>NW_020948983.1:9117525-9510581 GCF_900497805.2 Vombatus ursinus
CTATCTATCTATCTATCTATCTATCTATCTATCTATCTATCTATCTACTTTGGCAATAGGTGCTATGGGAAGAAGGGCAGAGAAGAGAGATTGTGAAAGTACAGGCTCCAGATAAGCCTGAAGAGAGAGTGAGCAGAATGCAAATCTTCTTCTGACCTTGGAGTACTAGACAGTGGAGGGCAGAAACTTATGGTGGTGTTTGGTATATAGCTGAATAAGATGGCCAAGTATGTAATAAGTGGATGCCAAGGTCATCCACTGCCTCCTGGGCCACTTTCAGTGACTCTGAAAGAGAAGATTGAGGCCAATGACTTTGCGCAGCTCTGCCTCACTTAAATCCAATTCACAGGCAAGTCAAGACATCACCCATGGTCCTCTTTGAAAAAATGAAGGACCACTACCACCACTACCACCACCACTACCATCACCACCAAGAAGTGTTTGCCATGTGCCAGGTGGTGTGCTAAGTGCTGGGGGAGCCAAAGCAGAAAGAGTCCTTGCCCTCAAGGAACATATATTCTAATGGGGTAGATAAGATGTAAATATGAGGTACCTATAAGACACACAACACACAACACACATATAGTATATGGGAGATGATCTGAAAAAGGAAGGCCTTAGCAACTGGATGGGGGGGAGAATTTTTAGAAGCCCTTTCCTGATCCTTCTGAATTATTATAGTACTCTTCCTTTTTTGAAATGCCTTGGTTTATTCTTTATATTTGCTTTATTTGCTTTCTTGTATAAATGTAAGATCCTCAAAGCAGGGACTGTTTCAAATTTTTTGGTATAACAATTGCCTAGTAGAATGCCTTATATATAGCAAGTGCTTATGTTTGTCAAATGGAATTGAATTATTCCTATGGGATGATTTTTCTTTCATAGTGTGGAGCCTAATATGACTGACTGTACACCCCACAGTTACAGGATCACAGAATTATTTCTCAGCTAGACTCCTCAGGCTGAGGCTATTGATATGTTCTATAGGCTGCAACTAGAGAAAAGGTCAATATTTACATTTTACTAAGTGACCCCATTTAAAAAATTATAGCACCCCAAGCTACGTAATGCCAGAGTCCTCATCAAAGTCACAGCAAGTGGGGATTCTGGAATCTCCAAATTCAAAATTTGCACTAATTAAACCTTGTATCATAGAAAAAAATACAATAGCTGCAGCAGCAGCAGCAACAACCTTGACTTGGAGTCAGGAATTACAGAAACAGAATTAATAGAGCACCTCTAAAATCAAGGAGTTCAGTTCATTCAAGTCAAACATTTCCTAGTTGTGTGATCATGGAAAAGTCACTTTTCCTTTCTTAGCCTCAGTATCCTCATCTGACAAATGGAAATAATAATATACACACTGCTATCTTACAGAATTGTTGTGGATAAAGCACCTTCTGAACCTTAAAGCTCTATTTCTTTAAGCTGTGAGCTATTGCATCATTTAAGCTTGTTCGCTATATACTGAGTGGGATAATTTGCAGGTGAAAACTCTTCTTGGGAAATCCTCAATCTTGATTTCTTAGTTTACAAAAGAAGGAGGGAGTGGAGAGAGCCACACTGTGTCCAATTATGATGTCTTTTCCTCACTCTGAGAAGTAGCCTCTTATTAGACATTCTAATCTTTCATCAAGGCTGCAAACAGTGGCTCCCTATCAAATGACCACTTTGAAAAATGTAAATATTGACCTTACCCCTCCATACAATAGCTTGTTTGGAATCAGAATCCTCTCCTCCCTATCATAGGGTCCCATTACTTAATCCCTACAATATCTTACCTTAATACAGTCACCATTATGCTGTTATTACCCACTTTTTTTTTTAAAGTTTGTGATTTCAAAGGTTGATTGCATCATCTGGGGAGACAGTCTTATTATCAATGGCTTTTGTGGGCCAATATTAAGTAACTCCAAGGTTGCCCTTTCCAATCAGTTTACACAACACAGGACAAGGACATCACTTTATGAAAAATAAAGCAAGCTCATTAAATGGGTGTTGCTGATTTGATTTCACTTTCTGAAGACCTGATCTTTCTAGGATAGTGATATTCAAGGGAGGGTCACATCTTGCAGAGATCCTGAGTAGTTCCATCATAAATCCTGATCGCTATAATCCTAAGGGTTCTTGAAAACCTGCATTTCTGAGGATATAGAAATTGGAATCAAGGAGTGATTCCATATGTTGGCTGTCTTCTGGTTATATCTCATCCCTTGACATCTTGAATTGAGTATCTAGACTTGGAGCCAAACATAACTTCAGGTTGGCACTGGGGAACCTGACTGGCAAGTTTGTAGATCAGAAAACTGGAGAGAAGCTACTCTTACTCTACTGGTGAAGGTGGTAGCCACAGACCCAACGCCTGTGGACTAGGTTTAAAGATTTCCTTATACCAGAATCTACTGTCACACATGCTCCAAGAAACCTGTTTTTTTTGAGAAACTATCCTAATTCATTGTGAACTCTGCTTCTACACTGGTAATCCTTTTTAACCTTCAGGCTAGGTCTATCCTGATCCTCTGGCCACTCTTTACTGCCAAAGCCCCGCGGCTCTGAACAACAGTGAAAGGGCAGAAAGAGTGAAGAGAAAGTATTACATCAATCAATGTTTGTGAAGTGTAATGGGAGAGTCCCTGTGAGGTCTTAACATATACCCAGGAAGGCTTCAAAAGGGGAAGAGGAAAGAAGGGAAAAGAAAGAGAAAAAGAAAGGCTCAGAAAGTAAAAGCAGAGATAATACAAAGAATAGTAGGGGAAGAAATGAAAAATCACATATGTATATATACATGCACGAATATCGTAAGATAGCTCTATATAAACATATATGCACACTCTATATGTATATAGACATATATATATGCATTTGTGTATATATACTTATAATTGAATGTATTATATCTATCTATATATCTATAACAATCCTTGGAAAGAGGTTGGCTGGCCACAAAAACTCCTAGGGATTTGTAGTTCTCCAGTTTGGGAAGAGAGGAAAACTGACTTGAGAATAGTGCTTGGACAGGAAGGGGTGATTTTCTCCCACAGTCACAGCAAAACTATTAAGGAGAGAGGAAGGGAACAGTGGCATTGTCCCATGGTAGCAGAGACCATGGGACCAGACAATATGTGCACCATTTGTACCTCCTTTCTTTAGACTATGAAGGATGACTTCTAAATGGACAAGCTTGGAAGTATGTGTATTTTTTTTTTATTGTAGGTACTTTTTCTGTAGCAGGAACACTGACAGAAAGAAGCTAGCCAAGAGGAAAAGGCCCTTTTCCTTTTTTTTCTCTTCTTCTTTTGAAACCACCCAGGTTTTACTTTTGTTCAAATTTTAAAATTTTATTTTGATAAAGACTAGATTTGCTGGTTTTAATATTATTTCTCATAAATATCTATATATAAATGTGGTTGTTGGGTGTCCATTTATTTGTGGCATGAGGGTACAACGGGACCCACACACCTTTCCTAGTGTAGGGCTGGAACTCTCTAACTGGGGGGTATACACAAGATTTATTTCATAACCAGCTTTCTAAGTGCAGAATTGCTAGGAATTTGAGCCATACTTTATACATCTGCCCCACAGATATGGGCCAATGTTACATATATTTGTATCTGAGAGTATATCCACAGTGTCCCCAAATCCTTTATATAGTTATTAAAGCTTTAAACTGCACTAAGACTTTGGGGACACCCTGCATATTTGGTAAGAGACAGAGGCGCCAGTGATGACCACAGTGATGCCTACATCAGGATGGGCCTTTGGTGAAATCTGAAGTTGGCAGGACTGATGTCAACAAAGTTTGCTTTTGATGCTTCTTAAGTCTCCTTTAAATGCCTGATCTCCTAGGTCACATGGAAAGTGTTCCTCAAATCACACTGTATTCTTCATGGCTTTTAAAGAATTCAATTCAACAAGCATTTATTAAGCATAGGCACAGTGAAAGGTATTGTGCTTAGGCACTGGAGATACAAAGATAAAAATGAGATAGTTCTTGGCTTCAAAGAGTTTACATTCTACTGAGATGATACAGTATGTACACAAGTAAGTGAATACAATGTATTTTAAGAAGGAGAGAGTGATAATAATTGCCCATCCCCCATACTTTTCTAGTCTTTTTTGCACCTTGCCCCCTTCCATATATTCTGTGATCTAGTAACACTGGCCGTTGGCGGGTCCCTGAGCAAAATACTCCGTCTCCTCAACCTGTGCATTTTCACTGGCTGCCCATTAGACCTGTAATGTTCTCCTTCCTTCTCTCCACCTCCTGGCTTCCTTCGTATCTCAGCTAAAATTCCACCTTCTTCAAGAAACCATGCTTGATTCACCTGAATGTTAATGCCTTCTTTCTGAGGTTTTCTTTAGTTTATCCCATATATATTGTTGATGGGCACATTGGTGGCTCTGTGGATAGAGCACTGGGCCTGGAGTCAGGAAAACTCATCTTCATGAGTTCAAATCTGGCCTCAGACACTTACCAGCTATATGACCCTGATCAAGCACTTAATCCTTTTTGCTCTAGCTTTCTTATCTGTGAAAATGAGCTGGAGAAGAAAATGGCAAACCACTTCAGTATCTTTGCCAAACAAACCCCAAATGGCATCACAAAGAGTTGGACACAACTGAGAAATGGCCAAACAACAACAAAAATAGTAGTTTACATGTTATCTGAATAGTAGACCATGAGGTCCTTGAGAACAAGAACTTTTTTGGTCTTTTATATTATCACCACAACTTAGTACAATACCTGGCACATGGTAGGTACATTAAAGTAGGGTAGGGAATGCTGCATATAGGGAATAGTTAGCTGCATAGTGTGGCTAGAAAGGAGAGTGCATAAAGAGGTGTAATATGAAATAAGACTGAGAAGGTATGTGGGAAGTCTAATTGTAGAGAGTTTTAAACACCAGGCAGAAGAATTTAGGTTTTATCCTGAAGCAATAGAGATCTGTTGAAAGCTCTTGAGGATGTAGGATGGCAAAATGATTGGAACTGTGTTTTAGAGTATCAATTTGACATCTTTGTGAAGAATGGATAAAGGAGAGAAGAAGGTGGATGCAGAATGAATGATGATGAGGTCATTGAAATCATCCAGGTGAACAGTAATGAGGACTCAAACCAGGGAAGAGATTGTATGATTGGGAAGAAAGGGATTGATGTGAAAGTTGTTGTGGGGGCAGGGCCAGTAAGACTCTTCTACTCATTAGATATCAGGGTAGAAGGACAAAGAGACAAGGATGACTCCAAGTCTATGAAACTGGGTGATGGAGGGAAAGTGTATTTTAGGGAAAGTGTAAGAGTTTTGATTGCATATTTGGAGTTTGAGATGCCTATGGGATATCCAGGTGGGGAAGCTTTGTAGGTCATTGATGATACGAGATTGGAGTTCTGGAGAGAGAATAGGGCATTACATATAGATTTGGGAGTCATCTACATAGGGATGAGAAGTGAACCCATGGAAATTGATGGGATCAGCAATGGAGAGAGTGAACATAGAGAAGAGTTCCAGGACAGAGCTAGTAAGGGATGCCCACCCATAATCAACAGGAGCAGATCCAACAAAGGAGACTGAGAAGGAGCTGTCTGACAGGTAGGAGAGATGAGACAGTAATAATGTCAATGTCCAGGAGGAAAAGGTAGTAGACAATGTCAATAGTTCCAGAGAAGTCATTAAGAACGAGGACACAGAAGAAAAAAATTAAGGCAATTGGATCCAGTGTCTAAGGGATTACTGGTAACGCTAAAGAGTGAACCTTCACTGAAGTGATGGGGTCAGAGGCCAGATTTCAATCGACTGATGTCAGTGGGAGACAAGGAAATGGGGGTAATAAGTACAATTGTGGAAAGTCAGTATTATCTAGTCTTAACTTTCTAATTTTAAACATGAGTAAATGGAATCCCATAGAGGCAAAGTACCATGTAGTGGAAAGAATACAGGGTCGGAGATACTAGGTTTGAATCTCAACTCTGCTTTTTTCTTACTGGTGTGAATGAACTTGAGCAACCCTGTGGATCTCAATATCCTCTTCTGTGAAATGGGGATAAGAATACCTATGCTACCCAAGGTTGTTGTGAGGATCAAACAAGGTAATGTATATGAAAATATCTTGAACACTATAAAGTGCTCTTTAAATGCCAGCTCCTAAAACATAGTGCATCATGAGCAGGCCTTTAAGTGAGGAAGACCTGTATTCAAATTCTGTCTCTGACATAGTGGCTGGGTGACCCAGGACAAGTCACTCGATCTATTAATGTTCTAGGTAAGACTATAAATTGCAGAAAAGGTGCTGATCAGGACTGGTAGAAAGTATTTCCTCTCTCAGGGATTCCTTAGACCAATGAAATCATAGGACCACTCTCTATCCCTCTGGCTCTAAGATTTTATGTTTCTCCTCCTGGTACGTACAGGCCATTACTGTTCTCTATTACCAGGCTCAGATGATTCAGGGACAAGTTCTTTTTCTGACTCAGAGAAGATGGTTTGCAGTTCTTTAAAAACAGTGTAGCTTCCACAGTGGAACAGAAAGAGGGCTTGGTAGAATAAATGTAAAACTGTTTTCTAAAAGTTTCTAAAGCGAGAAATGGAATAGAGCAGGCTCAGTTTCAGCCAAGAGCTGTTCATGTTTTCTGGGGTCTCCCTTGCTTGTCCTTCTTTCCATTTACTACATGAAAGGCAGAACCAAAGACTCGGTTTTGTTTGGGAGAAGCTCTCGATCATTTGAGCTGCCTGTGGGTTGAGAGACCTGGACAATAGGTTTCCTTGTTTCATCAAAGACAAACTCAGCTTGACATTGTAGTCAGTATCCAGCTAATGTGCACTGACCTCATTTCAGAACTTTGGACCTATCTTTACAATCGCTTGTGTTGATAACCCATCTTAATGATTTTGTGTATGGGGAGGGGGGGAGGAAGGGTTAATCCCCAATCCACTTTTCTAGTCCAAGCTGGACTAATCTTCCTAAGGCAAAGGTCTATTTATGCCACAGCCCTTTGAAAATCTTTACATGTGTTTCATTGCCCATGGAATAAATTACAAAATCCTTCAGCTAGCAAAGAGCCTTAGAAATCATCTGGTCCATACTCCTGCTTTTACAGATGAGGAAACAGACCTCCAAGGGTTAAGTGACCAGGTGACCTTGGGATCACATACATATAATAACTCTCCTTCACAATCAGGCCCCAATTTAACTGCAACTAACTAGTCGCATGACCTAGGGTGAGTCACCTTCTCTGTACTCTAGTTTTATCTATTGGATGAGTAGATTGGACTGAATAACCTTTGAGATCTTTTTCAGTTTTAACAGACTATGAAATGACTGCTTGTTAACTAAAATTTTCAGCCTTATCTTACATGATTCTCTTCCATGGAGTGTAATGCTACAGCCAAATTGGGTTACTCATGATTTTCTGAACATAATTCTTTATCCTCTCCCTCTGAATGCCTTCAAACCAACTGCTGTCAATGCTCAGAATGCCTTCCTCCCCAATTTCATCTATTGAAATCTTACTGAGCTCAGATGTCAACTCTTCCATAATGTCTTCCTTGATTTTCTCAGCCTGAAATGATCTCTCCCTCCAATGAGCTGTCATAGAACCCTGTGTACATCTTCCCTTTAGACTTTATTCTGCTTTGTGTTATATTTTTGTATATTTTGGTGCATATCTTACCTTCATACCTATATATGTACATATATGCAGTATATATAAACTTTTATAGTTTAAAGCTATATGAAGACTTTTTGGAACACCCTGTATATGTATACATTGCTGTTGTTGATCAGTTGTTTCAGTCATGTCTGACTCTTTGTGACCCCATTTGGGGTTTTCTTGGCAAAGATACTGGAGTGGTTTGCCATTTCCTTCTCCAACTCATTTTGTAGATGAGGAAATTGAGGCAAATAGGGTTACGTGATTTGCCCAGAGTCACATAGCTAGTAAGCGTTTGAGGCCAGATTTGAACTGTACCACCTAGCTTCATAAGTACACAAACACACACATATGAGACGGAGTGGCATAATAGATTCAGAAATGGCCTTGAAGTCAGGACGTTCTGGGTTCAAGTCTTACCTCTGACACATACTGGTTCTGTCACCCTAGGAAAGTTACTCTCTAACTCTCTAAAACTTTAAGTTGCAGATCTGCATCAGTAGAGGAAGTTCTTAACTGGTATATCTTTATTATACTACTGATGAAATCTCAAATCTGGTAAATATACATATGTATATGGGTATATATGTGGGTATGGATGAATAGATAAATGAATGAATTGCCCTAACCTACAGACTCACATTCCCTGTGTTTTGAACTTTAATCAAAATGTAAATATATTTGGGTTTGCTAGAGAGGTAATTCCTCTGATATTCTGATAAATTCCATTTTTATTCCAGAGATCCATCCAACCTTGTGGTACTATGATAAGGACTTGAAATCCACTGGAGGAGAATCAAGTACATTTAGGAATGCTAAAGAGGCAGCCTGCTTCCCATTGAACTTCCACTGGTCTAATTTTTCAAACATTCCCTATTGAATGGGTAGGGAAAGTCCAAGGCTTTTTGCTGTTGTTGTTTTGTATTGTCGTTTCTCCATGTTGTGGCTGTGATCTCTTATCACTTTACCTGTAAAGGGAGGATTAGCATGATAAAGGATATATGGGATCCTCTTCCCCTGCCTTCTCCCTCCAAGGCTGATCCTACACAGGAATCCACTCTTTATTCACTAGAAAGCTGCTTTTGAGATTCTCATTTTTCTGCCAAAGGATAATGCTACTCAGTAACTCCTTATTTTGTCTTTACAAGATTCCAACCCTGAACTCTTAAGGCTGGGGCTGTTAGAGGCAGCCTTTGGACTGCTACTGCAAAGGATTTCTTCTTCTCTCTGTAGAAAGTTGGATTCTGGAACCTGGGATCTAAATACTCTCTTCTCTGCATATGTAGGTGAGAGCACATGCAGTTCCCATGTGTCTCTGTTCTATGGCAGCCATTAGCAAATCCCAAAGGGGAATAAGAACCTTGCCTTACCCTGGGAGGCCTAAGTCTACTCTTAGCTCTTTTGTTCTCTGGTCTTATCTCTGAAAAGGAAAAAAAAAAAGGTGGAGGGATGAAAGAGTGAAAAAGGGGCCAAGTCTGTCACAAAGATTTCAGTTTATAGAACTTACACAAAGGGACAGCTCTGCCCTGAAGCAGTTCAAACCAAGTAATTCAACTTTTCCCCATCCACAATGGCTCAAGTCAATCATCCCATTTCCAAATGATCAGCTATGTACATATAATTAAGGACCCAAACAAAGGCTCGATATTCTGCAAGTTCATCAAGTAGATCAAGGAATTTCTCTGATCAACCCGTTACAATGACAAGAGTATCAATAGCATACATTTATTTCTGTAGTAGCTTACAGGTACAAAGTACTTTTGTGTCATTTATTTATTTATTATCAATTTTTTTTTTAATATCACATTTAACCCTCAGAAAACAGACTTAGGGACATTAAATGGCTTGCCATGGTCATACATTTGTCAACTGGTGGATCTATTATACTTTTAGGACAGGGATTTTGTCATTCACTTTTGTCTCTCCTTTAGCATTTCATGTATAAGTAAATTTTATGTAGTATAATTTTTGTAGTCCTGTACCCAAAGGTCTTCTCTACTGTTCTATGGTAGATAAAATTTCTAGTATTGATATCACTCCTTTGGGTTAAGTCACTATGTCTTTAGCAGGCCCTGTAAACGTAAATGTTAAAATGTAAATTTTTTTTTTTAACCAGTGGGTAACTGATCAGCCTATAATCTTGCTTTAATACCTTAGGATCAGTTCATTTAGGCAGCTAGGTGGTACAGTGGATAGAGTGCCAGGCCTAGAGTCAGGAAGACTCATCTTCCTGAGTTCAAATATGGTCTCAGACACTTACTAGCTGTGTGACCCTGGACTCTGTAAAATGAGCTGGAGAAGGAAATGGCAAACCATTCCAGTATCTTTGCCAAGAAAACCCCACATGGGATCATGAAGAGTCAGACAGGACTGAAACGACTGAACAACAATAACAAACCAGTTCATTTATCCAGATGACTAGTTAGATCCCCAGTACTGTCTTAAAGGAAAGAGATAGAAGACAGGGAGTGTTTCATGAGAAGGAGATAGGAGGGAAAAGGCTGGTGTTCAGATGCATAAAATCATAGGACCCAGAGTTGGAAGATGCCTTAGAGATTACTTACGCCAACTCCCTTATTGTATAGGTGAGAAAACTGAGGCCTAAACAGTTAATTGACTTGCCTGAGTTCCTATAGTTAGAAAGTAGAAGAGCTGAGATTTGAACCCAGGGCCTCTGATGCCACATGTAGTGTGCTCTTTCCACCATGTTATTCTATTTTCAAGCTCCAGTCAACCTTGGGATCTGGAGCAGATTCCTGAAATAAGCCACCATTCATGTGGAAATGAGTAGTCATATTAGGCAACAAAGACTTGCCGTTAACATGGTGATGTGAGCTGGGGATTCACATCATATTAGCATCGACTCTGGTATTTAGGACTTTTCTCTTGAATCATGGAAGGATAAGCTCTGATAAGGTTTTTGAGTTGGAATCTAGTCTGTGAAATGGGCCTCTTTTCAGTGACTCACAACCTCCTTTCTGCTGGTGTAAGAGTTATGGGACATGTGAGTTCACAAAATTGTGTGAATTTGTTCAGAGACCACAGGTATAGATAGGTGGAGTCACGACCCACAGTTTGAGAAGCACTGAAGGGTTTGCCAGTGGAAAAAAGTTTAAGAAGCTCTGGTCTAGAGGAAGGACAGGCAAGCTGACTCCACAACCATAGTTCCAAAGCATGTGCACATCTTCAATGGATTCCTGCAAAAGCCCACAGCCCTTTTAAGGCCAGGTATCATGGTCCAGGGAGAGGGATAAGACTCTTATCTTCCCCTCTGCCTTGCACTCATTTTTTATAGCTTCAGAGCTTAGCACAGTGCCTGGCACACATAACAAATGCTTGTTTGAATCCTTGTTTTAGAAACGTATTTCTATTCTATTTAAAAATGTGATTTTATTACCTTTTTATATGTTAATATTAATTGTTTTTAATAGCAATTTAAGGTTTGAAAAGTGCTTTACAAATATTATCTCATTTTATCCTCACAACAATTCAGAGGCATGTGTTTTTATTATCCCTACTTTATAGGTAGGGAAACTGAGGCAGAGAAAAATTTAGGTAACATGCCCCATGTCACAGAGCTTCTATGTGTCTGAGGCTCCGTTTGAATTGAGGTCTGACTCCAGGTTCAGTTCTCTATCCACTGGCTGCCTCAGCTATCTAGGACTTACAAGAGCCTCCAGTCACTTCATCTCCAAGAGCTTCAATTAGTTTAGGACCAATGAATTAATCAATCAACAAGCCTTTATTAAGCACAGACTATGTGCCAGGCACTGTACTAAGGGGTGCAAATAAAAAGAATGAAACAATCCTTAGTCGTTAATGAGCTTGCATTCTAACGGGGAGACAAGAACAGAGCACAGGCAAAGAAAGCTTGATTTATAGGAATCTGATTGGGAGTTAGAACCTAAGTGTCCAGACAGATTCTTAGCTTTACTGTCTCCCTCACTGTTAAAGCCTGCTCTGTGCCTCAGTTTTCTCATCTGTAGAATGAAGAAATTGGACAAGATAATCTCTGAGGTCCCTTCCATCGCTAACATACTTAGAATATAACTATTTTTCTCACTTTGGTTTTTCCAGATGTTTATGCTATTTCTTTTCCTCGGAACACAATTAAAATTTTAAACGTGAAATGTTCAATCTCTGTTCACTTGACTTCCTGACATTAGCACTTAGTTTGGTGCTCAAATGAATGGAGAAGACTGTTGAAAACAAAAGAGCCACAGAAATTGAGAGCCCAAAGGAACCCTAGAGACCATCTAGTTCAACTCCCTTATTTTTGCAGGTGAGGAAACTGAGGCTTAGAGACTTATGCATGATCCCATAGCTAGTTAGCAGCAGAAGCACCACTAGAACCTGGGTCCCCTAATTCCTGAACTACACTGCTCTTTCTCCTCCTCATTAAATGGATACAATTTGAAACAGAATGTGTGAGAACAGTGGACATTGGGTGCCATTATCTCCTGGACTCTGGCCCAATATTATTAAAGAAATCTCATAACACTGACAGTATTGTTCTCCAAGGGCTCTTTGTGTCCATTTTGCCTTCAGAGAAGCCTTTTCTTAATCCCCAAAGGTTGTGAAACAGGGGAGAGGTTAGGAGGAGAAGCTGACAGATCCCTGTTCTTTCTTTGTTTTCCTCTGTCCGAAACTCCTCCCCTTTCCCACAAGGCCAAAGTGGAGAAAGACTGCCTTGGTTTCAATCAAAAAAGCCATTTTCAAGTAGGGAGGGAGTTGAGGGGGACATTAGAATGAAAAGAAGCTCATGGCAAAAAAATTCACTTTTAAACCCCTTAAATAACCTTATGCTTTGGGAAAAAAGTATTTCTTTTAATAAGAAATCAGACTGCAAGAGAGATGGAATGTGTGGTGAAAGTGTGAGACAGACAAAGGAGATTTTTCAGTTAGGTGTTTAGCATGGTTCCAGACACCTGTAGATTCTGTAGGCCCCCTTCCCCAGCTGGGGATGCAGGCATGGGAGGCACTACCTGGGAACTTGTGACAGACTCCAGGGGCTGGTTCAGATGGCCAATCTGTCTTCCTGCTGAAAGGTCATCCTGAAGCAGGGATGCCACCTCATCTCTTATACATGGAATCTATCTGTCTGCCATCTGTGAAGAGGCTTGCTTACTGGTGAGGGGGGGAGGGACTGGTGGTTGGTGGTGCTGGATGTAGGTTCCTGGGGTGCCAAGTGCTTGAATTTGAATTTCACTGATGTCCCTGGAAGAAAGGAAATCTTAGCTGGCAATAGTATGCATCCTCTCACCCACACCTACTGTACTAACTTGCACTATGGAAGGATAACAGGACAGAATTTTCCCAGGACTGTTTCCATCTGTATCCCATAGAAAGAGATAAGAATAAGATTAACAACAAGAACAACAAAGCCCGATTTTTCCGCCATCTCCACCACCCTGGAATCTTGGCCTCCATGCCTGGCTCCTCCTCATTTCCCATAGGGAACCTTTTGCCTTGTCTTGCTGGGTACTAGGTCTCTACTACTGCCACTTCTTTTAGTCTCCTCTCCATTCCCTGCACTAGTACCTTTACTCCAATCCCAACTGTACCCTTCCTAGAATCCCTTCATATGTTGTTTTTCCCTGCTAGAGTATAAGTTTCTTTAGGGTAGGCACTGCCTTGCTTGTCTTTATTTGTATCACCAGACACTTAGCATGGTGCCTAGCACATAGGTGTTGTTGTTTGTCCTTTGTTTTTGAAGAGGACCAATGATATCACAGGGTGACGTCTAGACTTGTGCATGAACTGGATTTAAGTGAGGCTGAGTTGCACAAAATCGTCAGCCGCACTTTCTCTTCCAGAGACATCAGAGTCCAGTGGCAAGACAAAAGTCAGGATGACTGGTGATGGCCCAGGATGCAGTGGTTGACCTTGGCATCTTTGATGTCTGACCAAGCTCCACAGTGCCTGCTTCTGCCATCTTCATGGCCATTGGAACAAATTGTTCTGATCAGCTCATTCCACTGGGGGAAGTCTTCACGTGCTTGGGGTAGACACCTCACTAACTGATGGATTTGAGGCCTGTTGGTTACCCTCAACCTGGTTTAGCCCATCTGCTGAGACGGTTTACCGAGGTGTGGCTGATGTGCATGCTACAGCTTCTTGGAGTAACAGGAGAGAGTTGAGTGCAAGGTGGAAACAAAAGGTGGATGAACAGCTTTGAAAAGTGCTCAGCAAGCTCTCACAACAGAGGTGCTAGTTCTCCTTGCACACCCATACACTCCTGGCACATAGTAAGGGCTTAATAAATGCTGTCTCCATTTCTCTCTCTCTCTCTCTCTCGATAGTCTTTATAAAGTGCTTAGCACAGTGCCTAACATATAGTAGGTGCTTAATAAATGTTTGTTTCTTCTTCCTCTTCTTCTTCTTTTTCTTCTCTCTCTCTTTCTCTCTCTCCCCCTTTCCTTCCTATCTATCCAGTCTATTCTATCTATCCATCCATCCATCTATCTATTTATCTATCTATCTATCCATCTATCCATCTATCTATCCATCCATCCATCTATCTATCTATCTATTTATCTAGCTAGCTAGCTATCTATATGTAAACTATAATTCAAGCCTAAGATTCTCCTAATTCTCCTTAAGCGTAAGATTCTCCTAATTGAGAGAAAAAATGATTGCTGAGGGTTCTGTGCCTGTGTGAGAGTTGGAATTGTCCAGAACTTGAGAGAGGAAAGATGGTCTTCAAGCTTCTAAATATAAATGATAATGATGATATTTCAAAATATAGAGACCTAGCAGAGGCAATCAAAATCATGTGGGCACAGGAGTTGGTGCAATGATCCCTGTTGTCCTGTCTGCCAATGGGGTTGTGCCAAGGATGCTTTCAGTGAGTCTGCAGAGTGTGAACCTGCATCCCAATACTGTGATTCAACTACCAAATGCAGTTTTTTTTAAAAAAAATTCACCAAGGAAGTTATTCTTAGAACATTAAATATAAGGAGTGATAGCAGCATAGTAATTGTTCTAGGACTGTTTATATCTGAACCCCATCAAGAAAGATGAAATGACTGAGATTACATTAATAATAAATATGAATAAATAACTGCTTTCAGAATAGGTAGGGCTCTGTATCTAACAGGATCTCAATCTAACAGGATCCCAATTGTTGACCCAATGACTCTCATCCTGTAGTGGAAATCCCCCTAAATCATAAAGCCTAGACATTGACCAGCTTTACTAATAGTTTAAAAATCATTAGCTTGTGGAATTTTAGTTTATTAGGCTTTTGATAAATCCAGGATGTCCCACGACTGATCCTAGTTAATGTGGGGGAATTATCTTGACTGAGAGGAATGGGACCTGTAGGGAGATGTATACCTCTCAGCATTGGGGGGTTGGGGGGTGGAGAAGGGATGACTGTGAGTCAAAGATAGAAGGCCAAACTGAAAGCAAAGAAGTGTGTAAGGAGTCTAAAAAAATTTCTCTTGCTGGAAGCCAGTTTTAGTTTTCTGAGGTATTGATTTGGTTTTTATAACTCTTCAGGTCCATTTAGAATACATAGCCAATTGGCAGCATTCTGCAGAAACGTAAGTTAGATAAGAAACACTTACATAGAAGAGAGGGGTAGAGAAAGGATAAATCAGCCAAGGTAAAAAGAGGGACTTCTGTGGGAATCTTTACCACACAGCTGGTAGGGTTTTTTCTCAGAATGAAAAGACATTCCCTGTTCAAGGACAGGAGACAGCAAATCCTTTTAGACAAAAGTACAGGTATCTCTTATCCTAGGAAAGCAAATAGCTGTTACAACAGTTACAACAGACCATCTGCTTTACCATGTCCAAGTATATTTGATTTCTCCTTGAATGAGGACTTTGTACTATTAGCCCATTAGGTGGTTGGAAGATTTCTACATTGTTAGCCCATGAAGATTTCACAAAATGATTGTGGTTCCTGTTTTTCCCCAACACTAAACATCTTCATACCTTCCCATTACCCCCGACCTCGCCATGTTAAGAGAATATCAGACTGCACAAATGAGGAAAATTGACAGCTTGATGAACCAGCATCTCACTATGTGATCTTAGGCAAGTCTCTTGCCTTCTACGGATGTCACTGTAAAATGAAAATTTTGGACTGGGTGATTTGTGAGGTTCCATTTAAGTCCAAAAATCTATGATCAAACTGAGAAGGGATTGGAGAATGTGAAAGAGGACATAGCTTGCTGATTTCACTCAAAGGTAATGCTATTCTAACTCCTTGCCGTACCTGTTACCAGAACTGATCATCTGAAGAAAAGGCTTCCAGGAAATGTATCTTGGGGGGCACCAGATTATAAGCAAAGTTGTGCTGATGATAAAGACCAAGAGAGAGGAGAATAAACCATAGATTGGAATAAGGGGTTGTGGTGAGGAATACAATTCCAGGACAATTTTTCTGGAGAATTGATGGTTCTTGAAAGAACACTTTAAAATATATTTGGGAGGAAAATAACACTAAAGAGCAACTGAAATCAAATTAACTGAAATGACCAATCTTAACCAGAGAAAGTATAAAACATTGTTCTTTCTCTGGAAAGGTGGGGGACTACAGGCATGGAATGTTGCGTATTTTTTTCTGATGTAGTTATTTGTTTGGTCATGTTTTGCTTAAGTGTTTTTATTTGCTAAAAGGAAGGGTTCAATGGTGAGGATTCTTATCAGTAAATGAAATGTAAAATGAAAAGTTATCAATAAAACTTAAAAAAAAGAAAGCAAAAGAACGTATGAGGAAGACTTGCTTGAAAAATGTTATTGGGAAAAGTGGGATCTTTTGATGGAGTCTGTAGAGAAAGTGCTTGAGTTGAGGAGGGGGGAGGCTGACACATTTGGAGTTCTCCTGTAATCCATAAAATGATTGCAACCATCACTCTAAGGTTGGCTTGGGGTTCAGGGCTTTATCTCTGTGTGTCTTGTCTCTGAATTATTAACCATGGTCACAGAGAGTATTGGATTATTTACATGAGATTTATAGTCCACTCTGAGTAGGGAATAGCTTGTTGCAATGTTCTCTGGCCAGCCCAAAGTCTATTGATGATAAAAGACACTGACTTGGTTCATGAGCCAAAGTTAAATATTGGGATTGTGAAAATACCTGATTATACGGGTCACATTTGTAAAGTGCTGCACGTTGGCTCTCAGTGACTCTCTATCGTAGATAAAGCCTCTAAACCAACTACACTTGAATGTGACTTTCAGTCACTCTCTCCCCTCTCCATTAGAGATGTGTCAAGAGAGTAGAGGAAGACGCTTTTATTGCATTGTTTCTTCCATTTATCCAGTTGACTTGGGCATTGGAATAAGCCTAGTAGGAATCTGTCTTTTTTTTTTTAACTTTTAGGCAATTGGGGTTAAGTGACTTGCCCAGGATCACACAGCTAGTAAGTGTCAAGTGTTTGGTCTGAGGCCGGATTTGAACTCAGGTCTGCCTGACTTCAGGGCCGGTGCTCTATCCACCGCGCCACCTAGCTGCCCCTAGGAATCTGTCTTTCTAAGACAAGTGAAGGCATTATCTCTACTTTAGAGATGAGAAAACAGGTACCGAAAGGCTGATTACATGGTAAGTCAGTGGCAGAGTTAGTATAGAATCCACATTTTCTGATTCCTAGTACAGAGCTCTTTCTACCACGCCCATTACAATAATAACAATCAATACTAATTATAACAAGAACAAAAACATTTATTTTAAGATTTTGACTTTAATGTTTGCAAAGCACTTTACATGTTTTTTCACGCAGCCCTTACTGCAACCCTGTGAGATATGTTCCCAACTTGCAGATGGGGAAACTAAATCTGAAAGAGGTTAAGTGACCTGCCGAGGGTCACATAGTTAGTAAGTGTCTGAGGCAGGATTTGAACTCAGACATTATTTATTATCCACTGGTACTTAATCCATTGTTTTGCTTAGCTGCCTAGTAATCCATATCATTGGATAATGAAATAAAATGTTATTATCACGATAACAGGATCAAAAGCAGAGACTTGTGTGAGTTGGGACAGTAGTGTCTGTCTAATAAATGCCAAGTGTACTTGCAGGAACTCTAAATATAGGTCTAGCTAGGTCCATAAGGCTAGGTGCCCCTTGAAAAGACAGACTACAATACCTGGGGAGGAGAATTTTTGGAAGTAGTGTGTAGCAAAGAGGCTGAAGTGGGCAACTCTGAAAAGATGTACTTGAAACCTGGATCCCCAAACTGTCTTCTTGGTCTTGACCCAGAGTCATGCAAGAATCAGAAAAGAATTTAGGGCATGGGTGATACATGTGCTTTTTCTCCCTGACTCTATTCTTCTTAGGTTAATATAACTGATTTCTGTTTTTTAAATCTCTTATACCTTTGTTATCTCATTTGAGCCTCAAATGATTATAGTTTCACCTTTCTTGGTCTCAGTTTCCCCATTTGTAAAATGAGACAGCTGGACTAGATGGCTGCTAAGATCCCTTCCAGCTCTAAATCAACGATTCTATCATCCTAGGAATAGATGTGGAATTAGAATTCAGGGATGCAACTTCTTACTTAGACCAATGGATTTTCCTGTTACAGTGTTAAAGAACTCTCTCCTGTGGGACACCTTCTTAACCCTATAGGAGATGTTGTTCCATTTACATTGAGATACCACATGGAGGAGATGAATAGCAAGACATAAGACATGAATAGCTATAAGGGAACCCACGGCTTGAAGTCAGAGGTAAGATCTCTGGGAATGGAGCATTCTAAATCTTTCCATTCAACTGATTATATCAAATGCCCATCACATTAAAGGCAAAGCAATGGAGAATACATTTGTTTCCAAATGACAGTATTGGTAGTGCCAGGGAGCATCTGAGCCCCAGGAAGCTGGCATCTTCTGAAATAGGGGCCCAAAATGGGAAAGAGAAGACTTGAATCCATTGCAAGAACGTGCTCCCAAAGGTCGGGGAAGGGGAGGGGATGTTGAACAGGGAGAGATGTTATCAATGTGGGCTTTGATGAAAAGACTGAGATCTCTATAGTTCCAATTCTTCCATGGGAGGTCATTACAATCTGTTTCGCACTAACAGGCAGGAAGGGTGTGTGCGTGTGTAGGGGAAAGGCTTTGCAGAAGAATTAAATCTGCCATTCAATTCTCAAAGCAATACACTTTAATTCTGTGCATTTTACTCACATAAGGGAAGGTTATATGCCTCAGATGACAAAGGTGGAGAAACAGGGATAAGAAGGGAAGGATTGCAGGACAGCATCCATCCGTTAAAGGCAGCTAGATAATGCGGTAGATAGAGTGGTGGGCCTGGAGTCCAGAAGACAAATCTGACCTCAGACACTACCTATGTGACCCTGGGCAAGTAGCGTAACTTTTTGCCTCAGTTTCTTCATCTGTAAAATGATCTGGAGAAAGAAATTGCAAACCACTGCAGTATCTTTGCTAAGAAAATGCCAAATAGTGTCACGAAAAGTTGGACGTGACTGAAACGACTGAACAACAACACTACCTGTTCCTCAAACTAGGGCAGCAACTGACCCCTCCAAGATGGGGTAGTAAAGGATAGGAAATGGATATCACCATGTGTATGTCTCACCAGAGATTTAACTCCAGTGATCTTAAGGCCATGTATGGCAAGAGGAAGGAGTACCCTTGTCACCAAGTTTTGTGCCTCTCTGTTTTGATGTTTGGGACTCAAGCCCTGCTCACTCTATTTATTGGGGTAGCTGAAAGATACAGAAGGTTAGGGTTTTAATGGCAGGAGCAGGGTCTCTAGCAGGTTTCTCTAGTTGGAATGCCTAATAAATGTTTGCTCTATCATCTATATATCTATCTGCACTTAATAAGTGTTTCTTGTTTAATATTGATTGATCTACCTACTTACTTATCTGAACTTAATAAATGTTTATTGATTGATTGGTATTGATTTATCTACCTATCATCTACTTATCTCTGATGTTACAAGCAGAGAACTCCTACGGAATCTAGATGTTTCCAGCTATGAACATTTAAGATATAGCGGTGGGAGTGGGAATGGGGAAAAGATTCCACAAAATAAAGGATGTGTCTGGAGCATGGCCAATCTATTGAAAGAAAGGCTCTGGTCCCAGTAAACTATGAAGATGAGCTTTATTTGGAGGTGAGATATGATTGGTTGATTGTTATTCTTTGTTCTCAAAGAGGACCAAAATGACATCACTGTGTTAGAGTTGAGTTATAGTGTGTTCAACTGTGGCTGATCAGACCAATGTGAACTTGGAAAGCTCTACCACAAGTCAGGCACAAATAGGCCATGTGTGTATTTGGGGTGGATTCTCTAACTTTGCATATCTCACATTTCTTTTGAGCTACTTCAATTCTGCTTTGCTTATAGAGCACAGCACCTTCTTTGATTGGAGCATGTCATGCTAGATGGTCCTGTGCCAGTGTCTCCCATGTCACCCAATCAATTCCAAAGCTCTTCAGAGAGACCTTGAGAGTGTCCTTGTATCACTTCTTCTGACCTCTGTGTAAGTGCCTGTCTGACGTGAGTTCTCTGTAACATAGTCTTTTAGGTAAGCATATGCTTGGCATTCGAACAACATGGCCAGCCCATTGGAATTGCACTCTCTGCAGTAGAGTTGGAATGCTTGGCACTTCAGCTCCAGAAAGGACCTCAGTGTCTAGCCCCTCATCCTGCCAGGTGATCTTCAGAATCTTTCTAAGACAAATCAGATGGAAGGGATTCAGTTTTCTGGTATGCCACTGGTATGCTGTCCAGGTTGCACAGGCATATAGCAATAATGTTAGCACAATGACTCTGTAGACCTTCAGTTTGGTAGTCAGTCTAATACCTTTTCTCTCCCACACTTTCCTTTGGAGCCTTCCAAACACTGAGTTAGCTCTGGCAATGTGTGCATCAACCTCATTATCAATGTGTTTAACCCTGGAAAGTATACTGCCAAGGTAAGTGAACTTATCCACAGCATTCAAAACTTCTCCATTTGCTGTAACCCATGGTTCCACATATAGATAGTGTGGTGCTGGTTGGTGGAGCTCCTGTGTTTTCTTGGTGTTAATTGTTATGCCAATTAACATAACTTGGTGTTATGTTAACATTAACATTAACTTGGTGTTAGCACAAGCAGCAGAAAGTCAGTCCATACTTTGTTTCATCTCAGCTTCAGAGGCTGCATGGAGTGCACAATCATCTGTGAACAAAAAAATCATGCACCAACCCTCCCTCCACTTTAGTCTTGGCTTGTAGCCTTTTCAAGTTAAATAATTTATCATCAGTGTGATAGCTGAGCTTGACTTGAATCCACAGAATACTCTGGTGACTGACTTGGATAAGCCAATGTTCAGCCAGTATGCCCATTGATTTGCTTTAGATAGGAGGCAGGTTCAGAAGGTCAGTTTTAGCAGGAGCATGGAGCATTGGAAAGATCACAGCATTTCAAGTCTGAGGATATGGATTTAAATCCTAGTGCTGCCACTTAGGGCCTGTGTGACCTTGAGCAAATTATTTAACATTCCTGAGTCTGAGTTTTGTCATCTGTAAAATGAGGCAGTTAGACTAGATGACTTCAAAGGTCCCTTCTAGCTCTAAAACCACAATACTAGTACAGTTTTTAGGAATAGCTATAATAGTATGTACAGGGAGGTTAATAATTGATTCATCTACCCTTAAGCAAAAGTTGTGACTGGGGCCATGTTAATATGCAGTTTGAAAAGGAGAAACTGATTTCAGTAAAGAAAAAAAAATCATTAATTTGAAGAGAAAACAAAATTTAAACCAATTCCAATTCTTCTAGTAAACTAAACTTTTAAAGCTCATTGGTTGTTTGAATTCACCCTTTTTAAAAAATAATATTTTGCTTTTCCTCAGTTACATGTAAAAACAATTTTTTAATATTTGTTTTTAAAACTTTGAGTTCCAAATTCTCTTCCTTCCTCCTTCCCCACCCCACCTCATTGAGAAGGCAAGCAATTTGATATAGGTTATACATGTATAGTCATGCAAAACATTTCCATAATAGTCATGTTGTGAAAGAAAACATAGATCCCCTCAAAAAACCCTCAAGAAAAATAAAGAAAGTAAAAAAAGTATGTCTCAATTTGTATTCAGACACCATCAGTTCTTTCTCTGGGGATGGATAGCATTTTTCATCATAAATCCTTCAGAGTTGTCTTGGATCATTGCATGCTAAGAATAGCTGTCATTCATAGCTGATCATCTTACAATATTGGTGTTACTTTGTATACAATATAGTTCACTTTGCATCAGCTCATGTAAGTCTTTCCAGGTTTTTCTGAGAGCAACCTGGTCATCATTTCTTATAGCACAATATTATTCTATCATAATCACATACCACAATTTATCTAGCCATTCCCCAACTGATGGACATCCCCTCAATTTCTAATTCTTTGCCACCAGAAAAGAATTGCTATAAATATTTTTGTACATATCGGTCTTTTTCTTTTTTGTTTTCTATCTCTTTTGGGATACAGACTTCTTAGTGTCAAAGGGTATTTATGATCTTGCTATGTCAAAGGCTATTCATGACTTTATAGCCTTTTGGGCATAGTTCCAAATTGTTCTACAGAATGGTTGGATCACTTCATAGCTCTACCAACAGTGCATTAATGTCCCACTTTTTCCACATCCCCTCTGATATTTATCATTTTCCTTTTCTGTCCTATTAGCCAATCTCATAAGTATGAGGCAGTACTTCAGAATTGTTGTAATTTGCATTTCTCCAACCAGTAGTGAATTAGAGCAGTTTTCTCATATGGCCATAGACAGCCTTGATTACTTCATCTGAAAACTGTTCATATCTTTTGATCATTTATCAGTTAGAGAATGGCTCTCAATTTTATAAATTTGACTCAGTTCCCTATAAGTTTGAGAAATGAGGTCTTTATCAGAGAAACTTGCTTCAAAATTTTTTTCACTGTTACAATTGTGAAATGTATTTCCCTCTATCCTATTCCCCCCCAATTTATTCTATTCTATCTTTCCTTTCACTCTGTTCCTCCTCAAAGGTGTTTTGCTTCTGACTAGCCCTCCCCCAATCTGCCCTCCCTTCTATTACCCCTCCCCATTCTCTTATTCCTTTTTCCTCCTACTTTCCTGTAGGGTAAGATAGATTTCTATACCCAATTGAGTGTATATATTATTATTCCCTCTGAGCCAATTCTGATGAGAGTAAAGTTCACTTATTCTCCCTCACCTCCCCCATCTTCTCCTCTACCGTAAAAACTCTTCTTGCCTCTTTTATGTGAGATAAATTACCCTGTTTTACCTCTCCCTTTCCCTTTCTCCCAGTGTATTCCTCTCTCACCCTTTAATTTTATTTTTTTAGACATCATCCCTTCATATACAACCCACACCTATTCCTTCTGTCTATATATACTCCTTCTAACTGCCCTGAGAAAGTTCCTAAGAGCTACAAGTATCATCTTCCCATGTAGGAATGTAAACAGTTTAAAATTATTAAGTCCCTTATGATTTTCCTTTCCTGTTTACCTTTTTATGCTTCTGTTAGGTCTTGTATTTGAAAGTCGAATTTTCTACTTAGCTCTGGTCTTTTTGTCAAGAATGCTTGAAAGTCCTCTATTTCATTGATGTTCATTTTTTTCCCCTGAAGGATTATACTCAGTTTTGCTGGGTAGGTGATTCTTGGTTGCAATCCTAGCTCTTTTGGCTTCTAGAATATCATATTCCAAGTCCTCTGATCCTATAATGTAGATGCTAAGTCTTGTGTTATCTTGACTGTGGCTCCACGATACTTGCATTTTTTTTTTCTGGCTGCTTGCAATATTTTCTCCTTGACCTGGAAGCTCTGGAATTTGGCTATCATATTCCTAGTCTATTTTGAGATCTCTTTCAGGAGGTTATTGGGAGATTCTTTCCATTTCTATTTTACCCTTTGGTTCTAGAATATCAAAGCAGTTTTCCTTGTTAATTTCTTGAAGATGATGTCTAGGCTCTTTGTTCGATCATGGCTTTCAGGCTGTCCAATAATTCTCAAATTATCTCTCCTGGATCTATTTTCCATGTCAGTTACTTTTCCAGTAAGATATTTCACATTGTCTTCCTTTTTTTTTATTCTTTTGGTTTTGTTTTATTGTTTCTTGATTTCTCATAAAGTCATTGACTTCCATTTGCTCAATTCTAATTTTTAAGGAATTATTTTCTTCAGTAAACTTTTGTACCTCCTTTTCCATTTGGCCAAGTCTGCTTTTTTAAGGCAGTCTTCTCCTCTCTGGCTTTTTGGACATCTTTTACCATTTGGCCTAGTCTGTTTTTTTAAGGTGTTATTTTCTTCAGTGTTTTGTGTGTGTGTGTGTCCTTTACCCAGCTTTTTCATTATTTTTCATTATTTTCTTGCATCACTACCATTTTTCTTCCCAATTTTTCCTCTACCTCTTTTACTTGACTTTCAAAATTCTTTTTGAGCTCCTCCATGGCCTGAAGCCAATTCACATTTTTCATGGAAGCTTTGGAGGTAGGAGCTTTGACTTTGTTGTCTTCTTCTGAGTGTGTGTTTTGATCTTCCTTGTCACCATAGTAACTTTCTATGGTCAGAATTTTTTCTGTTGTTTGCTCATTTTCCCAGTCTATTACTTGTTGTTATTACTTATTATTTACTCGTTGTTAAAATAGGGCTCTGCTTCCGGGATGGAAGGTGCACT
The DNA here is from genome assembly GCF_900497805.2 of Vombatus ursinus. NCBI lineage: Eukaryota > Metazoa > Chordata > Mammalia > Diprotodontia > Vombatidae > Vombatus > Vombatus ursinus. The sequence continues at coordinate 9,141,801 of NW_020948983.1, forward strand.
ATCCCAAGCTTCTGGGGTTTTGTGCAGCTGTTTTCAGAGATACTTCTAGGGACCTGTAAGTTTTTAGTTCTTCCAAGATTGTATCATCTAAGGAGAGGTGTGTACTGCTTTCTTGGCCTATGTTCTGGTCTGTGAAGGACCACAAGCACTCTTTTTTGCACTGGAACTGTGAGGAGGGTCCCTGCTCTACTCTGGTCACAAGCTATGTTGTGCTAGTGCTTCTCCTTGCCGTTGCCACCTAGGATTGTGACCCTGATCTAAGTATGGGCTAAGCAACAGAGTCCTGCCTCAATGGTAGCAGAGACCCTGTAATCTCCTTCTGACCATTGTTCTGCCCCTTTACCATCTGTGGGCTGAGAGCTCCAGAAGCAGATACTGCTGCTGCTGATTTAATGGCTGCTAAGGCCTGCTCCTGGTTTGTTGGGGCTGGGGCTGTGCTGGTATAGCCTGTCCTGAACTGTGCTCTTCTTTCACTCTGGCACAACAGACTTTTCCTGTTGATCTTCTAAGTTGTCTTGGGCTGGAAAATTGTCTCACTCTGTTTTTTTGTGAGTTCCGCCATTCTAGAATTCGTTTAGAGTCATTATTTAAAGGTATTTGGAAGGATTTTGGGGAGAGCTCAGGCCAGTCCCTGCCTTTACTCTGCCATCTTGGCCAGTAAAGGGTGAATTCACTCTTTTTTAAAAGTTTGCTCGTTTGAATAGAAAACAAAATTCGCAAAATTTTAAGTTCCCAAAGCTAACAGGAGGTTAAGTTGAGAATAAAAGTGAATGGTACAGAATGATGCAAGGATGGGGAACCTGCAATCCCAAGGCCACATGTGGTCCTCTAGGTCCTCAAGTGTGGCCCTTTGACTAAACCCAAACTTCACAGAACAAATCCCCTTAATGAAAATATTTGTTCTGCAAAACTTGGACCCGGTCAAAAGGTTGCACCCAAGGACCTAGAATGCCACATGTGGCCTCCCCCATAGGGGGGGAGCTACCCCTGGTAGCATTAGAGGTGAGGGGAACCTAAAGGCAAGACAACCAGCCAACAGGCTGTTGCAGAAGTAAAGGATTGGGCTGGGATGGTAATAGCAATGAGAATGGAAAGAAGGCAGATGGGAGAGGGCAGTGGTAAAAGGAAAGTGTTGGACTAGTTGATCTCTAAGGGTCTTCCTCTCTAACATTCTACATGGATATCTTCATTTCTTTTCTTTCCTCAGGCATTGCTTTCAGTTTAAAAAAAAAAACAAAACAAAATGCACAAACTCAGTTAATTCACTGATCGGATAAGTAGGTCATACAGAGCTGCTATGTCATTCTCTGCAGGCCTGTGTTAGTTCCATCTCTCCCCCCTTTCTACCACATCTCTACAAGTTCATTTAGCTTTACCGAGTTTTCTCATGCCTTTCAAATGTATTCACTGGCCCTGTGTGAAGCTGGGCAGCCTGAGAAACTTGGTCCAACAAAGGAGGCCTGGGAAAAGTCTGCTGGGAGGGCAGGAATGGGGAGCAGAGGGAGGATGGGCCAGAGCCAGGAACTTTGTAAATGGGGAACGGGAATGAGAGGCTGAAGACCTGGATAGGCTTTCGGATTAGGATTACCAGCATAGCACGTAATGTAAACACAGCAGAGGAAATCATTTTAAGTCAGAGCCAACTCCCTGTCCTTCCTTTTCTTTTTCTGAGGATTCCAGGGAGTCTCTGGCCTGTTTCTCTTGTACTATCATCACCCATTGCTTCTCATCACATTTATTCTCCTTCTGACCCTCTGGGAAATAGAGTGTCATCTCACAGCCTCTTTCTTACCCTCTTGCCCTCTAGCAAGCATATAGCCCTCTGGAAGTTTTTGAAGGATTTCTATTTTCTATTTTTATTTCTATTTCTATTTCTATTACCAATAAGTAGAAATGGGGAGAAAGAAACTTTCTTCTCTGCACCACTTTCGTAGTTAGACACCATGGTGAAAGGCAAAGACGTACATAGGTGTGAATGGGAAACTTTTGAGTACAAATTGCAGACAAATTCAGATTTGTCTGTATTTGAAGAGATGCAGCTGAGGGCAAGTAGATAGCTGGTTTTCGAATCAGAAAGACTTGGGTTCAAGTCCTACCTGGGATGCATACAGGCATCCTAGATAAGTCAGTCCTCCCAGTGCTCTAGGCAATTCTATAAGATGACAAATTGAAGTGAAGGTGCTGATCTACTTTGGTGGAGGGTCTTCCTTTATCTGAGAGTTCCCTATACCAGTGAAATCCCAGGTCCAATCCCTATCCCTTATACATTTGATAGAAAACCAGGTCCAATTAATTTCATACATATTTCATCACAGGGCAGGGCCTCTGGTAGTGAAGACATGGGTTTGAAGAGTAGGAGGCCACTGTTGAGGATGTGATTGAGGTAAGGAGGGAAGAATGGTGGTATTTGAAGGATTGGGGTGTGTTAGTGGTATAAGGAGAGGGAAAAGGAGGTAATTGGAAATTTTCCTCTCACTGCTACTGGTCTTTCCATCAAAGAACATGCCAGCCTTGCATTAACCCTGGCACTAGATCTGAGGATGGAGAGAGAGAGAGGGAGAGAGACAGAGAGAGAGAGACTGAGGGACAGACACAGACAGACAGACAGAGATAGACAGAGAAACAGAGAGAGAGATAGAGAGAGAGCCTGATCTCTGGCAGCAGAAGGTTCTAAATCAGTGAAGAAAAAGAATAGAAAAGAGAAAAGGAGGGAAATTCTATATTGAGGTAATGGGCAGGAACACATAGTTTCTGTCACCCTACAGACGGCTGCCTATTCCTGTGCTGGGTGAATGTTCACATGCAAACTTAAGCACCATCTATTGCATGAAACCTTTCCTAATTCTCCCAACTGCTAGTGCCCTCCTTCCCAAACTGCTATTTCACTACTTTGTGTGTGTGTGTGTTTATCCACATTATATTTATGGGTGCCTATGTTCATTTAAATACTTGTTGTCTCCCCCATTAGAAGGGAGAAGCTCCTTTACTTTCTCTTTGTCTACTTCATGCTTAGCACTGACTGGCACATAGTAAGCACTTAATATGTGATGGGTGAATTGCTCTGTGGATATTACCATCATGCATGATGCTATTACATTGTGATCACTCCCTCTCATGTCTCATTCCACATACAATGGAGACATTGAAGAGAAATGATCAAATAAGAGAAGACGAGGCTAGTCTCTTGGGATATATTTTTCTGTCATCATCTTTATTGCCTTCAAGTTAAAGTGATTTTTCTTCCTCAGTGCATGGAGTGTTAGATCTGAAAGACAATTTAGAGACAAGCTACTCCAAGTCCTTCATGTTAGGATGAAATATACTGGGGAAAGAACACTGGCCGAGGAATCAGGAGGCTTAGGACTGAGTCCTTGTTTTGCCACTTGTTACTTGGGCAAGGGACTTGGGACTATAGTTTCATCATCTGTCCAAGAAGGGGTTATAATAATCATTAATGCCTGTACTACTTGGGCAAGGGACTTGGGACTATAGTTTCATCATCTGTCTAAGAAGGGGTTATAATAATCATTAATGCCTGTATTATCTACCTTCCATGGTAGAGATAATATACGTGAAGTACTTTGTCAGCTGAAGTACTTCATAAAAATGAACTATTCTTATTTTATAAGTGAGGAAACTGACATCTGTAAAGGGAACTAGATTTGCTTAATTTCATGAAGCTATTAGCAGAGCTAGGATTAGAACTCCTGCTTCTGTGATCTTTGTGTATTACCATCCACAGACGTTTTTAAAACCAGTAGACATCCTCCTTTCCATTATCCAGTCATATGACTTTTCACAAATAATTTTTCCTCTCTGAGCCTAGTCTGTTCTTTAATGTCTCTTAACTAAATTCATTTCCTATCAATCACCTGATATAAAAGTTTCATAAAGAAGAATGCTGTAAGCGAAATAATGAACACAAGAATTTCAGAGCTAGAATCATCTAGTCCAAATTTTATGCATGTGGAAATTGAGGCCCAGAGAAAGAAAGTTTATTGACTCCAAATCTAAAATTCTATTTTCTGGATTATTTATAGCTGGAAAAGACAGTAGAGGCCATCGACTCCAACTTCCTCTTTTTATAGATGAAGAAAGTGAGGCACTAAGGGGTTAACTGACTTGCCCAGGGCCACATAGATAGAAAAATGATAGAGCCAGGATTTTAATGCAAGCCCTCTGATGCCGAATCAGTTGATCAATTAATCTACTTAGCTCCTTTCTATTATACCACTCTGCCTTTGGAATATCATTTACCCTTCTTCAAGGCTTATGTCTATGATACTTGAAATATTCCTTTTTATGAAGGTTGGGTGGGGATAGAGAATGAAAAATATGGGAAACATATGATTGACTGATATGTAGGTATTGAGATCTGAAGGAGAAATACATTTCTATTAACTAGTAAACCTGGACCCCATGCCTTATTCAGTTTTAGAAGATAGTAATACAAAAGCCTCTAGAAACTCAAGAACTCCATTTGTTACAGAATAACCAAGATAGGGCTATCTGAACTTTTTTTTTCAATTTTGAGGAGAGAATTATTTTCCTCTACCAGTTGCCCCTAGTGAATTCACCAACCCCAAATGCAAATTGAGATTGACTGAGCTCTATGATGGATGTGATCATGTCTAGCCTAACCTAGAACTTGTTTCTGATGGGAGTCTCAGGTAGAATTTTGTAAATCTAGGTTTTTTTCTTTCTTCTCCTTTCAGAAAAGTGCTATCTTTTTTGTATCCTCATCTGCCCTTCAAAGACCAAGACAAATTCCAGGAGGGAATACCTGGTATTTTATTCGTGATTGTGGCTCTCTCAATACATTTGGTTTAATAACAAATTTATTATTATTCATATTGCTATTAATAACAAAAAATCATACCTAGTATTAATAGTTAAATGCTAGGTATCATTAGCCAGCATTTATATAGTTAACTAGCATTAAAGTTTTCAAAGCACTTTACATATGCACATATTTTTTATTTTTTGCTTTTTTGATGAGCAATTGGGGTTAAGTGACTTGCCCAGGGTCACACTGCTAGTGTCAAGTGTCTGAGGCCAGATTTGAACTCAGGTCTTCCTGACTCCAAGGCTAGAACTCTATCCACTACGCCACCTAGCTGCCCCTAAGCTCTTCATTTGACAAAGGAAGAAACTGAGGTCAAGAGGGGAAGGAACTTACCAGAGCTTTTCACTTGTTAGGGACAAAGGTAGGACTAGAACCCATGCTTCCTGACTCTTAGGACAGTATTGCACATGTTACCGCACTTTTGTCAGATTCTTGGACTCCTTAGAGGGAGATAATTTAAGAATTTCTGAGATTATTGATCTGTGGACCCTTAACAGAATACACAAATGCAGAGTATGATCTTTTAAAAAATACCAGACCCAGCCACCAAAGAGCAGAAATGCTCTACCTTTCAGTCCCAAGGATGTTTGAGAGTCAATGTCCCCACCTGCTTAAGTGTTGCTAATAGCAACATCCTCAGTCTGGTGCTGAAATACTCCAGTGAAAGAGGGTTGTGTTTGAAAGGGACTGAGCACAGTTAAGAAGGTGGGCATAATTCTTTTCATGTCTGCTCATCGTGATTCCTGATATGATGCAGCCAATTAGTCAAACTCTGTTGTCGATTTCTAGACTCTGGTAATTGAAGGGCTGGCCCTAGTTCCTTCTAAGCAGCTGGCCATGTCAGCAGGGTGCCCCTGGGTAAGCAGGCAGGCAGACCAATGTGGCTGTCCAACAGTCTTTTGGAACTTATCGATCCTGATTATTTATGATTCCAAAAGCCATTATTTGTCATGCCCAGCTGGGGCGATCTATGTGATTGGACAATTTCACAATATAAGTTTGACCTTGGTTTGCCTATGGAGTTGAGGGGGAAAGGGAAGGGTGGAATAAGCAGACAATTCATATCTTCAACTCACGTCTTTGTCAGACTGCTTCTAGGCTTCAAGGTAGGGTCGAAGATACAGGCTATTTAAAGAGGATGGACTCTTTTTTCACCTTTATATTAGAGGACCAGAGGTCTAAGATCATTGCTCTCTGGTTCACTACCTGAGGCCCTATGCTTTGTGCCTCTGACCTGTTCACCCAATATACAGAGTCACCTCAGCAATAGACAGATGTGGGACAGCCAATGGCTAGGCTCTGGTTGCACCACATTGAGGGTGGAGTAGGGAAAAGAGATCACTGAATGGAAGGAAGGCATCAAAGTCAGGAAGATGATAGAAGGGACCAATTAGTCAGTCAGTCAACTTGCATTTATTAAGCATTTACTATACGTCCCAAAGAAAAGGCTAGTTAGGGCTACAACACACTAAAAGTAGTAATTTAGACTTGAAAGGCATAGTAGGTTAATTTAATTCAATAAATATTTATTAAGCAGCTACTAAGTGCCAGGCACTGCTAAATGCTAAGCATACAAATAAAATCCCTGCTCTTAAGCAATCTAATGCTCCAGGACAGGCGGCCTGATAGCAAGGGAGGAGAAAGAAAAACTATAACAAGCAGACTCAAGAACTAAAAAAGCATAACAATTTGGGACTATTTAGTGTAGGGGCAAACAATAACCACTGTAGGCATCCCTGTGCTCTAAGGTCTGTGGAATAAGTATTAGCATACTATTTTCCTCATTTTACTAATTAGGAAATTGAGGCTCAGAGAAACTAAGTGACTTGCTCATAGCTATATAGTCAATCATCAGTCAATAAACATTTTTTAAGCACCTACTATATGCTATGCACTGGGCTAAACAATGAGGATATAAAAAGGGGTAAAAAATTATCTTTACTTTCAAGGAATTTATTATCTAATGGGGAAGAAAAATAGCAAACAACTATGTACAAACAAGCTATACACAGGGTGGTTAGGAAATAATTAAGAAAAGGAAGGCACTAGAATTGAGAGGTTGGGAAAGGCTTCCTATGGAAGATGGAATTTGAGCTGGGGCATAAAGGAAGCCAGAAAAGCCAGTAGGTTATGAGGAAATAAAGATAAATATAGTTAAATGACTTGCCCATGGTCACACAGCTAATAAGTGTCTTAGGCCAGATTTGAACTCAGGAAGATGAGTCTTCTGACTCCAGGGCCCAGCACAGATCCAAGCCCCACCACTCAATCCACTCTGCTATGCTACCTTGTCAAATGATAATGAATTCAATACAAAAAGCATTTTGTGAAATTTTATAGCATGTGATATTTAATGAAATAGAATAGCAGGAGCAAAAAAGGGAACTGAGTCAGATATTAAATGGTCTTAGCACCCTTATAGAAAGGGCTTTCGATTTCCTTGTTTTCAGGAGAGCGCTAACCAAGCTCCCCACCCCCCTCCATAATTAATCACAGAGTCCTCAACCTACCATGTGAAAGACACAATTAGTTTAAACTCATGGCTCTTGTACTACAGTGTGGAGTCCAGAGCTTCATTAGCTAACAAGTTTCCCCTTCATTGTTGACTTAACAGAATAGAGATCTCAGACCAGATACACTGAAGTTTCTTATTCTGGTACCACAGTCATCACCAAAGTTCAGAAAGTATTTGGGAAGTTCAATTACTTGCCCAGGATCACATAGCAAAGTAAGTGTCTGACTCTGAGGCAAGATTTGAATTCAAGTCTTCCTGACTCGGTGTTCAGCACTGTATCTCCTTTACCACCTAAAGACCTCAGGTATGTGTTTTATTTGTGCTGTTCTTTCTGTTAAGCTATTTTTAAAATGAAATTAAAAACATATATCAAAAAAATTACTCTGGGGGGAAACAATGATTAGGTTTTTTTTTTAATTTTGTTGTATTTAGCTATCTAAAGAGATTCTTTCTGTAAGGATTCTTCATAGTGAATGTTTAATTGCATATAGTAAAGTGCTAACTTGTGTAGCATTGACAATCAGTTACACTGAAATTTAATGAAGGAAGAGTTTAGGGTTGGTTAGAGTTGTTGAACAAGGCTTCCTGGAAGAGAAGGCAGTCAGGAGGAGCCTCCTAGGGTTAACTGTGAATGGTTATGAATAACCAGAGGGCACGATTCATTAAGAATATCTTCAAACACTTTCTTCTTCCTCTTCCCTAATTTCTCCCCTCACTCCTACCCCCAGTAGTTAAATTAAAAAATATTCTTTTTGCCCTTGGCTAGAGAGATGGATGGAGCAGCTGGGTGGCACAGTCGATAGAACGTTGGGCCTGGAGTCAAGAAGATTCATCTTCCTGAATTTAAATCCAGCCTCAGACACTTATGAGCTGTGTGACCCTGACCAAGTCACTTCACCCTGTTTGCCTTAGTTTCCTCATCTATAAAATGAGCTGGAGAAGGAAATGGCAAACCATTCCAGTATCTCTGCCAAGAAAACCCCAGATGAGATCATGAAGAGTCAGACAGGGCTGAAATGACTGGACCACAACAAAAAAGACAGAAACAAGGAAGGGATGTGTGTGTGTGTGTGTGTGTGTGTGTGTGTGTGCGTGTGTGTGAAGGTGGAGGACCAGGATGTACAGATCACACATTTGTTCACAGGCTTTGACTCCATTCCATCATCCTCACTGATGGCATGTTTTTTGTTGCTTTCTCTTATCACTAAGCTCTTGGGGTTATTGATTAATGTTACTATTTCATGGTCATAATGTCCCTTGGCTTACTCAGGATAGCACAGAGCATGGGGGTAGAGGAAAGAGTCCTGGCTAGAGTGCTAGAATCACAAGGCCTAGGTTCAGGCCTGGGCTGCCACACTTGCTAGCTATGTGGCCCTAGGAAAGTCACTAAACCTCTCTTGGCTTCTGTAAAGTAAAGGTGGTTGAACTAGATGATCCTTAAGTCCCTTCGAGTTAGAACAGTCCATGAGGAAGGGGGAAAGGAGAAGGAGAAAGACAAGATTTAACTACAAAATGCTTCCATTTTTTCTCCCAAAGGGCTCTGACAGTTCTGAGGAATGCCAAATGTGAAAAGAAAAAAAAAATACCAGCCTGGCCTTCCCAGAATGCAATGGTACAAATTAAACAAAAAAACAAATGTGGCACACAGAAGAACAAAGGCCTTTAATATAGTGGAAAGATCTGTAGACTGAGATTCAGGAAGCTGGTCTTCAAACCCTCCCTCTGCTCCTTAGTAGTTATGTGACCTTGGGCAAATCACTTAATCTCTTAGATCCTTATTCTACATATCTATGAAACGAGAAATTTGGCCTAGATTATTTGTAAGGGCCTTCCTGGCTCTAAGATTCTGTGTTTCTGTGACAAGACAAGGGCAGGCTCCCTCAGGTGATCTCCATCTGGCTCTGTGTCTGACAAAACTATTTGCTTACAGGCAACTGGAAAGTTAACTTGGCTTCAGTTCTGCAGCATTCGGCAACCAAGGAGGCATCTTGAGATTATGCTGTGTTGGAAAAACGAAAGAGCAGTATGTATTAAAACGTCATTGGTAAAACGAAAGAGTCAAGACCATTTTGCACTTGGGACAGAAGGGGACAGAGGTCTGCTCTGATGCACTAAAGAACTGTAAATACTTTCTCTCAATAGGAAAAGGGACTTGGTACCCAATTACCACTGATGAGGAAAATACCAACAAACCTTTTGTTTCGTAAACAGTTTGAATTATTTTCTTTCAATCTTTCATCTAAGGGCAATTTTTTCTTAAACATTTCCCTCAGTGTAGAATATTGCATTTCCTGTCAAATACAATTGATGTGTTGGTTTTCTTAAATGATTTTTTCCTTTTTTTGGGGGGGGGAAGGATATACATATATGTATATGAAGGTGATGAAGAAACAAAAGATTTCAATAAAAAGAATTTTTTTTAAAAGCCTCCTTCAAACTTATAATGAAAGGTACTATCCATCTCCAGAGAAAAAACTGGTAGAACCTGAATGCAGATCAAAGATACTTTTTTTTTACTTTATTTTTCTTGTTTTTTTTGTTTTTTTTTTGTCTGTGTTCTCTTTCACAGCATGACTTACATGGAAATGTGTTTTTCATTACTACACATAGATAACCTATGTCAAATTGCTTGTCTTCTCAATGGAGGGAGGTGGGGAGGTAGGAAGGGAGAGAATTTGGAACTCAAAATTTGAAAAAAATATTAAAATTGTTTTTACATGTAATTGGGGGAAACTTATTTTTTAAAAAAAGCTTCCTTCAACAAAAAGAAACCCTTCCCCTAATATAGAGTCATTTTACCTGATATTTATAAAGAATTTTACTCTTTCCATAATGCTTTAAAAGAAATATTTCATCCTCAGCATAACATTATGAGGGAGACAGAATAATTATTAGCCCATTTTAGAGATGAAGAAACTGAGGTACCAAGGAAGTGAATTGATTGGCCTACAGGGGTATCACAGAATTCAGAGTTGGAAGGGAACTCAGCAACCTAACACCACCCCACCCCTCATCCCAAATCCCTTCTACAATACATCTAGCAAGTGGTCAGCCAGCTTTTCCTTGAAAATCTTCAGTGAAGAAAGAGCCACTATCCAAGGCAGCCCATTCTATTTTTAGATGATTTTTTTTTCTGAAATCAAGTCAAAATTGGCCTCTTTGCCACTTCCATCCATCGTTTACGGCTCTATACTCAATGTTCAGGTGGAAAAAGTATAATCAGTCATTCATGTGGCAGCCTTTTAGATATCTGAAGACAGCTATAGTAGTTAGTGAAAGATTTAGGACTGAAATTCAGGTTCCCTGATTAATAACACAGAACTCTTTCAACGATTATTTCAACTTATATTATTGCTTTAGAGTTGAATAAATATCCTGTAGTTGAGTACAGAACTGGTTTGAGGATAAAAATTTAGTACTGAGCCTATGAAGTGACATTGAGACCTAATCAGTTTCTGATGTCAACAAGCAACAGCTAAACTGTTCCTGTCCTCAAGAAGCTCACATTTTACAAGAGAGAGGGATACTCTGGATACAGAAATAAGTTCAATACACAATAGGGAGTAAATTGAGCAAAAAAGATCAGACAGTGATCTAGGAATACTTGTGGAAGGAGAAAAGTATAAGATGATGGAATCCTGAAAGAGGAGGTATTAGCTAAGCCTAGAAGAAAGATATTTTTAATTTCCAGCTTCTGAAGGAGAAATTGCATAACAGAAGGGACTGTAGAAGGGGAAGTACTGCAGCAGAAGAAAGAGAAGAAAATTTTAATAGTGATTGGAATATGTTTGGAATTGTGAGGAAGGCTAAAGATTGAATTTGAGGGGGAAATATTTGGGAGAACTTTAGGAAAAGTTGAAGGAGAATAACTTGAGTTGAAGGAGAAGAGTTCAGTCTGAAGGAGGACTAAATGATTAAGAGGAAGAACTCAATTAAGAAAAAGAAAAATTCAAAGAAAAGGTAATTAGTAAAGCAAGATGAGTAAAAAAGAAGACAAGTTGGTAAGACAAGTTGGTAAAACAAGTTGAGACAGAAGAGGAAGGAAGGTGGATATGGAAGTAGTAGTTACTTTCTTTCCAAAGAGAAGGAGCTATCAGTAAGGGCCTGATGGAGAACAGAATAATGGTGGGTGGTAACTTCCTGTAAGAAGGGCTTTTTAGGCATATTTTTTGGCCTGATAACAACAGAAAGGTCAACAAAATCCAAGATGTGATTAGAGAACTCTACAAGATTGCTCAAAACAGTCAGACGACTATCAAGTATTAGTGATCCCTGTGAGTACAAATGATACTGCCAGAAAGAACCTAGAAAGTTTTGCCAAATATTATAAAGTTTTGGGAAAAGAACTGGAGACCATATGGGCCTAGGTGATATTCTCATTCCTGTTGCCAAATGAAGACTGGGGATGCAGATGACAAATCAGGTTTTGGAAATGAACAGCTGGTTAAGAGGATGGTGTCTATGAGTGGTATTTGGATTTCTGGAGCATGATTTGAAACACAGAAATGACAGATTCGTTGTCCGGGGTGAAGTACACTTAACAAGAAATGTTAAAAATGGAGATTTGAAAATCTAAGCTTTAATCTGGAAAGAAAGGGATTGGGAGAAAACTGCCTATGTCTATTCACCCAAATGGATACCTTAGAGACTACAATGTAGGAAGAAGTCTAGCAATTGAGATACCCAGAAGTTCACAGGAAAAAAATCCAAGTAAGGAATAACCATGCCCTTCAATGTCTATACATACATGTAAAGAATATAGGTACTAGGAAAGAAAAACAGATGTGAACAAGATAAACTAGAGGCCCTAATGTTGTTGTTCATTTGTTTTTCAGTTGTATCTGACTCTTCCTGAATCCATTTGAGGTTTTATTTGTTTATTTGTTTGTTTGTTTGTTTGTTTTTTGGCAAAATACTGGAGTGCTTTGCCATTTCCCTTTCCAACCCATTTTACAGATGAGGAAACTGAGGCAAACAGGAGTAAGTGACTTGCTCAAGGTCACACAGCTAGTAAGTATCTGAGGTCAGATTTAAACTCAGGAAAATGAGTCTTTCTGACTCCAGGCCTGGCACTTTATCCACCACACACCTGGCTGCCCAGAGGCCCTAACACAAAGAGACTAATTAGGCTACATAAGTAACACTGAGGTTTGATGGGATGATACTCATCACCAGAATACAGAGCTGTATGAGTAAACTTTTTTCACTATAAACTCTATAGTTAAAAGAAGGATAGGTTGGGGATAGCATTGTATATTCAAAGACGTACATTGTCATGTTGGAAATCCAGGTCTAAGAAGTAGGAAGCATGGTATAAAGCATGTGTATGAAGATAGATAGAAACATAAGCTATTTTGTCAATAACCACTTGGACAGAAAGAGGAAATAGATGAGGAAGGAGTTCACAAAACAGATCAGAAGGTCGAAATAGAGATATGATAAAGTAGTGATACTAGACAAAGATTTACATGAATAAAACTACAAAAAATTATGGAAATAAAAGGAGACAAATTATTGGAAAGATAATTACTACTCATGGCCCACAGCTAATATTAGCAATTTTTATCATAGCTGGATTATGCCAACATAAAATTATTACCACTCATTTTATGATACTATAATAAAATGCTACCTAAATTAATTTATAGATTCAATGCTATCTCAATCAAATAATTAAGGGATTATTTGTAGAACTATGTAAAATAATAAAAATCATTGTGGAAGAACAAAAGTTCTAAAATTTCAAAGGAAAATAATAATAAAAACCACAAATGAATAGAGGAAAGCTTAAGCAAATCTCACTTTATGTTATAAAGCAATGATCATTGAAACCTTCTAGAACGGGCTATAAAATAGAAAATTATATAAGTGGAACATGCTAGGTAAGGAAGAAACAGAAGTCATCAAAAATAGTACTTCCATTTTTGGTAAACCCAAGAACATAAATTATTGGGAGGAATGACTCCTTTTTTGGTTAAGGAGGTTATGAAAACTAGAAAGCAATTTGACAGAAATGAGGTTTAAATCATCATATTCTATCACATGCCTGATGGGGGATCTGGACCCTTGAACTTTCTCACAAATTATAGCAGCCCAGATCCTTGGCATTAGCCTGAGGCATCCAGCCCATCCCACTATAATGCTTTCAACTGTCCTTTCCTTGTGGCCCTCTGACCCAGCCCAGGATGAGGTGATGGGACCTGGACCCTGAATTTTCCCATACATTTCAGTAGCCCAGATCACTGGTGTCTCCACCTAACATATCTGGCTCACCCTAGCCCACTTTGATTGCTTAATTAACTTACTCTCCATTTTTAATCCTATCATGCCCACCCTAATAATGTCAAAATAAATAATCACCTGAATATTAAAATGTTACACCATTTAAAAAAAGAGAGAAGATAACCAGATCTGTTACCATTCAAAAATATGGCTAGTGAAAGAAATTCTTACCCAAACAAGATACAGAAGAGATCACAAAAGATAAAATAGATGATTTGGTCTATATAAAATTAAAATGCTTTTTCACGAATAAAATCAAAGAAGATATACTTAGAACAGAAACTATAGCATGGTAAAATATTTGCATCCATTGTTACCTATAAAAGTGTGTTATCCAAAATACATACAAAATTAACATGAATTTATAAAATCTAGAAGCATTCTCAATAGGTAAGCTATAGTAGTATAAGAAAAATCATCATTCAAAAAGATCTTAACAGATTAGGACACTAGCTGGACCTAATAAAAATAAAATTAAAAAAATAAATGTAAATTTTTATAAAGTTTCAAAAATCAAATTTTCAAGTACAAGAAGGGGAAGGCAGAGGACTGCAAGAACAATATGAGTCAGCAGTAGGGCATGACAGACCAAAAAGCACATGCAATCTGGGATTTCATTAAAGTGGTAGGGCTTCCTTGAGTAAGGAGATGATGTCCAACCACAAAAGTAGAGTCATGTTCAGATATGGGCACCACATTTTAGGAAAGATGGTGATAAACTAGGGAGTCAGGATGACTTGAGTCAGGGCCTCAAGTTCATGGCATATGAAAATTGGTTGAGGGAATAGGGGATGTTTAGCCTGAGGAAGACTCTTCAGGAAATGATCATTGTCTTCAAATATTTGAAAGGTTTTTATGTGGAAGAAGAATTAAAATTATTCTGTTGGTTCATAGAAAAGCAGAACTAGAAGCAATGGGTAGAAGTTGCAAAGAAGAAAATTTAGGCTTGGAGTAAGGGGTGGGAGGCAGGGGGAGTCCTAACAGTTACAAGTATCCCAGAGTGGAATGGGCTGCCTTGAGAAGGAATGCCACTTACTGAAGTTCTTCAGTCCAAGACATGATGGTCACTTGTTGGTTGGGCAGTAGAGGGATTCAGGTATGGGTCGGGCTAAATGGCTGCTGGAGTCCCTTCCAACTCTGCAATTCTGTAATTTTGTAATCTGGAAAGGCAAAGATTAGGAAGGAGAACATTTTAGGCATGAACAATAATTTTTGTGTAAATGCAAGGAAGTAGGAAAAGCCTTTTTAATTTCATGGAATAGCTAGTAATTCAGTTTGGAGCCGGGAACATACACAGGAAAATAATATGAAATAAGACTGAAATAAGATTGAGGTATCTGTTAATGGGGCTAATTTTTGACTTTAAAGTTTGTGCCTTCTATTTGGATCTTCTATTTTGCTGTCTATTGAGGTGCTAAGGCATGTGCAATAAAGTTTGCTCAATCTACCTTTCGAGTGTGAAATGTGAATCATTTTTATGAGTTAGGGGACTATATCAACTCTAAAACTATTTCATAAAAAGTCTTTTAAATTTTTTTATTATTTAATATTTAATTTATGGAATAAAGCAAGCATTTCCATAGCATAATATAATAAAAAAAGGTGATTGCACATGACACCACAAATCTATTACTATTTCTTTTAAATATATAATAAAACTATCATGTAAATTTATTTTTTTCCTCCCCCCTCCAAGATGGCTACCAATGGACACAAATATGTGTATGTTTGTACAGACATACATACATACATGTATATATACATATATATGTGAAATCATTCTATACATATCAGTTCTCTCTCTGGATACATATAGTGTCTTTCTTCATATGTCCTTTGTATTTAATTTAGGTTTTTATATTAGTCAAAATGACTTATTTGCTCAAAGTTGTTCTTAAAATATTATTGCTGTTACTGTATACAATATTCTCTTGGTTCTGTTCATTTTGCTCTTCATTATTTTGTGAAAGTCTATGTTTTTCTAAGATCATTGAGCTCCTCATTTCTTATGGCACAGTAGGATTCCATCCAATCATAAACCACAACTTGTTCAGCCATTCCCAATTCATAGGTATCACCATAATTACCAGTTCATTGATACCACAAAGAAAGCTACTGTAAATATTTTAGGACATATAGGTTCTTTTCCTTTTTCTCAAATTGTCTTTGGAAATAGATCTCATAGTGGTATTGCTGGGTCAAAGGGTACAGGCAGTTATCTCTTTGGGCATAATTACAGATTGTTCTCCAAAATGGTTGGATCAATTCACAATTCTACCAACAATGAATTAGTGTCAATGAATTTAGTTTTAATAAGAATTTTTTCTACTTTCCCTTCAGATTTTAGCTAAAAATTCACTCATTCAATAAACTTTTATTAAATGCTTATTATTTGCAGATTACCCTGATATGCATTGAGGGAGATACAAATATAAATGATAGGATCCCTGACCTCAAAGAACTAGGTAGGGGTCATTATTCATGTACTACAGATATTATTATTCCCATCTTACAGGTGAGGAAATTGAGACTGGGAGAGCTTAAGTGGCTTGTCTGAAGTCACTTCTAGTAAATTACAGAGGTGAAATTTGAATTCCAAATCCAACACTTTTACCACTTTTGCCTTTCTAGGTCAAGTAAATCTCATGAGCTAAAATGAGCATCAAATTATATTACATCCAGAGATTTGGAGTCATGGCCTACAGCGAATTTTGGGTAAATATATAAAATACTCTAATAGTTTATTTTTTTGGCACTGAGAATGCCAAGACATTTCACTTTGATGCATAGCTGGTCCAGCATTAGAAAAATGCTCAAATGAAAAAAGCATACAAAATCAATAGCTTGTCCTTTCTTTTTTTCTGCATTTTGACCTCATTTTGACCACATCAGATTTTCTTGTAAACCATTTGGACAGTTTACAATTTGGTTTTCTGCTTGGATCCTGTCCTATAATACCATGGAATAGATGAGTTAGGGTTAAATCAGGACTGATATGAGGTTGCTGGCTCTCAAGCCCTGGAGATTTTTGGACAAACCAAATCAAAAAACATAGGGCAGTTTATTTCAATGTAAAGTCACTTTGCAAACATAATGGCAAGAGCAAGAAGCTGCAGGTGCATTCGAATGGACTGAGGGAACATGTTTCTTTCCAACACAGCTGGTAGCAGGCTTAGTTCAGGTTCCTCTGACTTCAGTCCCTGAAAACCTCTCTGAATTCCCATTTCATGGCCTCCCTAACAACTGCCCTAGGATCTATAAATCTTTTTCAGTTATTCTTTTCACTAGACTTACTAATCTGAGTCTCACGTGCAGATCTGTGTGCTTAGAAATTCCATGCAGGCAGAAATGTATTGTAATCCGTTGGGGACAACAGGCTTTAAGAATCAGTGAATTGATCCGGTAGTCATTCATTAAGCACCTGTTGTATGTCAAGTGGCAGCTAGGTGGCTCAGTGGATAGAACGAAGGGCCTGGGGTCAGGGAGATCTGAGTCCAAATCTGGTTTTAGACATTTACTAGCTGTGTGACCCTGGGCAAGTCACTTAACCTTTGTTTGCCTTGATCCACTAGAGAAGGAATGGCAAACTGTGGCAGTATCTTTGCCAAGAAAATCCCTTGGACAATATTGGCATGCTATGGTCCATGGGGTCACAGAGAGTTGGCCACAACTGAATGACTCAACAACAACAACAACAACATGCCAGTCACTGGGCTGGACTCTGGGGATACAAGTACAAAAAATGAATCAATCTCTGTTTAGAAGTTGCATACATTCTAATGAGATCCAAGTACATATACAAAATATTATATAAAAGGAATAAATGCAAAGTAATTAAGTATGAGGTGGTTTGGGAGGGAGGGCACTAGTTGTGAGGATCAGGACACAGCACCTACCTCATAGGATTGTTTTGAGATAACACAGCAAAAGCTGTGAATGTCAAAGAGCTGTTATTGTTACACTTCACTGACTCCTCTTCCTTATTATTTCCTCCTTCCAACCTTTTGCAGGTCAGCTTATTTTTTCCTCTTTTTTACTGATGATGATTTTTCAAAGTTTACCAATGATCTCCTAATTAGTAAATGCTTTTTGTTCTCTTTGGTCCCCAACCTTCTTGAATTAACTCCACATATTCAATCAGTTGCCAAGTCTTGTCAATTTTATCATCCTTCTTCTACCTACTCCTTTCTCTCTATTAATACATATTGACATTCTCACTATCAATTAAGTGAAATTAAATTATATCTACATGGGAGAAGGGCTTGCAGGATCTTCTCAGAGAGATGAATAAAGGTTGAAGAAACTGATTTCATCATAAGCCCAAATGTATATGAAAAGCCTCATTTCAAAGTATTCTTGGTCACTCCACCATTTCAAAGCCTTCTTCCTGCAGTAAAAGTTTCCATTCTGATCTCCTTTGCCTGAAGCTTCAAGCCCTCCCCAATCCATCTTCCACACATCACCAAAATAATCTTCCTAAGGTGACCATGTTCCCTCTCCTGCTCAAAAACCTTTGGTTGCTTCCTATTGCCTCTAGGATAAAATAAAAAACTCCTTCACCTGGCATTTAGGGACCTCTGTAGTCTGACTCAAAACTCTCTTTCTGGCTTGGTTTCATGTTACTACCCTTTACACATTCTCTATTACAGACAAACTGGGCTACCTGTTCCTGAACTCTATATTCCATCTCTAACTTTCCTGCAGTTACACAAATTGTCTCCCATGTCTGACATATACTCCCTTTATATCTCCCCATTTCTGAATCTTTAGCTTACTTCAAGGTCCCTTTTAGATGCCTCCATTCTTTCTACAGCCTTTCCTGATCCTGTGCTTTAAAGTATTCTTTCCCTACTCAAATTTTCTTAGAAGATCTTGCCAAGACCCTTTCCTGGCCTCTTCTGTCACTCCCTACCTTGAATCATATTTATGTTGAAGCATTCATTGGAGAATGTATGTTTCTTGAAGGCAAGGATAACACAATTTTAAAATCTATGCCTCACCAGGACTTAGTATAGTGCTTCATAAGTAATAGACACTCAATGTTAAATAAGTGCTTTAGAGGAAATTCTTGGTCAGTTAAGAGTGGTTCCAGATTACCTCAGAGGCTTCCTCTAACTCTGGGTGAGTATAAGGGTAAAGCTGCTAAGGGACTCAGATAATTAGTCAACAAGTATTTATTAAAGTCCTATTATGTCTCAGGCACTGGGGATGCAAAGACGAAGCACAAAGTGAAACAGTCTTTCTCCTCAAGAAATTTATATTCTTTCTGGATTGAGCAGGGATTGGAATCCAGATCTTTTGACTAGTACTTCTACTACATTGGTGGAATAGTTGAAAGCAGTGGTCTAAAAATTAAAAATTCAGTCAACCAATTTATTATTTTTTCTACAGGATCCTGAATAATCTATTTGGCTGAACTTTTGTTTTACTTTGTTGACTGGTTTTTGTTGTTATTGCCAGAATATGTTGGTTGTTTCGTACAGTCTGAGTCAGAGCCACTGAAGGTCAACTCTGAGTCATATTTATCAGCATCATCAGATATTCACTATGTCCTGAGATGCCATTTGTTCTGATTTTTTCAACTTTACAAACCACTGTTCACTTTGTTCTCTGCTTTCAAGACACCATCAAGAGTGGGAACACATATAGATTTTCTCCCTATGGTCTGACTGAGTCATCAAAGGCACAGATGCTCTGAAGATCCATTGCTATTATTACTTCACTCAATTTCTTTAGTCAACTTCTCTAACTTTGAGGTTGAATCTGATGTACATAGTGCAAGAGTGCTTCTGACCTAGATTCCAAGGAAAGACTTTGATACAGCCTAGACTAATTTCCAACCTGGAGCCTCTAATGCTCCTCTCAAGTGAAGTAAAATTCATTCGTTCACTTGACAATTATTAAATACCTCTTCTGTGGTACTTCTACAAAAGCCTTATTCTAGCATCTCCCTCTGACAGAGAAGTTAACTCTGAATCTTCAAAGCTAATGGCTGTGGTTGGCAAGTTATGCTAAGTTACAATTGATTTGAGTAGAGAGTCTGTGATAGCTTTTATGTTTGTTGTTCAAGGATGATCCTAGCTCAGTAAGCAGAGATTGACCATCAAGTGATGAAATTTTTGCTTCCATGGACCTCTAATAGTTAAATAACATACCAAATTGGAGTAGGAGCTCATTTGCCAAATATCATGGAACAGAATTATAGAAAATTATGACCATTATCATCTCATGAAATAGAGAGGAAAAGCAGTTAAAGAGAAAATGAACCTGAAGAAAGTTTGATAAAAATCTAATTAAGACAAATCAGCTGAAGGGCATTTATAGAAAAGAGGAAGGCAACAAAGAAATGCAAAACAGATGAAATCTTTTCATGTTACTGTAAGACAAATATGCAAAATGGCCCTCAGTACTATGCACCTGCTTCTTAGTAACTGATAGTGTAGGAAGGTCAGAAAATGGAGCAGAGAGGACTAAGAATCACAATGATTAAAATGCTTATAAAATTAACTGTTGGTAATCTTAACATGATCTTTGTTCAATGACCAATGAGATGTCATGTTGCTAGGAAAAAAAATCCATACTGACATATTCACTATAAATAAAGTTGTATCTAAATGGAAGGAGATAACTTGACTTGCAAGTTCTTCTCAGAGAGAAAGTAGTAGATTAGAGATCTTAGAAAAGTTCGTTTCATTCTATGCCCAAGGGCACATGAAAAAACTAATTTCATGGGACTTTTGATGATTTCACATTTCAGTGCTTATGAGAACAGCAGCAAATAGTTCACTATGGAGATAATTATTGTTTTTGCATAAACAAGCATTCCAGAGGATGAAGAGGTAGGAAAATAATATGAAGGACTTGGCAAGCTCTTCCAAGCCACGTTAATATATACCTGCATAACTAGTGACTCCAATGTAAAAGTGGGCATAAAGGAGGATAGTAAAAACAATATTAGGGCACCCAGGTGGCATGATGGTTTAAGTGTCAGGCCTGGAGTAAGGAAGACTCATATTCCTGGGTTCAAGTCCATCCTCAAACACTTACTAGCTGTGTGACCCTGGGGAAATGTCTTAACCCTGTTGGCCTCAGTTTCCTCATCTGTAAAATGAGCTGGAGAGGGAAATGGCAATCCATTCCAATATCTTTGCCAAGAAAACCCTAAATAGGATCATGAAAAGTCAGACTCAACTGAAACGCCTGAACAACAACAACAACAATAACAACAAAATAATGTTGGCAGATACGGTTTATTATTAAAAAAAAGGAAGCTAATAACTTATAATGTTCTCAGAAGTCTCACAGTTCCATGTCATGATGTAAGAAGCAGTTGATTGGGTATTTCTACTTCTTTCTGAAGACTGACTGAGATACAGAAGGGCCAGACTTGTTAGAAGAACTGGTTTATATACCTGAAGTATATAAAAATAAATTGAAACAACAGCTTGGCATTTTTCACATGCTTTCATCTTCCCTGGATAGGAGCAAAACAGAATGGACTTGTGTCATGCAGCAGAGGAGAAGTAAGTCTGTGCTTACGTACAATTTCGTGCCCCTCAGGAGAACTTAATGCTTGTGGGCAAAAAACATGTTAAGTTTCCTATACTTGCTTAAATGTACTAAGAATCTGGACCACAAATTCCTAGCTTCCTTCTGCCCCTGTTTCCTATTCTGAGAATAGTCAGTCAGTCAACAAGCATTTAAAGACTAGATATCCTGAGAATGGATTTTTCTTACCTAAGATACAGCAGCGGCTATGGCATCAATCACTTCTATAGAAGCGCATACCAATAACGGATGTGTGTTTGCACACTGTTTTGCACACTGGGGACATTTCCTGCTATGGGAGTTAACTTTGTAAACAATGTCAAATTATATAGTTCCTAAATTCTTGAGTTCCCAAGAAATAGAAAGCTACTGAGCTTAAGAATAAGTCACCGATCTGTTAAATGAAGATTTACTCAATAGAATTCTTCTTGGTGAGGGAAGAGTATATCCAATGTGGTCCCCAAAGATGGAGAACTCGGGCTATGCAAAGAGATGTCAAGAGATTTAGACCTAGCTAATCCTCCTTACTATTGCCATATGTTTGTCCATCAGTGCAGGTCTAGTGTGAAGGAAAATAGTTTGTTAAATAGCCCCCTAACAAACTTCCCCCAAATTTGAAAAAGTCTAATGGGCTCTTTGAGCATCTTATGTTTCCATTTGTTCATGGGATCCTGTGAATCCTTTTAATCATATGCATTTTCTGTGGGATGAAATAAAAGCTTTCCCATACTCACGCTTTTAGTCCATCAAATGCCTATATAAGAATTGGGGACTTTGTCACCTATATTTTGGGAAACCTAGATACAAACTGAATCTAAGATTTATTTTGAAGATTTTCTTAGAGTTAACCTCCAGATTGAGGGTGATGAACAAAAAGAAAAAAAAAAGGAACTGACTCTTTGGGGCTAGCTCTCAGAGTAAGAACCAGTCTATATTACTTCAGAATCCTTGGAGGTACCTGGGCCATGGGTTACAAGTCAGATAGTGCTAGACAAAGTGAACCCTAACATCCATAGAATTCACTTCAGAATCAGCTGCCAATCTGTAGTCATATCATAGAATCATTAGAATAAAGGTTAAATTATTATTTATTTGGAATACACGATAAATACGAAAAGACATTGTACAATACAACTTAAAATACAAACTTTTAACAACTGATTGATGGCAACAAAACATTCCTTAAGTTTTTTTGGGGGGGGGGAGGAGGTTAATTGCTGTGGGGAACTCTCGATGTGGAAATTCCTTTCACTGATGCTGATTAGATATTCTTTTGTGACTTATGGTCAGTTTTCTAGTCTGCTGAGAGATTAAATGACATGGTCATGCAGACATTATGATTCAGAGCCACAGATAGAGTAGATAATTTTTTACTCCAAAGCTAGTTCTCTATGCAATTCACAGCACTGCTCTCCAAAAGAACTTTAAGCTGTGCAAAAAAAAATTGCCACTAACAGGAGGGCAAAAGAGCTCAGAAACTATCTCCGTCACCAAATATTTAATCTCTTTGTCAAATGGAACCATGAAAGTCAAGGACTGTGTAACTCTGGAACATAATCTCATTTGTAAAACATTTTGGAGGATGATTATAGAAGAAAATGAGAAAAAAAAATCAGAAAAGGGTAAAAAATCAATTAAATAATCATTTATTATGTGCCTACTGTGTGCCTGTGCTAAGCACTGGGGGTACAAATAAGCAACAGAAAGATAGTCCCTGCTCTCGAGCTGCTTACAACCTAATGTAGAAGACAACACACGGAAGGAAGCTTAAAAATGGGGGAACATTGAAGGGGGTACCTCGTGCAGGGGCATCTTGTTCTGTGGAGTTGAAATCAGGCAGAGCTGCAGATTCCAAGTGGAGTGAACTAGAAGTCCATATTCTGCCCTCTATAAAGAAAAGCTTTGGGAAGAGTGTAATATTCTACTCTCTAGACTTCCCACCAGAGGGAGGTTGAGGAAAGTGGTATCCAAGGCTTGGGTGGTGATGAAATTAGAAATGATGAGCTTGTACTGGGAGGAGCATTTTATTCTGTGGAGCTGAAACCTGGCAGAGTTGCAGATGCAGAGTCTTGGTGTGTGACCCAAACTATCATCTCACCAGCATTATAGATGAAACTGGATGCAGATGGAAGAGATGCAGAATGGGATGGATTTGTCAGTATTTGTACATTATTTATTTTTGTTGTCAACTATAATTGAAGAATCATTTTTGTTATTTGCTTAAAGAAAGGATAATGATAAGAAGACATTGTGTGCAATTATTGCAACCTTATCATTTTGGGTGGATCTTTTACGACTTATTTATGGAAAGTTGTAGACAAGAATTACATAACATAAAAAGGTATGGCAAAAGCTACCCAAACCAATGAATACCTGAATCTATCAAAGGTCAATGTACAATGTACTTTGGGAAATGCATGATTAAATAAAACATAGCCCTTGCTATAGAGGTAGAGCTACTATCTCTCTAATCTATATGAATGGTGGGTATATCTAGCTAGACTCACAGTTCTTGCCTTGGTCCCCTTGGACGGATAAATGCAGATGAAACTCCTGCCATAGCACTGGGTCCAGTCCTGGGCACTTCATCCAGTCCATGGGGGTCTCCAGGTCTCTTAAGTTCTCTAAACTGGTCAATTAAATTGAATAGGGAGAGCTTTGCTGCAAGCTGTTTGTATCTTTTTGTGTTTTTTCCATTATAACTTGTTCTTTCTCCCCCAGTGAATTATAAACTTGTGTGAGGATGGAACTGTGCCTTCTTCCTGAGTAATTCCCTTGGTACAACTGGTGCTCATTCAATGCTTTTTGACTTCAGGGTGATACTGCCCTGGAGTCCAGGTGGGGCTTTTAGCTGAGAAACCCTATGTGCTTTGTCTCCCTCTGACACACGGTGATCCCTGTCCTAGGGGACACTTTCACTTTCTATTCAACAGCATTAATCCCTCTCTGGAAACAAATTAAAGAGGCCTGTCTTCAGTTTGCTTTTCAACTGATCATAGGATTTAGCACTGGAAGGGATCTTAGTGGTCATGTATTTCAACTTCATTGTTTTATAGATGAGGAAAATGAGTCCCAGAGAGAGGAAATGACTAGACCCAAATTGCAAAGGTAGTAAGAAGCAAACCCAAATCTTTTCATTCTTATGTTTTTTACTGTACCAAGCTGCTTCCTTATCTCATGCTATGTGTATTTTAGAAGGAAGCATGGTACAGTGAAAATAGTGCTAAACTTCTTTGAACCCAAATCATGACTTTATAACTTACTACATTACCATTGGTAAGTTGTCTGGGCCTCAGTTTCTTCATCTATAAAATGATGATATGTAAGGATTATTCTGATGTTAAATCTATGATCCTGGCCACTAGGCCTAATTGGGGAAGGGAAAAATTTGCCTTTATTGATCTCCCCTTTTCCATTTTATTTCTTATTTCCCTTTTCCCACTCTTTGGGACTCCTTTCCCTAGCCCAACCACCTCCTTCTCATACTGCCCTCCTATTGCTTAAAGTTCCATATTGTGGCACCCCATTCAGGCCAGGTATGCTCTTCCCAGAAGATCCCTTACCTTTTTAGGTCAAGTTGTGAAGGAATTTAAAAGTCAAATAGAGAAATTTTTATTTGGTCCCATAAGCCTTAGGGAACCACTGAAATTTACTGAGTAAGTGATAATTATGAACAGTTAAACACTTAAGGAAACTCATGTGGAAGATGGATTGGAGTAGAGAGACCTGAGGGAAAGGAGAATAATGAGGAGGGCAGTAAAATCATTTAGGTGAGCAGTGATATGTGAGCAGACAGAATGGGTCAGTTGTGAAATATGTTGTATAGGGAGAACTGGCAAGATTTGGTAATTGACTGGATATATGAGGTGAGGAAGAGTGAGAAGATGTGTACAATAACACTGAGATTACAAACCTTTGAGGCCAGAAGACTAGTGAGATCTTCAGCAGAAATAGGAAATTTCCAAGAGAGGTGGGTTTGATGGGAAAGATAATTAGTTCTGTTTTGGAGATGTTAAATTTGAAATATCTTTGGACACCCAGTTTGAAATGTTCAATAGGTAGTTGGTGATGTGAGACTGAAGTTCAAGGGAGAAATTGGACTTGGATGCACACACATACAACATGCATATATACATGTATATACATACATGTGTATGTGTTATCTGTGAGTCATCTATATAGAGATGGGTGAATTTCAGTTTCTTCATATCTAAAATGGAGACAATATCTTTATAACACATCACACGAATGTTGGTAGGACTTAGTGAAATTTGGGTGGGACCAAACTTCTATGTAAATTGTAAGCTATTATTGTTCTTATTCTATGATCTCTGGAGGGAAACAACTCAGCCCAAATGATTTTTCTCATGGTGGCATTTGAGAAAGGGTGACAAAAGAAAATGTTCAGGCTGTGTGGGGAAGGTGTCACTGGGGTGTGGGGGTGGGACATCTTCCTTCTACCATACTATCCCTTAAATCACACTGCCTCTGCCTCTGCCTCTGGGTAAAGTTTTCTCATTTTAATCCTCAGGTTTCTTCCAAGTTACTTTGCTTCATTTCTGACTGATGTGGACTGGGAATCAAACCTTGGTATGGGTGAGAGGGAACAGATTAATATTTCAGTTTTTAAAGAACTGAACTACCTTCATTTCATGATTCTGCTTTTGAGTAGGTAGAAACTTCTCTGGAAGGTTCTCTGGTGTTTCCACTGTCTTGTTTCCCACATGTCACTTTTTTGGGGAAGGGGAAACAAAGAAGGGAGATATAGAGGAGGAAGAAAGGAAAAAGGCATAGAACTATCTCTTATGACAAGCATTACAAGAAATCCCTTTGAAAAATCTTTTGGTTTTGGTTGTCCAGTTGTTGGGAGTCTATCGTCCTCCACACCTCCCCCATCCCTGACTGTGAGTTCCTTGTTTCTCTGGAGGGACTAGAGCCCTTCGTACCTAGCTTCATCACTGGATGTCTAGTTCCTCTATTGCTTTTTATAGATGAGACTTCCCTTGTGCTGTCTCCTGGGTTAAACTAAGAAATTCATTAGGTAGGAATGATATTCTAAGCAGGGAGGGCTAGAACAAGTGGAGCTCAAGGAAGGTGAAATATTACTTATGAGAGAAGGGATTGATACCTGGAGTTCACATTGCTAAGCATGCCTAAACCTATGATTAAATAAAAATGATCCAGTCCTGCCAGAATTGTTGGGATGGGGGCCACACCTTTAATAGAAATAGACTAGAGGCCAATGTTAGACAGGCAAAAGAATATTCAGGTGGACCCATTTTTATCAATTCTAGTCAGAGTCCAAATTTCCATTTTTTTTTATTAATGGATGGTTAGGCACATTGCAAAAGGGTTCAAACAAAGGTTAATTTTTAAAATGGAACTTCCCCGATGCACTCAAATGTTTGTTCTAGACAATAAATTCCCTAGAGTGGGGCTAGAAAGAAAGAAGGGACTCTAGGTTTTCCTGGTTTTCCTCAGTCATTAGCACTCTTTTCTTCCTGAAACAACTGTATTACCTTGAATATACTTTTTATATTATATCCACCCAATAAAATCTAAGTTTCTTGAAGGTAGAGATTTTTTTTTTCTTTTTTGTCTATCAATACAATTTAATTTGGGTAGCTAGGTAGCTCAGTGGATAGAATACCAAGCCTGAAGTCAGGAAGACTTATCATCCTGAGGTAAAATCTGGCCTCAGACATTTACTAGCTGTGTGACCTTGGGCAAGTCACTTAAACCTGTTTGCCTCATCAATTCTTCATCTGTAAAATGAGCTGGAGAAGGAAATGGTAAAGCACTCTAGTATGTTTGCCAAGAAAACCCCAAATAGGTTCATGAAGAGTTGGACATGACTGAAAAGACTGAATAATAGCAACAATTTAATTCAGTGCAACTCAGCAAACATGAAGCACCTCCTATGTGCCATGCACTGTGCTAGGAATTAGGGATCCAAAGACAAAAAAGAAGGAATGAATGCCTTTTAATTGGGGAAAACAACATATATACAGATGAGCAAATACATGAGTACTCTGTTGGTCCTCATCTTAATTCACATTCACTCTGTCAAGCCAGGTTCAGTTGTATCTAGCTACATCTTTCCCCCTTCTTCAAAGTTTTAGGATTACTTTTAGGGTTTCAGGAGATTCTTCTAATGCTATTGGGTTGAACCCCATTCCAAAGTGTTTTCCCCAAGAACAACTACTAATTATATTTATCTTTTCTATATTAGTGACTGACCTAGTAATTAGCACCACAATAACATTTAGGGATGTTTACTGAAAAGATTTAGCAAGAACTATAGCACAAAAATATTCTCCCCAATAGCAGGGCAAACTCCCTTCTCTACCACTTTGGTCCTTGGGAAGAGTAGACTCACATATAAAAGACACAGTAAATATTTATTGAAATTAGTTTAGTCCAATTAATTGAAAGAACAGGGAATTTAAAGCATAAGCAGGCATAGAGTATAGGGTGTGCCTGTGTATTTTTGTATATAGGTATTCATAAATAGGTAGGACATGATCACAGAACACCTATAACTTAGAGGTGGGAAATTTCAATTCCAGTTACATTATTATTAGGGTGACTTAAGGTAAGTGAAACCTCTATTTGGTCATCTGTCAAATAAGAATAATGATACTTGCTCTGCCTGCCTTGATTCTTTAAAAAAAAATTAAATTCTGAATTAAAGAGCACCAAAAAAGAGAACATTTTCAGGTAGAACAGAAAGAGGATTATACCTGAAACTATGAATCTATTATATATGGCTTACTTAAAAAAAAAAAGCGTACAGTAAATTCAACATGTTACTTTCAAAGCTATCCTGCTTATCTGTGTTTCCTCCTAAATTTCCTTCTGTTTCCTTCTGAGTATTTTTAAGGTGCTTCAACAATTCTTTTATTCTTCTCTTTTTGTCAACACTATTGCTCTTTCTCTTTTCTCCAACACCTCTCCAAATAAAATGAGGGGAAAACAAACCTTATAACCAATTAGCACAGCATATCAAAACAAATCCACACATTTGCCAAGTCCACAAATATATGTTTCTTTCTGCACTTTGAGTCCATCATTCCTTTGTCAGGAGGTAGGTAGCATGCTTCATCTTTCCTGCCTTGCTTTTATGGAATGAATAAAGCAATGTAAAATGGAAAAACTAGATATAAATGTAAAACATTGCTCTTAGGTAAGCTTAAATACCCTGACATTGAATGATCAATTTAATGAAGATTCAATATCTCTGAAATTATAATGCAAGTCAGCGGGAAAAAGGACTCATTTTACATTCAATTTTTCAGGAGCATGGCAATGGAATGATATGAAGGTATATGTGTTCTGTGAGCATGCGCTACCTATATACAAATATACCAACACGCCCCATACTCTATGCCTGCTTGTGCGTTAAATTCAGTTTTCTTTCAGTTTAGTTGGACTGAACTATTTCAACAAATATTTACTGAGTGTCTTTTATGTGTGAGTCTACTTTCCCCAAGGACCAAGGTGGTAGAGAAGGGAGTTTGCTCTGGTATTAGGGAAACTATGTATTCCCTGGTATTCCCTATGCTTATGCTGTCATGTTATGCTATCTATCATCCCACTAAAGTGATGCTTCCTTAGTAGCATGAACTCTTTTTCCTCTGATGGATTTGATTTTGATAGGCAAGTGTCTGTTGTCCCATGTGACAGCATGAAGCATGAGGCTTTGACAACTAGACTTGGAACTCCATCCAGCCTGGAGGGGGATGGGGCAGGGAGGTGTTTGCCCCAGAAATCTTCCAACCAGGCCAGGCCAAGCAAAGGTAAAGAAGATACCACCTGCTGCATCATTAAATTATAACAAGCCCTGATATTCATTCCAGAAGCTTTGGGCTTGTTTGCTCTTCCTGATGGAAGGGCAATTGTGATTGGCCCATCCTGTGAGAGTTATCATGTCTTATCTCGGGCTGGTTATTATTTGATTAAAAGAGCCTTCCTCCTCCTGCTCAATTTCAAAATAGAGCACTGGTTGGGGCATTTGTGCCTGGTGAGCTTGCAGTCATTAAAGAGACTTTTGCTGAGGTTACCAGAGAACTTTATAAGTCCCAGATCCGCTCTACAAATAAGCATCCAGAAGAGCAAGGTCCTTGATTTTAGACTTTCCCTGGCTAGTGGTGGTCTCTTCAGAGCAGTGAGCTGGCTCATTGTGATTTAATCGGTTGCAAACAAACTCCAAACACCCTCAGCAGCTGAGCAGCCAGGTAACTTTTATATACTGTCCTATTTCTTGAGTTATCTCATGGTGGAGAGGATGAAGGAAACTCCAGTTAGGCTCAAAAGGGTGGAGGCAGCACTTTGAGATACTAGGGCTTGTATGTAAGAAAAAATAGAAGATAAACACAAAGATGCTAAATTTAGAAGAGCTTAGAAACACTTCAGGCTATGCAGATCTTTCTTTGGATTCTGAAAATAACAATGGCAAAGTCAGTGTGCTTCCTTGTCTGTTGTTTACCCTGGGAAATACAACTAACCAGATAAGCTATGTGCAATTAATTAAGCTCTGAAAGGCCTTTGCTTTCCATTTTCTTGGCCAGCAAACTCTCCTATAACTAGGAGAGTTCTTAAGAGTTCTTAGTTCTTAACATGGTCTATGAATTTGTTTTTTTTTTTTAAGAAAAGATTTTGAGGATCCTATTTCAATATAATTGACTTCCTTCATAATCCTATACATTTTAATTTTTTGCATTTAAAAACTATATTCTGAGGAGTCCTTAGGTCTCAGCAGCCTGTTAGAAGGGCCTGTGCCACAAATAAGGTTGAGAACCCTTGCTTTAAGTTTACTGATTTTGTATACATTCCTCCTTGGTGCTTTCTTTTCATGGCTGCATCTCCAAAGGAGAAAAAAAAGATATTAGTCCCTAAAGCTATATTTAATTCTTTACATTTCACTTACCCATAAATGAGTGTGGGCTGTAAATGTGACTGTTTGCCCTTTGCACTTATTAAAACACAACCTGAAGACGCTCTGGGAAATGTCCCCAGTTCTGAATTATCTTTCTAAGGTCTGCTTTCCTATTTTGCTTGAGGATTGTATTTTATTTGCAATGTGTTTCCTTTTATTTGAACCATATTCTAAGCTTAATAGACTTTTAGTGGATAAGGAAATTGGCCAGATATGTATGTTAAAGGCTATTCTCTGTGATGAAAGCTGGAGTCCTTGTGGTGACCTGCTAACTGTAACTATGCAAAGGGAGGGTGAAGTGAAGAGATGAAGGGAGAGATTTCACATTTTTAAAAGATGCTTGGGGGGAAATATATACTGCAAATATAAAGGGAAAGAAATAGGACTTTTATTGGCATCATATGAAGTGATGCTTTCAATAAATTCCTTATGTTTTTTGAGTTATAAAGCAATCATTCAAACTAATTTTCTTTTACTTGCTTTTTCTCGCTGTCTTCAGTCCTGTTTGTCCTTAATGTTTTTTTTTTTTAATTCCTAGTTGCTGTTATATGAGTTGTAACTAGGTTAAGGCACCTGGGTTATTGACCCAGGGTACTGAAATGGAGAGCAAAGGGGCTTTATGAATTGCAAGTCTTATATTCACCATGCATATGCTGTTATGACTTGAACATGTCCTATCTCCCCACTAAATTGACTTACTTAGCAGGATGAATTTTCCCCAGTGGTTTTGAGTCTGACAGGCAAGAGCCTATTGTCCCATGTGACAGTATGAGGCATTAGGCTTTGGAGAATAGGGAGACTACAGTTCCCTGATGGGTTGGTCTTGGCATAAGGAATAGGCCATAGCTAGGTCTCCAGAGAGGTGCTGTTCCTCAAGACCAAATACATCCCTTGAGAGAGGGGCAGCACAAAGACAAGTGGTCAGACGCGGTTCTATCCCTTGGATAACTTTCTACCTAACAATATGGGGTCATTAAGAGGACTCACTTTTAGGGGACTCAATTTCCCAAGGGTCAGTATACATCTGTGGACCTCATTTCCACAGAACAGAGGGGACTTTCAGGGGGCATCACAACATATTTTTCTCCCCACCCCAGGCATAGGGGAAATTCAGGCTGCTAAGGTAGGGCACTTCTCTTCTCCCCATTAAGTTCAGAGAGAAGGTTAGCACAATTATAAGTCAGGCCAGGAGCAGTTCTTCAGACCATGATCTACCCTCTTTCCTTCTTCCACTGCATTGGCTCCAGGCCCCAGAATTCCTAGCTATGATTCTGGCAGACACATATCTTCTGAGCCATTTTTGTTCAGGGAAAGTTTTTTAGGTAAAAGGATCATTCTTTCTGATGTGAAATGGTGTATTGCTACTAGCAAGCCACCAAGATTATTAAGACTAGCAGGTTCCATTTGAAATAATATTTGTGTTGTTATTAATCAGATGTTTCAGCACCAGAAATGACATAGACCTTCCACTTTAATAACTTCTGGAAGCATAAGTTTGAATGGTGTTACATGGGGATTATGCTTGTATGGAACCTTAGAGCTGGATGTAACTAAAAGTGGTCATTTGGTCTGATCTTCCATCAAGCACAGGAGTACTCTCTCTGGCCTCTTTGGGAGGCACTTTTATTCAGCCTCCACTTGAATGGTTTCAGAAAGTCTTGTCCAGATTCCTTTTCCAGAACTTCTGCCTTTTGGTTTTTAGTCCTACCCCCAATTAACAACCACAAGCTCTCTCTGATAATCAATCAGCAAGCTTTTATTAAACCCTACTACATACAAGTTACAGTGCTAGGTTCTGGAAATACAAAGCCAAAGCCAAAACTTGAGGATGTATGGAGGCTACATTCTACCAGGAGAGATAACTTGTACATATATAAATGTGTATGAAATACTCATAGGTGAAGCCTTTAATAGTGGAGGGGGATGGGTGGAGGGAAAGGGAGGTATCATGTAAAAAGTGACACTTGAATGGAGTCTGTTCTAGGAATGGGGTTCCTGTTCACCTTTTCTGCTAATTACAGTGTCAATGGACCTGAATTCTTCTCTTCACATCTAGGGGAAAGAGGGGCCAATAGTGTTGATCTCTCCCTCCCCTCCCAATTTGGATTCTTGTGGGATTGGATTGTTTTAGGTTTTGTTTGTTTGTTTGGACCTGTGCTTTCATGGGTGTATATAACTCCTAGTGTGATAACATACCATCACTGATATAGATTGGACACTTGTCTATAATTCATCGTCTTAGAAAGTTGCCTGGGACCCTGACCGACTAAGGGACTTGCCTATGACCACATGGACATTATGTTCCAATAGTTCCTTCTAACCCCAAGACTTGCACATGTACGTATATATTTT
This sequence comes from Vombatus ursinus, assembly GCF_900497805.2. Classification (NCBI taxonomy): domain Eukaryota; kingdom Metazoa; phylum Chordata; class Mammalia; order Diprotodontia; family Vombatidae; genus Vombatus; species Vombatus ursinus. Next base: position 9,174,282 of record NW_020948983.1, read on the forward strand.
TATATATATGCTAAATTGTACCAGAGTCCAGCTACTGGCTCTAATCAATCAACAAACATTCATTAAGCACTTACTATGTGTTAGACACTGGGGATAAAAATAGAAAAGTAAGATTGTCATTGCTCTGGAGGAGCTTACAAAATAAATACAATATATGGTGATTGGGATGAGGGGTACTAATAACTGGGAGAATCAGAAAAGGCCTCTTGAACAAGTTGGCATTTGACTTGAGACTTGAATGAAATTAGGATTCCAAGAGACAGAAGTAAGTAGGGAGAGTATTCCAGGCATGGGGGATAGCTTATGCAAATGGAGAAGAAATGTAGTGCATGAGGACCAGCTAGGATGCCATCTTGGTTGAAGATTAGGAAGAATGAAGGGGAGTCATATATGTAATCTACCAGGAAAGACAGGTGGGAGTCAGAATTTGAAGACCTTTACAAGTTTAATAGAGGAGTTTCTATGTGAGCCTAAAGGCAATGGGGACCTGAAGCTTCTTGAATAGGGAAGTAAACATTTGATTTAGGTGCTCTTTAGTCATATTTTGGTAGCTATGTGGCAGCTCCAGTTCATCCTTTGTTCTCAAAGAGGACCATGACATCAGGAAGGTGATGCCATGACATGCAAGTGAACTGGATTTAAATGAGGGAGGGCATGCAAAGTCACCAGCCTCACTTTCTCCTCCAGAGTCATCTGGGTTTGGTGGCCAGATATAGATCAGGACATCTGGAGATGGCCTTTTAGGAGACTTTTTAAACTAAAGTCCTTAATAGATCTCAATTTGACTGAGGCAACACCTATTTAGTGATTAAGGCTAGGTAAGAAATGAGCAGAAAGCGGCCTCAAGTAAAAAAAAAAGTCAATCTGGGAGGGGAAGACCCTTAGTGTTTCTGGCCAAAACAGAAACAATTGCTTTTTACATTCACTCTGAGCCAATCGGGGCCCAAAAATGACCACGTGGGACTTGGGCTGGGACCTATTGCTGGCCAATCAATGAAGGCCAGAGTGATTTCGGTTTAAGGAGTGGTCCTTAAGAAAAAAAAGATTTCAGCAGGCTACAATTTACTAGATCCAATATCTCTAGTTCAATCTCTAGTTCAAATATCTGTGTAACCTGTGGCAAGTCATTTAACTGCTGTCTGCCTCAGTTTCTTCATCTATAAAATGGGGATAATAATAGCACCTACTTCCTAGAGTTGTTGTGAGGATAAAATGGGGTATTTGTAAAGCATTTTGCAAACCTTAAAGTGCTATATCATAATCTTCATTATTATTATCCACAAAAAATGTCAGTTTCATTTCTTTTGTTTCAGAGACATTATCAAGTTAATTCTCAAATTTAGGATTTGAGAAATGAAAAAATGAGTCTTCCACACTTTACAACTCTTCTGGTCATTTCTGAGATCAAGTATTACAAATTAAATATGTGTATGTGGCTTTTGTTATTCAAAAATTATAGAAGCAGCTCCAGTAGCGTTAGGTGTATGAATGCTTTTATAAATATTTTTTCAAGACTTGCGTTGTTTAGTTTACTCATTTCTGCTCTATCAAAACACACCTTCAACTGTTTTTTCCTTCCTTACCCTCTTTACCTAGTGCGGTCATTTATCTGGTCTCAGGTGAGACCTCAGGGCTTCCCATGACTTGTGATTAGCTCTTATCTTGGCAGGAAGTATGTAAGAAGCCCCTGACTGAGCCAGTTTTAGACTCAGCATCTAGTGTACCTCACAGGGTTGCAACTGCCTCACTGGGTCTTCTGCTTGCTCCAGATTCCTGTCTTACTGCCTGCCTTGACGCTTGTATGACTGCTGCTTGTCTGACCCCTTTCAACTCTCATCTTGTCTGCCTGAATTCCTGAAATAAACACTGTGACCTCTGCTAACCATGAGCCCGTAACATTATCTGGGTTTCTAATGCTGATACCCCACCAGGAGCTACTCCTGTCTTGCCAGTGCACAGAGCCCTGGCATAACACTATCGTCCTCTAACATGACTCTCCTCCATCACAGCTCAGGTTAGTCAAAGGATGTTTGAGCTAGAAGGGCCCCTGAGAGATGGTCAAGTCCTACCCCTTTGTTTTAGAGACAAGGAAAGTGAGGCCCTGAAAGTTATGATGCCATGCCCAAAGCTAGAGAGCAGGAGGCACAACCTGGCTTATATAACTTCTATTCACAATCTCAGATTAGTGCTCTTACCACTCTACCCAGTGACCTTGGTTGGAGATGGGAAATTGTACACAGTACAAGACCAACTCCGGGTACGCCCTGCAAAATTATCAATTTAATTTTTTACCCCTTCCTACTTCTACCAGGTTCTTTCTTTCCCTTTAATGCCTTTTTCTATTCCCTTTTCCTATTCCAGTTGATCCTCAGTGTCTTCACGTAGCCCAGGGCCCCACAAGAAAGTTCACAGGAAAGTGTTAATGTCTGAAAATGATGGAATGTAGTATTCTCTCCTTGAAAGGATTTGTGCTTTTAAAAAATGATGTTCATTTAAACCAAAGGATTGAATCTCTCACATTTAAATGTTAAGAATTGTGGCAGATGATAGGGGAGATAAATTCAGGCAATGGGAAGGAGTAAAGAGAGGGGCTTTCAGAGGACACCCAAACAGGCTGTTTGCCTGTTTAGAAAGTAGACTTGCTCCTGGACACCAAGAGATATTGATATCTGCCTTGAAACAGCAATGTACAATCATCAACTCTGCCTAAAGACTGTTTGAGGTAGGGCATAGGTATATTCTGTTCCCCTGAGGTAGAACCAAGGTAATTCTTTCCTTCCTACTCTAGCCTTATTCACCTCTCCCTGAGTGACTCACTTGTTCCATTACCACCTCCAGCACATGGTGGTCTTGCCTTACTTTCCTAGCGACATTTAATTTTCCTTTTGTGAACTCTCAGGGCAAAGCCCTGCAACAGTTCATCCAAGGGGGTGGGGGACTGTTTAGCATCTTTTCTACACAAAATTAGAAGTTATTATTCTTCATGAGACGGGCCCATATTCTGAAAAATGGAAATTTGTAAGTCACACTGAAAGAAATGACTGCAAAGGACCTCCCTGCAGCATTGTAAAGGAGGAAAAACTGGTCTTTGATTTCTTCTTCCCTCCTCCTCTGGATCATTTCTTCCTTCCTGATGCGCATCAGACTACCACTCTCCAAAGTGCTAGTCTTGCTCTTAGCTTGCTTTCAACTAATCCCTAGGGCTATACTAGCTTATTATTATTATTACTATCATCAACTCACATTTATATAGCACTTTAAATTTACAAAGTAAGTAACTCTGACACAATAACCCTGTGAGTAAGTACTATAAATATTATTCCCATTTTACAGATAAGGAAACTGAAACTCAGGAAAGCTGTGACTTGTCTATAGTCACTCAACTAGTAAGTAATAGAACATGCTCTGAACCGAGGCCTTCTGTTTCTAATATTCTTTTGCCTCTATATACCACACTGTCTCTCTAGTTGCAAATTGAAAGCAGCTGAAGGAGTGATTATTTCCAGAGATATTTAATGACTTTCAACTCTAAGAAACCAAACTGGCTTTTCTATTCAAGGGAATGAAGATAATGAATAGTAAAGGGTAGGGGGGAGGAGTGGTTAGTTTAAAACAAAACAAAATAATAACAACAACAACCACCACCTAGATTTGCAGCCAGGGAACCTGTGTTCCTATCAAGTTTCAATTGTGTCAGATATTAGCTGTGTGATCTTAGATAAGTCATCTCACTTCTCTGGGTCTGTTTTCCTATTTGTAAAATAAGGAGTTTAGATTACATAATTTCTAAAATTCCTTCCAGTTCTAACATTCTATAATTTAAATAAAATGTGGGATGCAGGTGGTAAGTAGGCTGGATATTTGGGGAAGGATAAAGCTAGTCCTTCCCAGCAGCCTCTGGTGAATGTTTGAAAAATCTTCCCTTGGTAATTCAGGAATAATGAAATTTGACTTTATAAATTAAGTAGAAAGAACATGGAGCTGGAGTCAGAGGGCTTGAAATCAAACCTTAATCTCTGATACATATTATACGTGTGACTTTGGGTAAGTCCCTTAACCACACTGAGCTTCAGTTTCCCCATTTGTAAAACGAGAAGGTTGGACAAGCTTGCCTCTGTGATCCCTCCCAACTTTAAATCTATGATCTGAAATATGCCAGGAAATAAGAAGTGAGCTGGAGAAGGAAATGGCAAACTGTTCCAGTATCTTTGCCAAGAAAACCCCAAATGGTGTCATGAAGAGTCAGACATGACTAAAATGACTCAACAACAAAATAAGAAATAATAGGTCAAAGGAAGTCTTTCTCAAGTTCTAAGTAGAAAGTTGAATCCCAAGGTGAATTTTTCCAAAGGGGTCATAATGGGAAAGTGAAATCTTATTTAAAATAGAAATCTCAACCACATCTTATCTATCCCTCATGAATTGTTTTACCCTGAAAGGAAGTACAGAACCCAGCCTGCCAGCCTCGAGTCAGCCTTGGAAGCAAGCAACTCTCTTGGTTTTCACACTGTGTCCCTTCTAATTAAAATCCTCCATCATTGCTCTGATGCTGCTGGAGCAGCATCCCCCACCCTCACCCCAAGTCAGCAGGCTGACATAATTTCTCCCCCTCTGCCAGGCCTGGTTGCTTCCAGAGATTTGGATTTGTCATGAACTATTCCTTTTGTGGAGCTGAAGTATAGTGGTTATTGAAGTGCTGTTTCTACATAATTTAATCCACAGCCCTGCATAGAGATAAAGATTGCCGAAAATAAGACGGATTTGAAAGAAAACAGCAGTCATTTTCTCAGGGCTGTTTGTGAAACAGGGGTCTCTCAGATGAAAAGAATTCCTCACTTAGCTGGTATGTGCTATGGAACTTTAATTTAACCTAGAGTGGGTGTGAGGAGTTGAAGGGCATGTCTATGAAGTCTTGATGGATTTTTGGAATGAATACCAAGAGGAGAGGCACACAAGGATGGCAAAGAAAAGTCTGTGGATGTTCGTACTTCAGATAGAGACCTGTATGACGCAGACAGAATTACAAGTACAAGGCTTTAGACATTAAAGCTCACAATCCGTTTCTTTCATTACCTTATTTTTTACAAATGAGGAAGCTGAGTCTGAGAGGAGGGTCATTGAAGTGATTGGCTTAAAGGTCATACAGTTAATAACTGTATATGGGGACTATCTTCTTATCAATGGCTTCTTTGGGGTATAAGCCCAATAATGGAGTCTCTGGTTCAAAGGGCATGGACATTTTAGTCACTTTATTTGCATTGGTCACTCTCTTTTATAATCTGCTGAGTCATTAGCTCTTCTGACTCTGTAGACAATAAGAAAACACTCCATAATCTCAAAATGCTCACCCTGTAGCTTTGAGGCACACATGTATAGAAACAGGTCCCTAAGACTCCCATCTGGTTAACCAGAATTCAGAATGGCAACTTTGAGACAACTCACATGAGATGGTTTGTTGTTGAGTTATTTTTCAGTAGTGTCGAACTCTTCATGATCCCATTTTGTTTTTTGGCAAAGATACTGGAGTGGTTTGTCATTTCCTTCTCCAGCTCATTTTACAGATGAGGAACTGAGGCAAATAGGGTTAAGTGACTTGCCCACGGACACATAGCAAGTAAGAGTCTGAGGCTGGATTTGAACTCAAGAACAGGAGTCTTCCTGACTCTTAGTCTGGCATTCTATCCTCTGTGCTACCTACCTGCCCCACATGAGATGGTGCCTATAATAAATTCCACCTTACTATAACAGAATCATAGATTTGGTGTTGGAAAGGACCTTCACTTCTTATGTCTCTAGCATGTCACATTATTGTCAAAGGATCATGAGTTTGAATCTGGAAATAACCTTAGAAACTGTTTAGTTCATAGACAGTTAGCTTACTTTACTTTAGCTTACTTTCTCAAGGTCACATAAGTAGCAAGTTGTATAGGTAGGGTTTGAATAGGAACACTGCTTCCAAATCCATTGCTCTTTTCTTTGTACCAATCTTTCCCAGCAGGGGCATCTTTCCCTGCTGATTTCCTTCCACTGGCTGTGATTTTCCTACATAGTAGGCAGGAACAAAGAGAATCTCATTTATCCATTCATTCAACTGACTAATTAAATGACAAGGCATTTGGTGATTTTAGGAAGAGAATCATAGTTATCTCATCTTTTACCCATGCTTCTTTGAATTTCTTCACTTTGACATTTAGAGGATAGAAAATCACTACCAACCTCCTGCCCCCAAAGCAAGATTCAATGCATCAGTCTTTATCAAGAGGCTTACTGCCAGTGCCAACAAAGGCTTCATCTTTCACACTTGTTGAGTTGTCTGGGATTACTCATGATCGCATCTGTGTGAAGTCCTGGAGAAACAGAAAAAAAAGGTCCTGCCCACCTACATTTTATTGAAATTATTATTCTGCCTTACCTTAGAGACTGTCAGGTTCAACCACATTTTTCAAATGGGAAGCATTCATGGTCTAGTAGAAAGCTCATCAGACTTAGAATCAGTAAACCTGGGTTCAAATCCTGCCTCTCTCCCTTACTAGAATATTTGTGTGTCATCTGACCTCTCTGGTCTCTTAGTTTACTCCTCTCTAAAGTGATAGGGTTGGGGTCAGCTAGGTGGTGGGGTGGATAGAGCATCAACCCTGGAGTTAGGAGGACCTGAGTTCAAATCCGGCCTCAGATACTTACTACTGTGTGACTCTGGGCAAATCACTTAATCCTGACTGCCTCCAAAAAAATAAAATCAAGTGATAGCATTGGACTAGATGATTTTTAGGATCCCTTCCAGTTCTAGTATTCTATTGTTTGAAATTATTCAACAAGCTATAGACTTCCTAATTTAGGTCAGAAACTCCTCCAAGAGGTCATAAGACCAAGGCTAATAGAGGTCCAAAATTGGGAACAACCATCCTGCCTTTCATCAGCTCAGTGCTGTGTGACCGATTTCAGAGTGGGCAAGGGTCTGCTCCCTCCTCACTATGCAATCTACATACCTTCCTAGGAAAACCTTGTTACATTATTGAGAGAAGAAGTCAGTCTTCCAGGGCTGGACAATTCAAAACCAGGAAGTGTCACAGCTCCTCAAAAAGGGCTTCCTTCGAATTCATGAATTCATTATAGAATAATAGAATTCATGAAAATCTAGAAGTGTCATCTACCTCAGAAAGCAGAAACAATTGAAATAAAAGCTATCCATACCTGTACCCTTATTAGTTCCATAGTCTTTTATAGTCCATCATATAATTTTTATAGGTAAAAGTCCATCTTGGGTTAGCTCAGGCCACCAATTCCATTTATAACTAGTCTATAGTACTGATGAAAGATTCAGCCATTTAAATCACTGTGGCTTTTAAAATGGTACTTCCCCCACACCAGAACTGTTATTGTCCAGGATCCCTAGATGCTCTTGGGGGTTATGTAGCAGAATTAGAGATGAGAACTGACAGAAATGACTAAATTTGTTAGATGTATCCAATTCGTTATTCACATCCATTCATAAAACATCTACTATGTGCAAAGGACTATGTTAGGCACATTAGAAGACTAAATGAGACAATTCCTGCAATCAAGTAAATTAGCAATCAGATCCTGCATCTTAGCCTTTCAGAAGTAAAGATTCATGGCACCTCAGACTTGGAAGGGACCTTGGAGGTCATCTAGTTCAACTCAAACCTGAACAAGAATTCCCCATCCTCTATACACAACATCCCCCACAAATGGTGTCTCAGCATTTTATTGCAGATCTCCAAGTAGTGGAGAAATCATTACTACAAGGGCAGTTAGGTGGTACAATGGATAGAGTGCCAGGCCTGGAGTCAGGAAGATCCAAGTTCAAAGACAGCCTCAGGACATATTAGCTGTGCGCCCCTCAACAAATCACTTAACTTCCATTTGCCTCATTTTCGTGTTCTGTAAAATGAAGATAATACTAGTGCCTAACCCCCAGGGTTGTTGAGAGGAAAAAAAATGAGATAATATTTGTAAAACACTTAACACAGCTACTGGCATATTGTTGGGGCTACAGCTACTGGCATATTGTTGGGGCTAGATAAATGTTAGCTATTATTAGAATATTATTATTATTATTGCTTCCTGAGGCAGCTCATTCCTCTTTTGTACATGGTTTAAAGTACATTAGTCCTCTAGGGTAAGTGAAGTAAAGAGCTCTATATAGAAGGTCCCACCTCAATCAGATAGACAGATAGATAGAGAGAAATATAAAATTATTATATATAAAGTAGCCATGGAAGTTTTATTTACATGAAAGTTTTTGTTGTAGTGGTATTTGTGTAATAGACTTCAATTTGGAATGGATATTACTGTATACTAAGTAAATATTTGATAGACTGTCAACTCCTTGAGGGCAGCACCCATGTCCCCTACAAGGCCTTATGTATAGAAGATGCTCTATAAATGCTTGTAGATGATGATGATGACATAGTATATATACAGATTTTGGAGAGAACAATTTCCTGGCACATAAATATGTTCCCATAATAATGCCTATTAATTTTTAATCTTTTCAATTTCTCATTGAATTATTCAAAGGAAATGAATTCTTTTTTTAAATGATGGAACAGTTTTGTAGACTCAACAGTTTTGTTCTGGCTCACTAGTAGAATCTGCAGTATTGAAAGGGAGCTTCTATAAGATGGTAGCCAGGAAAAGCTTCCGGGTTGCTGTTATCTCTTTTTGTTTTTGTTATGATTCTGTTCCCTATTCTTAGAATTTTGTTGGGACTTAAAGGAAGCCAGGTGAGCCGTCAGAACAGAGGAGAGAGAGCATGGAAATCAGCCAGAGAAAACGCTTGGAGCTGAGTGATGGAGAGTCTTGTTTGTGGAACATATCACAGTATGATACAATCAGAGCTGGAAGGAAACAGAGACCATCTAGTCCTACCTCATCATTTTATAGAAGAAGAGATCTAGAGATGTTTCTAATAATATTTTATTTTTCCCCAATTATATGTTAAAACAATTTAAAAAACTTTTTTAAAAAAAGTTTTGAGTTCCAAATACTCCCTTTCCCTCATTTCCTTCCCATCCCCCTCTCTGAGATAGCAAGAAATCCAATACAGTTTATACATGTGTAATCATGTAAAACATTTCCATATTAGTCATTTTGTACAAGAAGACGTGAATTAAAAAAAATAATGAAAGTGAAAAAAATAGCATGCTTCAGTCTGTATTCAGACAGTATCAGGTCTTTCTCTGGAGGCAGATAGCATGCTTTATCATGAGTCTTTTGAGATTGTCTTGAATCATTGTATTGCTGAGAATAGCTAAATCATTCACAGTTCTTCACGGTACACTATTGCTGTTACTGTGTACAATATTCTTCTTGTTCTGCTCACTTCACTTTGCATCAGTTCATGTAAGTCTTTCCAGGTTTTTTTGAAATCATCCTGTTTGTCATTTCTTATAGCACAATACTTTTCCATCACAATAATAAATCACAACTTGTTTAGCCATTCCCCAATTGATGGGCATCCCCTCAATTTCCAATTCTTAGCCACCACAAAAAGATTTGCTATAAATATTTTTGTATAATAGGTCCTCCCCCCACCCTTTTTAAAAAAAATGTCTTTGGAATATAGATCTAGCAGCAAGACCTAGAAATGTTGAGGTATTTGCCTAGGTTCACCTAAGAAGTAGGTCCTCTGACTCCAAATCCAGTTTTCTTCACACTGCCCCAAGCTGCCCAGGGGACATACTTGTATGTGTTTCCTCTCCCATATTCCCTAGAGACAGAGACTATATCATATTTATCTTTATATCCTTCCAAAGGGTCAAACACAATATTTGCAAATGAATGGTTTTGAACCTTTGAGAATGGCTGCTATAAAAAGTTAGTCAATCTAAAAAGTGTTACAAAACCTCCCACTGTCCCCCCAGGTTGGTTACTCTTAGGGAAATCATATATAACACTTTTGTCCTGTGTTATAGCTGGAATAGTATTTGGTAAGGCTTCTTGTTCCAAGTTCTTTGCTAGAGTTCATTACTTGACATGATCTTAGAATTATAGAAGGTTAGAACTTGAAGGGCCCTTAGAACCCGAGACCCAGAGAAGCGCTAACTTAATTTTATAATTGACAGTTATATGATTAGAATCCAGACCTCCTCACTCTCAGCTTGGTTCTTTCTCCCTCTCCCCTACTCCCTATAGCTTATTTTCTACCTTTTAAAAGCATTTTTCATTTTAGAAAAACCACTTATATTTGAGAATAAGAAAAACACCTATAAGAGGGGAAGGAATCATGAGGACCATAACAACCCACAGAAATCAACTAATCCTACCACTTAATATACAGATGAGGAAACTGAGGCCTAGAGAGGCTAAATGACTTGTCCAAAGGTCACAAAGCTTATAAGGTCAGAATCAGAATGTTAGCCTAGTTCTGATGACAAATTTAGTACTCTTTCCACTAAAAGCTATGAGATAGAGAGAACCTTTCTCTGAGAGAACATTTGTCAGTAATAGTGAAAGACATTTGAATATTCTTGACTAAGAACTTCTGGGCTTTTCTGGGCTTAGAGAAAGGAGAATTTCTAATCCTCATTCTTACTAATTGGAGCAGAAAGAGTAGATTAACCATTTTATTTCCTCATAGTAGCTCTGGCTCATACAACTAGGCTCAGACACTATGGCAGGCCCCCAAATGCTCCAGACTAGTGCCAACTAGATTGCTTCTGTCCAGCAGAGCAAGATAGAAACCCCATCTTTGTTTCGGGTCCTCTACCTGCCCATTACTCACTATGAGCCCAATCCCCACATGACCCTAGAGACAGGGGAGTGGATATTTTTCTTTAATGCTGAAATTCCATATCTTAAACCATTTGAATTGCTGAACTGCTGAGTGCAACTTCAGATTAATCCACTTACCCTAAGAGGTTGCATAAGGTTTTCCGTACCAGATTAGACCAGTGATTTAAGTCTTACTGTTTAGACTGCAGCCAGTAATTCAGACTCTCATCTCACATCCTTAATTAAAAAAAAAGTGAAGTCTTTCAGCTAGAGGTTTGATATGGGTTAGGGAGGGAATTTAATACATCCCTTCCTCTGGTGTTGGCTCTTTGGGACTCACTTAAATAGTGAAATGCTGAAACAAAATCCTTTTTTACTGTTGGCTATATCATAGGCATGTGGAAAGGTAGAATGACATAGTTGAAAAGGACTTTGGAGGTCATCTATTCCCCATCACATTATAGGAAAGAAACTAAGGCCTAGGGAAAAGATGTGACTTGGTCAGGATCAAATAGTTCATGTGAGAATTAGGCCTAGAATCAAGCTCTCCTGACTCTTCTTTCTATGGGTTATTCCCCTACCTCTGTACTACCAGATGTTTACCCAAGAGGTGAATCTGTCCTGAGACCCTCTAGTGCAGGGGAACTTTAGTTTGTTTCATGGACCCTTTTGGCAGTTCAATGAAAGCTATAGACCCCTTCTAAGAACATATTTTTAAAATTTGTAATTGAAGGAAATGCTAAATTGCTAAGGTTAATGAAAATATAGATGTAATTTTTCCCCATTCCAACTGTAGTATGAAGTTAATATTAGAGGAAATGCAATCTCTTACTTTAATTAAATTCTCCTACAGTATCTAAAGGATCATTGTAAGTAAAGGCCAAGAATTTAAGTAATTAGTTATTCGCAGTTCCTAGCAAAAAGCACATTTCTCTCTCATTTCTCCTTTCTTCTCTAACCCATCCAGGTCTGTAACTAATAGTTTATAATAATTCTTTGAACTGTCTCCCTGACACATAGGACAAGTGCTTTGCATATAATGGGTGCCTAGAAAATTATTGTTATACTGAGTTAAAAGTGAAGTGTACAGATTGGTTCTTACTGATCAATTTAGGACTTTGCTCTTTTTTCTGAAAGGCAGAGACATGCTCATAAAAACCTTACAAACTTTGAGAATTTTGCTAAGGTTTGGACTTCTGTTGACCCATTCATTATGAGTATGAGTATTTGATTGATATAGGCTTCTACTGTATCAACCATTTTTAAGTATCTACTATGTGCTAGGTATTGTACAACCTAATGGGGGAAGACAACACACAGAAGGAGCTTTGAGGAAAATAGGGCGCTGAAGGTGGGGCAGAAGCAGGGACTAGGTGGGAAGGTCAGAGTAGTCCCAAATAATGCACTCAGGTGAGAAACAAGATGTTCTGAGGTATGATCCCTCTTTAAATGGAGATTTTGGAGTTCATGGCTCCACCCTCTAATCTGATGGACTGAGGCAGAAATGAAGTAGAGTGCTAGGGCTGAGGGAATCTTGCAAGGTGATATTTTCCCAACAATGATCTTCCTGGGGCATGTTGGAAAAGTCAGAGAAATCCCAAAGTAGTGAAGCCACTTTTGGTGCCCACTTTGAACAGGGCCTGTAAAGAAAGTTGGGAGGCCTCAGAAGTAGACTCAGAGGGGTTACACAAAAATAACTATGTGAAGTAGGTAGTTTAAGTGGATGAATGTAAATCCATCCTCACTGATTAGCATCACCATTTTACATATAAGGAATAGGGAAGTAATAGTCCACTTGTATTCTGTTCTGGTCAGGCCACATCTGGAGTAAGGTACTCAGTTCTGAGTACTATAGTTTTAAGCCAGAGATTAATCGGATTGAGAGGGCAACCAGGTTAGTGAAAGACCTAGAATCCATACTGTATGAGGATTACTTAAAAGAAATGGGTATGGTTAGCATGGAAAACAATAGACTCAGGTGACCATGCATGTTGTGTTCACCTATTTGAGAGGCTGTCATATGGAAAGGCTGCTAGACTTGTTCTGTTTGAACTTAGAGGGCTGAACCAAGAGTTCTAGGTAGAAATTGAAGACAGGCAAATTTAGACTCCTTAACTAACAATTAAAGCAGTCTCCAAATAGTATGGGCTACCTGGAGAGGTGGTAGGTTCCCCCTCATTGGAAGCAGAGGTAGATGACCACTTTTCAGGCAGATCATACTGGGGATTCTTTTCAGGTATGGATTAGACTAAATGGCCACCAAGGTTCCTCAAAACTCTCAAATTTTATGTTTCTCTAATTCTCTGATTTTAGAGGACACCCAAATGGCACTGACCAATGAAGAGATTTGCCCATGTTCCCACAACTAGTAGGTTCAGAATCAGATCTTCTGTCCGTCGTCCTTTCTTCCGCCCCCCATAGCTCAGTGCCTGCTTATAAGTAGGCTCAGCAGGCATTAGAGGATACTCATTCCTGGTATTCTAGCAGTGAAGATGGGTTTACACTGATTCCACCATACTCTTTCATCAACGCCACTTGTTGTACAATGGGAAAATCAGTGGTTCGAGTTGGATCTGTGGCCAGGAAGGACAGCTTAATAGCTCGGTAAACTTTGATTCCTGGATTGAGTCAGTGACCTTGACCTCATTAAATTATCTGTGCTATGTGGATTTCCAACCTTTCTCCTTGATATTTGGTATCTGCTACTGCTGGAAATTGGAGATGAGTAGGTGGCTTAGGAATCTTTGCCAGAGGGGTAGCTCTTGTGTTATGTCCCATTCACCTGTCTGCTAGGATTTGATGCAAATGCATCACTCTGCTTTTCTTCATGCAGACCCCTGAATCATCTGAAAGATATTCAAACAAGTGCAATATCTCTTTGAAATGTTACCTTATCTGCCACCTCCAATGGGAACTAATACTGTGCTAGCACTTAGTGGAAAATCAGCTATTGTAATCTTATAATAGCCGAGGAGAGCTAATAAGTTTCCAGCAACCTAAGCCCACCAGATAATGGTTTTGTCCCTAGTTTCACTCAGAATTCACAGCTCAATTCTCTTCATTAGCATTGCTTTTATGCTTTGGGGTCATTGAACAGGTGTGAAGAGTCCAGTGATAGAAGTTTGCCCAGGTTTTAAAAGCAGAATTTCCATGAGATCAGTTGTTCCATCTGCTTCCAGAGGGAGTTAAAAGTATTATCTTTAATTTAAAGGGACTTTAAATTAAAGGGTGGGGATAGGTGAAAGGTGGTCTCCTGCCTAGTCACTTTAAAACTCTTCCATTCAATTAAAATAGACCCAAAATATGATCTGCGTTCCCCAGGAAGCTTTTCCTGCCTCTTCAGTCCAGACTCAGTGCTCTTTTTTCTAAATCACCAAAGTACTTCATTTTTGTACTACTCATTTGGTGGTTTGTAGGATTTGCTATTTTTTTTGGAAAAGGTTTTATTGATTTTATTTTTACACGTCATTTCTTAATAAAGTCCTTTCCATTGAATTGTGTTTTTTTGTAACAAAGAAAAATAGTTAAACAAAAATCCTTCGAAAGGAAACCTCTTCTGATAGTATGGCAACATTGTGTCCCCATCATCTCCCCATCTTTCTACTGAGGAGGGAAATGGTTTTCATTATCTGTTACTTAGACTGTTCTTTGAGTCCTGACTCCAATACTAGCCATGTGGTCTTGAGGATGTCATTTTATTTTCTTGTGTTTCTATTTTCTCACCAAGAGTGATAATAATACTCACTTTACCCACCTCCCTGGGTTGTTGAGAAAACACTTTGTAAATCTTTAAAAGCTATATAGACATGAATTGTTAAATTGTTATTTATACCTTTCTTATGGCACATCATATTTTGTTACATTTTGTAGTGATTTGCGTACTTCTCCCCTGTTTGCCACCTGCCCCCCAGAAAATGGGGGTCCTGCTTTGGGATCAGTTTTTTATTCATTAGAACAACACTTAACAACAACATCAAACATTTTAAAAATACTAAGTGTATATAGAATGAAGTGGAAAGGATGCACAAACTTTAGATAAAATATGGTCCCTGACCTCAAAGATCATGAGGTCTAGAAGGGGATGCAATACAAACACAGTAAACTGAAACATACCATGTTGAATAAACCCCCTTGAGAGTTGCAAAATAGAATGCTATGTTATGTCTTGGGGGAAGATCATTACCAATTGGGAGGAACCAAGAAGGTATTTGGGTTGGGTTTTAAAGGATGACCATGAATTCAAGAACTGCAAGGATGTAGGAGAGCATCCTGTAGGAAAATAAAATAGTTTGAGCTAAAGCAAAGAGAGAGGTGAGAAGGCAGTATAGATTCTGGAGGACAGAGATAACTCTAGTTTGCCTGGACCATACTGTGTGGGCAGGAGAGTAACATGAAATAAGGCTGAAAAGGAAGCATGGTTTCAACTTTTGGAGAGCCTTGAATGCTAGGCAGAGGAGTCTGAACTTTACTAAGCAAACAATAGTGAGCCAAAAAAAAAAAAAAAAAGATTTGCTGAGCAGTGAAGTATCTGAAGGAAAAAAAAAACAACACAAAATACTACTATGGTACTCTGAGATTTAGTCTCTTATGTCAGAAATAATTTTTTTTATTTAAATTGAGTCAACTTAATATCTAAGCCATTTCTAAGCCAAACTGGCATAGAACCCCTTGCTTTCTGATGTGGCTCTCTGTCCCAAGGACATGTAAGCTAACATTTGTAGAAATCTCAAATAAGGAAAAGATGTCTTAAAACATAATCTAGGCTAACATTCCAGAATTGAGTAACCATGTCACTCTCCGATTTCTCCAGGCTCACTCCCCTCAAATAATCTAAGGGGATTCCTTCCAGGAATCTATATTGAAAATCCAAATTGAATAGGACGTTAGGAATGCTTCCAATAGAGTTGAAGAGGATACTTTCCAGGGTAGGGATTCTAGTTTAATTCCTTCAGTAGAATAAGAGAGATTAACTTCTGATCAATTTACTCAATGAAAGGTCTTTTTTTGTTCTCAATCTATCACCTTCCTTTCCAAGGGACTTTCCCTAGGAATATGGAAAGGACTTTAGTGAAAATATTATTTCTTAATATTTCTAGAGAAATGAAAAATAGGATTTAAAAAATACGCTTCTATAGGAGTTACATGATTAAACTGATGCATGAAATAGATTGTCCTGAAAGCTATATAATGGATGGTTGGGAGCCTGAAAAGAGTGGAGGCAGTGATTCTTGCAACAGTCCACGTGAGTGGCAATGAGTATCTCTGATTAGAGTGGTGGAAAGAGGAAAAGAGATGGGAGAATGTAGGAGATACTGTGAGGGTAGATTAGATAATACATAGCAATCATAAGAAATACACTGGGCACTTAAAAATTTTGTTGAATTTACAAGAGAGTCATAGTGTTAGGCTGTCTCCACTTGACGTCAAAACAATGACCTAAAAAAGAGAATTAAAACAATTCTGTTTGGTTTGCTTGCCTGACACTTAACATTTAATGTGATTGCTATGTGTTTTCTTTCCTTCCTGCTAAAATGCACTATTGTTTTGGTGTTCTGTAGACATAACATAATACTAGTGCTATTAATTTGAAGGTATGTAAGTTTAGGTATGAGTCACACATGGTAGAATTAATAAAAACTGGAGCCTTTCCAATGGAGCTGAGTATACAAGTGTCTCCTACACCCTTTTCCTAATGGGTGCATGAGCACAAACCCTATCTAGTCTTCAAAATATAAAAGAAACAAGGCCAATGAAAAGCATTTAATTGCTTTTTGAAAATCCACCCCCACAAATGGGCCTCTTTCTCTTCCTATTCATGATATTATTAAAAGTGCAGTACCCAAACTTGATCATCTTCTAAAATACGCTTTAAAATTTTCTTGATCACATAAACAACATAAAGTCTGTATTGAGATGGTATCAAAGGGAGGGTGTGTGCATGTCTGTAACTGGCAGAGCAACCATAGATTGTAATTTGCCACATATGAGATACTAATTGTGTTCCTGGGGCTTGAATTAATAAAGGAAGACTCAGATGGAAAAACACCAGTCAATCCAATCTGACAACATTTATTAAGTACTTAGGCACTATGCTACATCTGGGGAGATATTTGTTCAGTTGTTTCAAGCCTCTGTGATCCCTTTTAGAGTTTTCTTGCAAAGATACTGAAGTGGTTTGCCATTTCCTTCTCAGGCTCATTTTACAGACGAGGGAACTTAGGCAAACAGGGTTAAGTGACTTACCCATCATTACACAGCTAATGTCTGAGGCCTAATTTGAACTCAAGTCTTCCTGACTCCAGGTCTGGTGCTCTATCCAACTGCCGAGTTGCCCTGGAGAGATATTAAAGCCCACTAAAGCTATCACTTCAAGCTAAATGACCTCTCTTAAAGAAGAGCTTCTCTTTGTAATCTTATTGATACAATCACATCCAGTCTAAAGACTAAGATTTCAAATGTCCCTTTATTTTATCTATTGACCGTAGAAATATTTCAAATAACTAGATATTTTACTGTGAAATCCTAGGTGTAGACTTAAGTCCGGCATGTCAGTAGCTTCAGCTTCTCTAAACAATAGAGGACCAATTGGTCCTCCACTGCCTTGAATAGCTGGTAACTATGTCTCTTTGTATACATCTGGACTTGGACATGATGAAGTCATATAGCCAGTACTGAACTAAGATAGTCAGTTTCCAGGGCTCTCTGTTCTCTGGAATAAAAGCTATTCAGCAGAATTTGAGTAGAGGGATGATAGTTTGCTACTGTGCTAACTCTGAACCTGATTAGGATTTATTGCTATTTATTAAAGTGGGACTACTGATTCAGCAGGTAGTTACAATGCAATGTCTATCACTGCCATGAAAAATAATGCATCAATATGATGCTATTCTTTATGTCATAAGGCAAATTAGAAATCTTGTTTATTCTAATAGTTAAGCCATTAGTGTGGATCTAAATATAATAGATAAATATTATCTAGAGAGTATTTATGCAAGGACTCTTTAAGTAACAAGTAACATTGCACATAAAAGAAAGAAATACATGAAATAACATAAAAGAACAACAAAAAAAGAAGATAAAAAGAGAAAAATTCTCAGAAAAAGAGCAGACTGAATAAAAGATTAAAAAATAAGAGGCCAAGAAGACTTACTACCATGATTAATAATATGATAAGGGCCTAAAGGAAAAGGAGGAGAAATTTCCAGGAGAATGGCATAATACTTCATTAAAGTAGGTAGAGTTAACAAGGTTAAAAAAAAAAAGTGAAGGTGAATGGATTAGAGCTCCTTCTCTCCAGAAACAAGAACGGAACTACCAAATAAACACCCAGGATGGTTGAGAAACTTAGGGAGAAGAATCAAAGGAAGGTATAAGGTGGAAAATGAGATTACTTAATGTCAAAAGACAAAGAAATAAAAAAAAAAACAAATGAACCAGTTTAGAATATTGGAAAACTTTAATAAAGCAGTGAATACTTGGAAAAGCAAAGATGAATCTCAAAGGTGTTGATATGGAAGAACAAAAATCAGAGCATACCCAAAAGGTTGAAATATGGAAGAACATTTTAATGTCCTACAAATCAAAGTAATTTATCTTGAAGGCAGATATAATTTGAGAATCCTGTCACCAGTTTTGATAGTATTGTTGACCTAAAAGCTTCAGAGGCTCCTACTATGTTCAAAGATGGCTAAAGAATGTTGCAAAAAGAATTTGACATCATGGTTCTGAAATTATACTTGTTACTTTGATAATACTTAACATCTTATATTTTTGTTTTGTTGCACTTAATATATTCTTAAGTGCTTTAGAATACATTGTTTCATTTAAATCTTACAACAGCCAGGATATATGATTATATTTATTACCACCTCCATTCTGCAGGTGAGAACACGGACTTTTTTTTGTTTTTGCGAGGCAGTTGGGGTTAAGTGACTTGCCTAGGGTCACACAGCTACTAAGTGTCAAGTGTTTGGTCTGAGGCTGAATTTGAACTCAGATCCTCCTGACTTCAGGGCCGGTGCTCTATCCACTGAGGCACCTACCTGATCCTTTTTTATTTTTGGTTGGACAATGGGCGTTAAGTGACTTGCCCAGGGTCACACTGCTAGTAAGTGTTATGTGTCTGAGGTCACATTTGAACTCAGGTCCTCCTGACTCCAAGGCCAGAGCTCTGTCCACTGAGCCACCTAGCTGCCCCACATGGACATATTTTTAAGAAAACCACTACGGCACCAGAGAAAGGGGGAAAGGAAAATATTACTTCATGATTTATTAAATGAATGCACAGTATGCACTGTAATACAGAACACATCCTTTCTGATTAATTCACAAACTTAAATCTGTAAACTCTTGAACTTTCCAAATAATTTAGAGTAAGAAAGAATAATTTTTCTTGCAATAAAATGTGGGAAATGATGTCTCAAAGTAATTTTTCAAAATATTTCAATAATTTGGAAGAGTAACATTCAATATATAATGTTAATTGAATCCCACTGATTTCAGAATTCGATCGGCATACCACTAGGGATTGGCCTCAAGTTCCTTTCATTTAGCAAATAATTTTTCTTTAAATTAGTAAATATAAACAAAATTTTAAGGAGAAAAATCCTCAATTTTAAGAGAATCAACTTTTGATTTAAAGTACCTGAAAACCATTCACTCATTGACTTCAAAACAATTGATATTCTAATTGCAAATGACTCGTTCTTAATCTATTAGGAACTCTATTATGTCACAGTTTGGTTTGAACTGAGTTCAATATTTCTATACTTGAAATTGATATTTAATTTCTTTTAAAATTCTATAATTTGGGTTTATTAATTCAGATTGACATAATTCCCAATAAGTCCTAATTAATGACATTTTAAAATATTTTATTCTTATTTTCTCTCTAAAACAGATTCTGAATTCTGAAGACAGGCAGATTCTACTATTACATAAGTTAGCACATTCTTTTTGATAAGAATACCCTGTTAGTACTACAACCAGTCATAGTTTTTCTGTTTTTGGCAAAATACAAGCCCCTTTTATTTCCTTCTGTACCATCTCCTTCTAATGACCACGGTTCTTATAAGTGTCCTGTAATGTCTTTTACTATGATTCAACCGTACCAAAACACTGTTACTCCAACTGAGTGAGACAGCAATGTTCCTCCACACTGCCCCCCCCCAAGTCAATTTCACTATTCTTTTTCACACAAGCTATAATAGAGTTTGGAGGCACTGATTCATTTGGAGATGATTGAGACTCAGCTGTAAGTACCTCCGCACAGTCACTTTATGTGGCAGTAAGAGAGATCCTAACCTGAAGTCTGAGGATTCACTAATGCCAGTTGTTTTTCTGGACTGCAGCCTTCCAGGAGATAATAATATAAACTTTACATCCCAGACTTGTTGATTAGGATAAGCAAGACTGCGAGGCAAAGCATAGCCCACCATAATCCTTGGTAGCTTTGCAAGTCCCAGGTCGAAGTCGGATGCTACAAGGCCAGGAACAACAGAAGACTTATATTTGAGCCATGGTCCTTTTTCTTTTCACCTAGGTAAAAAGGAATCTTGAGAGGTAGTGTATCCTAGTGGATAGAGAGTTGTTCTGGAACCCCAGAAGAAGAGGATTCAAGTCTTTCCTCTGACACATACTGAGTGACCCTGGGGCAAATTGCTTAACTTCTCAGTATTTTAGGCAGCTAAAAACTACACGTTGTCAGGAAGTTGCAGACCTTTGTTACTAGATGTCTGTACTCCTAAAATCAGAGATCTAAGGCCTATCCCTGACAGAATAATATTCATATAGCGTTATATATGTGTTTCACCCTCTTATTTCATTTTACTCTGTACTACATTTATTGTATGGCTTCTGTGCTTTCATTGTAGAGTAATGCATATTTGTATATGTGAAAGTTTCCCTCTGCTAGGTTGTAAACAATGTGAATGCAAGGTCCAGCTTTTTATTATCTATTTCTTAGCGCCAGATAAACATAATTAATAGTTTTTGCCTGCTGGTTTAATCTCCTGAGCCAGTTCTCTTAGAGGGATTTAATGCACTTACCTCCCAGATATTAAGGTCAGGGCAATCATATCATCCTAAGTCAACCTGAAAATAAAAGGCAAGCAGGTAGGATCAGGTATAAAAAGAATAATTATAAGCTGCTGTGGAGTCTATTTAGGGCAGCAGTGCATAGAGTACCAGGTCTGGAGTCAAGAAGACTCATCTTCTTGAGTTCAAATCTGGCCTCAGACACTTACTAGCTGTGTGACCCTGGGCAAGTCACTTAACTTTGTTTGCCTCAGTTTCCTTCTGTGCAAAATGAGCTAGAGAAAGGAAATGGCAAACCACTCCAGTATCTTTGCCAAGAAAAACCCAAATGGGGTCACAAAGCATCAGACAAGACTCAACAATAATAATGAGTCTATTTTATCAACACCTCTCTTGAGAGACAATATTCTGAATAGTAAGCAACCGTGGGTAACACCCCTTATTTGCTGTCTTTGTGCAAGAGACAGTAAAACCAAAAAATTGTCCAGGAGAGTTTTAGGTAAATACAATAGTATTTCTACAATGGCTTAATTTTTATTTCAGAAACATCTCTGTCATTCATGAGTGATCTTTATGCCTTTTTATACTGTAGTGTCTCAGTCTTCCTTTTGATCAACCAGTGAATCAACAAACCTTCATTAAGTGTATACTTTGTGCCAGGCACTGTGCTAAACACTGGTAATACAAAAAGAGACAAAAGACAGTCTTGCCCTCTAGGAGCTCACAATATAATGGATTAGATAATGATATAGAGGCAAATGATGTGGAAAGAAACTTCTAAGTAAGCTAATGATCACAACCTTCTGATTATTTTTTTTTCTAATGCAATTCAGTTAATTTAAAGGGAGAGAGGCCCACTTGAATCTGTAAACCTTCATTAACCAGCGCAAATTTATTAAGGATCCCATTTGGGCAAGATGCAAAAAGTCCTGTCCTTATGGAGTTTATGCTATCTTGATGATAAACAGAAAATAAAAGTTGAAGAACTACTGGTTTTTTCCTAATAAGAAAACCTTTCTATTCATTATCAACAAACTTTTACTGAACATAGGCTATATGCAGGATCCTGTGCTCGGCATAGTAGGGAAAAGAAAAACAGCACAAAGCTTATAGTCTATTACTAACCAATTACCAAATATTTATTACTGTGTGCTGGGGATACAACTATAAAACATAAAAATCCCTACTCTCAAGGAATTTACATTCTATTGGGAGAAATGGCACACATCTCATCCTACTTTGAAACTGGAGTTGTTAAAGTGTTTGTAAGGTGTGAAGAGAGGGCATAGGTCACAAAATTATAGAATGGCAAGTGGAACTTACCCTAGTGAATAGAAGGCTGGACCTGGAGCCAGCAAAACTTGAGTTCAAATCCAGCCTCAGACGCTTCCTGGTTGTATGACCCTAGGGAAGTCATTAAACCTCTGCCTCAGTTTCCTCAATTGTAAAATGGAGGTATTATTAGCACTTACCTCACAGGATTTTGGGAAGGGTCAAATGAGATGATATTTGTAGTGTTTAGCACATAGTAGCCCTTAATGAATGCTTGGTTCCTTCCCCTTTCCAACTAGCCAAAATCTCAGAGAGTTTGTGACTTGACAGAGGTCACGTTAGTAGTTAGTTTCAGGGCCAGGACTTGACCTGTAAATGTATCACCTTTAAGGTTTGCAAAACACCTTAGATGCATTATTTTACAGCTCACAACTCTGTGAGGTAGCAGCTATGATCGCCATTTTACAGAAAAGGAAACCAAGGCCCAGAGGTTTAAATGCCTTGCCCTGTGCCACGCAGGTTGTCAGTTAGGGGTAGACTGGAAGCCAGGTTTTCCGAAAGCCAAGATCTGTGCTCTTCCCATGACGACTGCAGTGGAAAAAGCACTAGGCATGGAGTCAGGAAGACCCGAGTTCAAATGCGACCTCAGATACTTAGTAACTGCGTGACCCTGTTTGCCTCCCTTTCCTAGGCTGTAAAATGAGCTGGAGAAGGAAATGACAAACCACTCCAGTATCTTTGCCAAGAATACCCCAGTGGGGTCATGAAGACTCGGACAGGACAGAAATGATTGATTCAAACAGGAAGAGCATCAAAGGAAAAATCACAGAAGGGGGGCCTCGCTTCACTCGGGTCTTTCTGTTCACTCACTTCAGTCCTTCCCCAGGACGGCTTCCCCCTGAGGCGCAGATGAGCACGTGCTGGGGGCGGGGCTTGGGAGCAGTCGCTCCCCAATAGCGGCGCGCCAGAGTGCACACTCCCCCCCATAAGCCGGGGCCGCCCTGCCTTCGGCCCCGCCCCTTAGCCCTAGCACTCGGCATTTCTCTCGCTGCGCGCTCGGCTTCGTGGCGTCATCAGGGCGCGACGCCGCATCTGGTGCCCCCGCGATTGCGGGGGCGGCCGCGGCGGCGGCCGAGATTAGAGAGAGGGACAGAGAGAGGGACTGAGAGAGGGAGCGCGCGCGCCGCTGCAGCCACAGCTGGAGCAGGAGCTGGAGCCGGAGCCGGAGCCGGGGCCGGGGCCGGGCAGCGAGGCGAGGCCCGGCGCTGCTGGTGGGTGTCTGCGAGAGGAGGAGGAGGAGGAGGAGGAGGAGGAGGAGCTGGAGCTCAGCGGGCTCCGGGCTGGCCGTACGTTGGCTGCGGCGCTGCGGCTTGGGGATCGGGGCTCCTTTGTCTTTCTCCTTCCTCCTCCCTTCTATTCCCCCGGGCGGGGCCCTCGCCAACCTGTGAGAACTGCGGTCATTCTTCTGCGGCTTCTTGGTGTATGCCTGGGCTCTGGCTCTGCTGCCCTTCCGTTCCCTCCCCAGGGGGCACGTGCGAGGCTGTGTCTTTGAACTGTGTCACCCCCGGGGCACTCGGTGGGGGGGAGGGGAACGGTGCCTTTGACCCGTGTCACCCGTAGTGGCACGTGGAAGGTGGGCTGTGCCTTTGCTCAAGGAGACGGGCATCTGTGCAGGAGCTCTGACTCAACCCCATGGGGATCCCAAGTTCAGTGGCTCCTACCCCTGGCTTGTTCTGCCCTATCCACAGCGAGGTCCTCTTCAGAAGGGAAAGCTGGGGTCTGAATTCCCCAAGGGTCAAGAGAGGGAGACACATCCCCATTGTCTCTTAATGAGGAGAAGCCTCACATCTTCTCTTTGGATGAAAGGGATCTGAACGGGTTGGGTAGTTTTGTTTTTTTTTTTTAACCTCCTTATAGGAATTGCAGTGAAACTTCTCCAAGCTCTTCGCCTCACTCCCCTAGTGATGCAGGAAAAAAAATATGTAGGGTGTGTGTGTGTGTGTGTGTGTGGAGGTTGATGGTGCCCTCTTCCCTGAAAGATAGTGTTGAAATAAGTATTGAAGAATTGTGAGAATGGATGGTACACATGCCTAATACCGAACCAACTCCTCATGTTCAGAGGGTTTTTCCCTCCCACTCGTTAACACTTTCAGGCAGGCAGCAACACCTAGAAGGAAGTCCAACTGGGATCTTTCCTACATGAGCTTGTGTGAAGACGTTGCATTTCTCTTGGGCAAAAAAATCTTTCACATCCCGGCTTTCTCCTTGGCCTTCTTCTCCATCACCTTTGCAATTTAGTTCCGTAAACTTCAGTAGAACAAATTCGTTTTTCCTGGCATCCTGTTATCGCTATTATATGGGAATACTCAAACCAAAAACTGATACACAAATGCTGAGCTTTTATTTATAGAGGAACTTTAAAGCCTGATATGTATTTTTACTCTTATATCCTTTCTTATTAGATTGTTATAGTTACTGGAAGTACTTAAGAACATAAGTATTATTGGATTAAGGGTGATGACTGTCAGACTATTTTAGATAAATGCCTTTAAGTATTAACTAAGTGGCAGTGATTACTGTGGGCATTGTGATGTAGATTTTTTAAAAAAATATTAAATCGAACTATACTAAAATGACTGATGTAAGACAATTAGCACAGAATAAATTAGAACGTTTTTATATCTTATGTATTTGTTGCTATACTTCCTCTTCTTGCAGTGTGTCATATAAGAAACTCTATAATGGTAGAGCCTTCTGAATATAATTGCTTATTGGAAAGGGAGAAAGTGAGTGAAGATCAATTGTGTTCAGTTTTGGGGTCTGCATCTTAAAGATATAAAGAGGTGACCAGAATAGTGTAAAAAATCATGCCATATCAGGATTTGTAGAAGGAACTAGAAATATTTATCCTTGAAAACCGAAGAGTTAAGAAGCAGTTCAAGTATTGGAAGAATTGTCATGTAAAAGAGATTAAACTCCTTCTGTTTGGCCCTAAAGGATAAAAGTAGGAACATTGGGTGGATGTTTCAGAAAGGTACATTTCTGCTGATATAAGAAAAAAAAAAACTTCTTAGCAGTCATAACTGTCCAAAAGTGCCTTGCCTTACTAAACTGTCTTATCAGTGAAGTCTGTGAACACTTGTTGATGATGTTGTAGAGGTCATTTATAACCTAAATGACTAGATGGCCTTGGAGGTTCCTTCTTTCTCTGACTTTGTGAAATCTGTGAAGTTAAACTTGAGATGTGTTAAAAATACTATGCTTTTGGCTAGGAAATTAAACTAATATTGGTTATTATCTTTATTTCTAAATTATCATCTGTCCTCTCCCCAGATATCCATTTCAACAAAGGATAAGGAGGAGGAAAAAAGTTCTGTAAACGAGGGAGGTGGGTATGTTTTCTTATTTCTTCTTCAGGGTCAGGTTGGTCATTATAATCAATTTAATAGTGGTAGTGGTATGTCTGGTTTGGGTAGATTTTGAAAGATGTATTAGCACAGTGACTGTTTTATTTATTGTTACAGCTCAATCGGAGGTTATAGTCAACTAAGTCGAGAGGGTAACTTTCAAGCTCTCTTGAGTTTCCTTATCAGGTTCTTTAGACTTTTTTTTTTAATGTTTTATTTTTCTTTCTTTATTTTTGTCACAATAACTCATGAAAATAGCTAGTGGAGGGAGTTGTAATCTGCATTAGTGAAATCATGGCTCCTTAAAGTAATGATGTAAGATTTGCTTTATGAACTTAAGTATCCATAATTTACTAGCTTTTTCTTTAAGGAAAACATTGATTCATCTTGAAATGAACCATTATTTATATAGGTAAGTGATTATAGGAAAGTTTAGAGTACCCCGAATTGTAAATGTATTCATCTATTTTTAATGTGTGCTAATCATACATAGGACATTATTTTTGGTTACAGTACATCATTGAATTCTTTGACTTAGTAATGTACTTGAGATCACATATACACACACACCACATATATGTATATATATACATATATATCTATATATCTATATAAAATCATAGATTTAGAGCTGGAAACAGCCTTTACCACTTCTTTCCGTTTTATAGATGTGGCTCAGAGAGTTTATAACTTGCCTAAGGTCATAGGTAGTGGAAGACAGATACAGAACCAAGGGCTTCTATTTCCAAATCCAGAACTCTTTCCATTAAAGCAGTTTATCTCCCTCAAAGCTTTCAATTTGTCCTGTTCGCCTACCACTTTAGAAACCCTGCAACAGTTCAAGTGACATTCTGACAAGGAACAAATGATTTGCAAGTCATTGTTTTACTAAGATACTGGAAATATCTCACTCATACATAATTTTATTTTATATAGCACATGGTTTGGGATTTTAAGTTGGTGTCATGGATGAGTCTGTGCTGTCCCTTGGTACGATAGATGTTTCTTACCTGTCAAATTCTTCAGAATACAGTGTCAATAGATGCAAACACTCAGGTGAAGAATGGGTAAGTTTAAACTTTATCGCTATGCCATCCCCTTCCCCCCCCAATGAAGCATAAGATTAATTTCAGTTGGTAATTGGGCAAACAGTGACCTCATAAAAATTGAAATGAAAATGGGTTATGGCAGAAGAGTAAAATTATCATACTGGTTGTGCCACTGGCGTTTAACTATAGTTTAATAAATTAAAAATTTGTGCCTGTGCCAAAGTAAATGAATGTATAGGTTGTTTAGGATTTTTTTTCTTTGATTACTAAATCTTAGAATTCAAAGAAAGTATGTATTTTTCTGCTATTCAGACCCTTTTCTCTTAATTTTTACTAGGGAGATTGTGGTTTCAGACCCACTGTCTTCCGATCAGCAACTTTAAAGTGGAAAGAAACTTTAATGAACAGGAAGAGGCCATTTGTGGGACGATGTTGCTACGTGTGTACGCCCCAGAGCTGGGTAAGCCTTTCAGTGATAAGACATTGAGGAAGGTGTTTTATATGTTACAGTTGGGATAAATTCGATATTTCAGGGATTTAGTATTTTTGACTCACTTTTAACTATTTATAATCCATACTTATGCTGCCAAATGTGTTAAGTGGTATTTTCTCTGCCCACATCTCTTATAGTGCTGTTATACCCCAAAGGAATAGTATATATAACTTTTCAGAGTGTCTTTGGAAGAAATAGCTCAGGGGGTTAAGGAGAAAACAGTTTGACATTGAGCAGTATTAAACATTGTAGCAAGAAAAATTGTAGGGGTAGAACAGAACAGAAGTGACTGCGAAGGGCAAACAGTGTTTCAAGTAGCTGCTTTGCTGTCCTTCCTTTAAGGCCTCCACTCCCAGGGAATGTCTACTGATTTTTGCTATGGAATGGGGGTAGAGGGGGGGCAGAACATAGTATTGGGAAGTCTCCCATTTTAGACAGATATTTATCAGAATGAAGACTAAAAAATAAAAGTAACAAAAAAAGTAAAATACGTTCAGATTCTTTGTAAGAGACAAGAACTATGTGTAACAACTTGTGAGTTCCTGGGATAGTATTTTAGAAGGACCAGTTAGAGAAAAATACAGGAATGTGTCAGAATAAGGAATTCTGGAACTAATGCAACAGTGTTCCAAGTCTGTGGGAAAAGCCTCTTAAAAAAATTTGAGTTAAGTTCAAATGTTAAGCTTCTTTGTCCTTCGATTCTTATTGAGAAGGAAAATGCTGCCATTCATGCCTGTAATGTGTCTATGTGAATAGATCACTATGCTGAGTGTGAGTTTTCTACTTAATGTCCTTTTGGCAGCAAAAGAAGTGAAAGATGTGACAGAAAGGAAGGGATTTACAGCCATGGAAGAAAGTTGTGTGTGCCACTCAAGCTTCTCCTAAAAAAAGCTTAGTGATCCTCAAGAATGTTCCATCCCTAAGCCACTGTGTTCCTTTGAAACCCAAAGGTGGTAGCTTGGATTCAGGAAAGATGACAGGGGATTTTTGCAGATAGGGGCCAGTCTTTGTCTATTGGAGCCTGTTGGGAGCCAGAATTTCTTTTGGAAGTGTCCTGATAAGCTTTGTTAGGTACTGGCCCTCTCTTTTTACCTGCAAGGCATTGGTAAAAGGATATGAAGTGAGAAGAGTCTCTGCCCTCAAAAATAATAGAAGAGATAAGACACAGATACACACAAAGACACACACACACAGACACACATGATGTTCAGTGAGAGTATTATGTGATCTTTGCTGATTAAGAGATCAATTTTAGCTGTGAGGATCAAAGAAGAGCTGACACCCGAAGGGAGGGAAGGATTTCAGCACGTAGAGATGGGTGAATGGGTAGAAAGTTCATTTCAGGCATTGGGGACCATATGAGCAGTGGTAAAAGGGACAAGAAAGGACAGGATGGGATTGGAAAATTTTAAAGGGCCCAATTTGACTGAAATATAAGGTATATGAAATGTAGGAGTAATATAAAGGATTTTTAACTAGCTTCTCCAATAACTCACTTTCCTTACTGAGAAGAAAAGTCACTACCATTTTAAAATCTACCCATAAAGAAAGGACCTTTCACCAAATGAGAAAAAGTTCTCATTTAAAATGGTAGCCTGAACATGGGACTTATAAATGTCAACCCCTGATATCCAGTCCATCTTAAATATCCTCTTGGTAGCCTTGTCGCAGTAACTTAGACTCTCTGCAGCTTCTTCCTTTCCTTTTCTTCCCTTAAAGTATGTAATTCCCTTTCCCTTTAAAAGGAGGTAACTTTCAAAACAGGTAGCTTTTCAAAGGTCAATTTAAGTTAATGAAAGAGGGGCAGTATGGTATAATGGTAAGAGCCAGGTCTTTGAGACACAGTTCACTTACCTTGAGGGTTTAGGGAAATTTCTTAACTTCTCTGTCTCAGTTTCCTTGTTTGCAAAATAAGAATCATTCCAAAGTGTGTGTATGTGTGTGTGTAATTATGTAATTTATTTATTTTTAGTTTTCAACATTCACTTCCATAAGATTTTGAGTTTTAAATTTTCTCCCCCTTCTACTCCTCCCTCTCTAAGACAGTGTATAGTCTGATATAGGCTCTACCTATACATTCATATTAAACACATTTTCACATTAGTCATGATCTAAAGAAGAATTAGAACTAATGGGAGGAACCTCGAGAAAGAAGAAACAAAACAAAACAACAGAAGAAAAGGAGAGAAATAGTATGTGTCCATCTGCATTCAGACTCCAAAGTTCTTTCTCTGGTTGTGGATAGCATTTTCCGTTGTGAGTCTTTTGGAGTTGTCTTAGATCCTTGTATTGCTGAGAAGAGCTAAGTCTATCAAAGTCAGTCATCAGCACAATGTGGCTGTTACTGCGTATAATGTTCTTCTGGTTCTGCTCATTTCACTCAGCCTCAGTTCATATAAGTCTTTCCAGGTTTGTCTGAAGTCTGTCTGCTCATTATTTCTTGTAGTACAATAGTATTCCATTACATTTTTATATCACAACTTGTTCAGCCATTCCCTTATTGATGGACATCCCTTCAATTTCCAATTCCTTGCCATCACAAAAAGAGCTGCTATAAACATTTTTGTACATGTGGGTCCTTTTCCTGGTTTTTTTTTTTCTTCATTTTTTTATTTTTTAGGCAATTGGGATTTAGTGACTTGCCCAGGGTCACACAGCTAGTAAGTGTCAAGTGTTTGGTCTGAGGCCAGATTTGAACTCAAGTCCTTCTGACTTCAGGGCCAGTGCTCTATCCACTGCACCACCTAGCTTCCTTCT
Source organism: Vombatus ursinus (assembly GCF_900497805.2). Lineage (NCBI taxonomy): Eukaryota > Metazoa > Chordata > Mammalia > Diprotodontia > Vombatidae > Vombatus > Vombatus ursinus. Next base: position 9,204,032 of record NW_020948983.1, read on the forward strand.
TTTTCCCATTTTTATGATTTCTTTGGGATACAGACCTAGAAGTGGTTTTGCTGGATCAAAGGGTATGCACAATTTTATAGCCCTTTGGGCATGTTCCAAATTGCTCTCTAAAATGGTTGGATCAGTTCACAGCTCCACTAACAATGCATTAGTGTTCCGATTTTCCCACATCTCCAACATTTATCATTTACTTGTTTTGCCATGTTGGCCCATCTGATAGGCGTGATGTGGTACCTCAGACTCATTTTGATTTGCATTTCTCTAATCAGTAGTGATTTAGAGCATTTTGTCATATGACTATAGATAGCTTTAATTTCTTCCTCTGAAAACCAAAGTATGTTTTTTGAGAAGAAAAATTACCTGTTAATAGAAATAGTGCTCTTTTGACCCTTATCACCTTGAATTTCATATTTTTATTGTCATGGAAAATTATTGAGGTTTATGTAGAACTTTCTAAACATTTTTGTGGGGTGAGTTGTTTCAATTTTTCTTCCATAGGACAAGTTTTTCAACCCAAGTATCCCTTCCTTAGGACTGAGGAATGTTATCTATATCAATGAAACTCATACAAGGTAAGGTGTCACTTTAAGAAAATACATAAATTGTATTTGTTTCAGACTTAATCCAGCTATCAAAATAATCAGTTACCAAACCTTAGTTAATTGTTACTTCCTGGAGGCTTTTGGTAGGACAGACTTTTTGTGGGAAAAAAACTAGTCATCTAAGGGACCAATTGTTATCGCTGCTGTAATTATTAAGTGTACCATGATATTACTTAATTTACCAGATATTAATGTACCAGATATTACTTAAAGTATTATGCTTAATTTGCTCATATATTAGTTTTCTATCGAAAATGTGTTAGTTTTTTTTTTCTTCAGGGAAGCTTGTTAGGTTGTTTAGGTGTTCTAGGATGAATATTTTTACTCAAAGATATACGTTATTTACATTTGTTTAATTTTTAGTGGAATACAAAGTGATAATCTATCATTTGAGTAAGGTGGCTCTTGGAATAATTGCTTTCAAATTCAAGTCAAATGGGAGAAAGCTTGTGTACTTAAGGAAATGATTCAAAATGTTGGAGTGAGAAGAAAGGAGCTTTATGTGAAAATTTAGTGACAGTGGAAGAGTAAGAAAACAGGGCTTGGGGAAAAGATAGCAGATAAAATAGACCTACTCAGCTACTGTTACTTTTTTATTAACTAAAACTTGGGATGAGAGTAAACAGTTGGTGAAACATACTGAAAAGTAGTTGAAATTCTTTGAAAGCAAGGGAAGAAATAAGCGTTTTTTAAGTGTCTCCTGTGTGCTAGGCACTTTACCTCATTTAATCCTTAAACTTATGAGGTAGGTGCTATTATTATCATTCCCATGTTACAATTGAGGAAACTGAGTCAAGCGGATGTTAAGTGACTTGCTAGGGTCACACAGCTAGTGTTTGGGGTTGAATCTGAACTCAGGTCTTCCTGACTCCAGGCCTGGAACTCTTTTTACTGCACTATTTCGCTGCCTCTGAAAAGACGATATGAGGTCATATTGTCGAGTCGCTTTCTATAGTAGCTCTTCATATTAAGAAAAAATGGATGCTTGCTTAGCTCTCTTATGAAAATTTAATTCTCACCTTAAAAGTATAAAGTTAAATCAGTATTTTGTTGGGAAATTTTGTTTTGCCTCTCAGGCCTCTCCCTTTTCCTTAAGAAATATGTATGTATGTATGTATATGCACAAAATCATCTGATTTTTAATAGAAGTAATTAAGATTGAGTTCCCAAGAAAAGGAATCTCATTTATATAAGTGTTGCAAGCATATACTGATATTTGGGAATTCTATTTATAATACTGTGCAAATTGTGCAATTATATCCAGATGGAGTCGCTCTAAGAAATAGAATCATTAAACCATTGTCCAAGAAATATCAGGGTATTTAGCTGCTAGTGGGCATCAGCTGCCTAAGTACATTGCTTAACACTTGGCTAGATAACAAATTCTTCTATGTAATGTCTAGACAAAGCCTAAAATAAACCGTAACAACTTTATTTTTCCATCAGGTGCACATAATAAGCTGGCAGATTGTATTTTCCTCCCTTTGGAATTTAATTGCCTAGGAATTTCGTAGCATGACGACTTTGTACCTTGTAATGATATTCCACTAATAATAGAGAAATGTACTCTGAAAGAAGAATATTTTGTATTTTTGTAATGCTTACTTTTCAGAGGCCTGGGATGGTGTCAAAAGACTTTTGAAAGGAAGAGAAGGAAGTGAAAAAGTTTTAGGACGGAGTGATGAGGAAAGTGGGTTTTATTTTCATAGAATTGAGTTTTTTTGTGTTCTACCACATATTTCAGTATAAATTTATAAATAGTGAGAAAAGTAGTAACTGTTTTCAATGTTAATTGTTATGAAGATTAACAGAATGTGTTATTGACAATTCGGAAACATAGAGACGAGATTCTAGACCATGCTGCTTGTAATATATCTTTGAATGATCGTGTGCTCAGCCAGACTCATTGAAAAGCAGATGCCTGGAAATAATAAAGATAATTTCTTTTTTTTTTTCTAATGAATTGTATTGCATATTATGGGCTTAGTAAGTTCCTTGAAAGTGAAAACTTTTAAATTTTGTGGCATTTTGGTGGTTGTTATTTGGTAGAGGAAAAGGGAAAAATACATAAATCAGTTTTTTTAACCTGGGGTCCATAAGCTTTAAAAGAAATATGCATAGCTGTTTTTCAGTATAATTGGTTTCCTTTGAAATTCTATGTATTTTATTTTATGTGTTTAAAAACATGAATCTGTGAAGGTGTCTGTGGGCTATACCAGATTGCCAAAGGGGCCCATGATGAAAAAAAGTTAAGAATCCCTGGTATAAATGAATACTCATTTTAAATTTTAGTTGTGAGCCCTTGAGAAAATTTGCATAACTATTGATAGCATAATTTCTTGCCCTTGGGTAACTATAATAGATATTAGATTGCTGTTATAACTATTACAGATCTAGGTGGAAAATTTAAATGAATATTAGAATAAAGGTTACTTTTACAGAAAGGACTTGGGGGGAAGATGAAAAACCAAAATGATTAAAATAATTTGTTTTAGGTGTTAACAGAATACTTGACTATTTTCATATCACAGACATAGAGGATGGCTTGCAAGACGCCTTTCATATGTACTTTTTGTTCAAGAGCGAGATGTTCATAAAGGCATGTTTGCCACCAATGTGACTGAAAATGTATTGAACAGTAAGAGGTAAGAGGAGAAAAAATTTCTATACTATTCCAAATTCTATAGAGCAGCATTTCCCAAGTCTTTTTTTTAACTTTATTAAAGTTTTGTAAAACATCCTTAGAAAATACAAATGGAGGGTAAAGTAGGTTCTTTGAGGAACAGTAAGCATGTAGAACAGAATGCTAGGATTGTGGATTATTAATTATATGTTTCATAAATACCACAGAAACAAATTGGTTTAGGAGATGTGTATTTTCAGAGATCCTGGAAAGTGTTGTCATAACAGTAATGTGAGATAATGCATTTTTCAGTTCGTAATTCATTCTTCAAGATCTGGAGGATAGGAGTTGAATTATCAGAGTTAGCAAATGTTATATGCTTTTTGTACTGAAATATAGAGTAATAGACTTTTTTTTCTAGTATAGTTAGTTCCTTTTGGATTTTGTCATTTTGTAGTCACTAACCAGCCAGGCCTAGTAAGTCTGGCTGTCCCACTAAAATCACTATGAAGATTTAAAACTACTGACTTAGCAGAGTTCTCATAGGATTGTTAATGGTGCCATTTGTTTTAAAAAAAATTAAACCATTTTCTGTTGTTTCCTACATTAAATGTAACAGTAATCCAAATAAGAATTTAGAAGCAATTTAAGGGGCTTGCTCCTTGGGTCATTGGACTTTCCCTTTGAGTAAAATAGAATGGACTTATAAATCTGTGGACTATATACTTCCATTGCTACTCTCCTTTTTTAGAAGGTAGAGCCAGCTACATCTTTTGGTGTAGGGATCTCTAAGGAAGCTCTCTCTACAAATGCTGATCATTGTCTATCCTGTAATTGATGATGCTAGAAGGTTGCCTTGGGTGCTGAGAGCTTAAGTGATTTGGCCAGGGTCACACAACAATATCTGTCAGGCGTGAGGCATGACTTTGGTCTTTTTGCTCTCTATACACTTTACCATGCTGCCCCTTCCCTCTGCTTTGTAATTTAAAAACAATTTGGATTTCATTTTATGGTAATTTAAAAAATACTTTAGTACTCAAAAAAGATCCCCTCTAATAAGTGCAGAATGCAGTCATTCCCATCCTGTGAAACTCCTGTCTATTTTTCCCTAAGTTCATTACAGAAGGTCCATTCAACAGGCTGGGGATCTTCCTTGCTGTTAACATTGCAAAGATATCTGACTGACATGGGCCTATAATTGATTATTCCTGCTCTTGCCATATAATCAGTGTGTCTTTTTTGCTGAATACATTTCTTTGATGTCATCTTTCACTTCTCCTTTGTAATCCCATCTCTAATGTTTTGTAACCTGTTTAACACACCAAATACCTTTCTGTTGCCCTCTGGATGCTTGTTTTTGGATTTTTGGAGATGAATCTTCCATATGCCTCAGGCGTACAGCACCGGAAACAATATTTATATTAAAAATATGGGCCTTGGTCTCAGGGCCATTGAAACAATTTTGCGGTTTCCAAAAGGCAGTCCAGCCCGCTCACTTCCTTTTTGGTTTTTGGGTCTAAATCATTGTTTATTTGCAGTGCTTGTCCAAGAAATGCATATGCACACACAGCCATTGGAAAATTCTATAGCTTGTTTATTGAAATGCATATTATAGTTTAGAAAATACACGTTCTTCATCTCTTGGCTTTTCCTGGGTAGATTGTTAGGCTAGACTCATGTGAGTGGTCATGGTTCTCATGCAGGAGGCTCTGCGGTGTTCTTAGTCCTGATGCAATCTGCATAATGTCATCCACAAACAGGAGCATCTGGAGTACTGAAGGACTTCACCATTTATAGGGAATCCTTCCACAATTTTGACTGTGCTTTTTCCTCCATGATTGTGGTAAAGATCTTTGGCAAATTTATCTCTGTTTTGTGTTTTGCCTGATAATAGTAATCAGAGGCTTGTCAGTCAAGGTATTTCTCTTATATTTTTCAAGGAATCGTATATAATTTTGAGGTATGCATTGGAGATACCTTACTGGAGGAGAACCTCTAAGTCAGGCTTTTGCTTAACTTATACTTTTTTATAGTTCACAAGACTATATGTATAATGGGCTCTTGCTTCTCTATATCTTTTAGTCAATTTGATGACTATAGATATTGGGTTTGTGGTGGAATACTGCTTGTGAAAGCCTGCTAGCTCTCTTTTAATAGCCTTAGTAAGAATTTCCTTAATGCTGTGTAAATTATTCTCATAAAAATATTTTATATGGGAAAGTAGGCATATTGGCTAGTTATTGGTGTTCCTTCCAATTGCATTTTATCTATCCAAATAAAAAGATCCTAGATTTTTGGTTGTCTCCCCCTTCTTCATTTATCTTGAAAAATTGACATATCAATGCCCTTCCAGTTGCATTGCTTCCTCCATGCACGTGTAGTTTGGTCCTGTTTCTTTTCTCATCTTTCTCTTCAGTGCCATTTTTGCTACTTTTGTAAGTACATTCCAGGACTATGATGTTAGAGTCTAAATGCGGTGACTTCACTATGCTTGATGATGACAAGTGTGTGGTATAAACATTTTTGTAGATCTTTTCCATCTTATGTCACCATCCAGCTTCATCTTTAAGTGTCTTTAGCATTTTAAAGGTAGCTAGTTGTCACAGTGGCTTTGGGCCTAGAATCAGGAAGACCTGAGTTCAAATTTTGCCTCAGACACTTATTAGCTGTTGGACTCTTGGCAAGTTAACTTCACCTCTGGCTACTTTAGTATACTTAATTGTAAAATGGGGGAAATAATAGCATTTACCTCCCAGGATTGTTGTGAGGATCAAATGTGATCATATTTGTAAAGCCCTTAGCACAGTGCCTGGCACATAGCAGGAACTTAATAAATGCTTGTTCCCTTTCCTTTCTTCCCCTTTGTCCTTGTAATGAGTTTGGTTAGGGTGTCTCTTCAAGCTTGCTTTAAACTGTTTTAATTCACAACTGCCTTTCTTTGTTCTATTTGGCAAGGCTATATTCTAAACAAGTGTTTTCCTTGATTGCCATTATCTCTTCACTTTGCAACGAAGTCACTTGTTAGTTGACTAATGTAGTTTTTTGACCATTTTGACCATTTGACCAATGTCTTCATTATAGCAATTGATTTATATCTGCTGAGTTTCTGCATAAAATAATTATAGCAAGTGTTGATGTCTTTTGTTCATATGCCTTTTTTTTGTCATAAGTAATTTGTTTAAATGGTAGGATATTACTTTTCTTTTTTTTAAGATATCTTTTTTTATTAATTTATTTTGAGCAATTACTTCCATATGCTTTTGAGTTTAAAATTTTTCTCTCCGTCTGCACCACCCTCCCCAAGACGGCACACAATCTGATATAGGCTATACGTATACATTCCTATTAAACATATTTTCACATTAGTGATGTTGTAAGAATTAGAACCAATAGGAGGAACTACCAGAAAGAGGGAACAAAACCCAGCAGAAAAAAAATAACAAATTGTATGCCTTGATCTGCATTCAAACTCTGTAGTTCTTTCTTTGGATGTGGATAGCATTTTCCATCACGAGGCCTTTGGACATGTCTTAGATCCTTGTATTGCTGGGAAGGGTTAAGTTTATCGGTATTAGTCATCGCACAGTGTGGCTGTTACTGTGTACAACGTTCTCCTAGTTCTGCTCACTTCACTTAGCATCAGACCATACAAGTCTTTCCAGGTTTTTCTGAAGTCAGGCTGTTCATCATTTCTTATAGTACAATAGTATTCCATTACATTCATATGCCGCAACTTGTTCAGCCATTCCCCAATTGATGGGCATCCTCTCAATTTCCAATTCTTTGCCACCACAAAAAGAGCTGCTATAAATATTTTTGTACGTGTGGATCCTTTTCCCATTTGTGTGATCCCTTTGGGATAAAGCCCTAGAAGTGCTATTGCTGGTTCAAAGGGTATGCACATTTTTATGGGATGTTAATTTTCAAATTGTACACCATATTTATATCTCAGTTTTATTCTAGTTTTTTATTTTGAACTTGACTCTGACAAGTTGTTGGATTGACTACATCAAACAGCTGAGGCAAGAGTGACTTTTTTATATTATTAGTGAGTCATTGTTTGTCTTAGATATAACTGATTCAATTTTTTGTGATACTGTATAACACTTGCTGTGCCTAGTGCCTTTCAGTTTACTTTTTTGAAGAAGGTGTTTGTGTTTGTAATTTGCATGTCTTTGGCTTCTCATTCCTTACACCTGATCCATAACTTCCAACATTTTCCATTTTCCTTGCCTATTTCCACTTTCATGTCAAAGTCATGGAGTTACTCAGAATCAATGTATATGTTAATTTAATTGACAGGTCTTGTTGAGTTTTTCCACAGAATTTCTCTACCTTTTTATCCTTTGTAGCAGACAAGCTGCAGTTATTTTCATTGTCTTTTTGAAAATGTTTATCATAAACACTGCAATACCAGATTAACCCGGTGTCTCGGGTTATGATGTTTCTTGTTGCTTTTGGGAACATGATAAAACCAACTCTACTAACCTCCTTTATTTATCTTTTCTCTCTAATTTCTCTCAGTGAACTCATCAGCTTATATGAGTTTAAATATCATCTCTATGGTGATGATTCCTGAATTTCTGTATCTAGCCCTAAATCATTTCCTGTTTTCCAGTCTCACATCACTTGTTAGATTTCCACCTGGATGTCCTGTTTAGAGCTTAGAGTCAACATTTCCTAAAAGAATTAATTTTCTTTTTTTTCAAGCTCACACCTTTTCTGAATCTTTCTATTCCTGTTAGGGGTACCACCATCCTTGTAGTCATCCAGGTTTGCAACTCAGTGTTATCCTTGATGCCTCACTTTTTACCTCCATTACATCTCCTGTATCTATCTTATTCTCTCCCCTGTATAACTACCACCTTAATTCAGGCCCCTGTCAACTCTACTTATAGGATGCAGATGGTTGATGTAGGTGGAAGGTCTAATTAGTCTTCCTGCCCATCCTCCACAAAGGCTGTGTTTTCTTTAAACATAGCTCTTATTATATCACTTCCTTACTTGGTACCCTGGGGGGTGAGGGAGTGGAGGGGGGATCCTTTAAGGATCAAATATAAACTCTTTAGCATTTAAAGCTTTTTACAACCTGACCCTAACTCTGCTTCTAGCCTTACTACATATCAGTCTTGTTTTTGTACACAATGACTCCTTATACGTGACATTCTATCACTTTCAAAAGTCTTGAAATTGTCCATTCCCTGTGCCTGGAAGCTTCTCCTCTTAAAATCCCTTACTCCCTTTCAAAGCTCAACTTTCATGCCATCTTTTACATAAAGCCTCTAATGATTCTCCTCTCTGCCCCACTCCGTACTAGTACCTTTTCTCCAAATTATCTTTTGTTTAATTTGCGTAGATCCATTTGTGTACATGGTGTTTCTCCTGGCTATATCGTAAGTTCCTCAAAGGCAGAAATTTTTGTTTGTGTTTCCCCATTGCCTGGCAGATAGCAGGTGCCTAATAAATGTTTGTTAGTTGAACACAGGGGAAATCTCTGAGCCATCCTTCCATTTAGCTGCAGCTTTGAGTTTCATTTAAAGTGAGAATGTCAGATTGATACAATTTAGTTCTTTTAGTAGGATATCTACTTAGTTATTGAACAATATTGTGGACAATCTCACATTTAGATTAACAATGATAAAATGTTTATAACAAAAAAAACTTACATTAATTTTAACAATGGATACTGTCGGTGTGGTAAGGATAATAGCATTTATATTGATCAATAAGGTTTGCTAAACATTAGCATTTATATTGCTCAGTAAGGTTTGCTAAGCACTTTGACATGTTATTTCACCTGATTGTCACAAAATTTCTGGGAGGTAGATGCTATTATTATTTCTGTTTTGCAGAAGAGGAAACTGAGGCCAAGGGAAATTATGTGACTTGCTCAAGGTCCTATAGCTAGAAGTTTCTGAGACAGGATTTGATCTCTGGTCTTGCTGACTCTAAATCCAGCATCTTATCTGCATGCCACCTAAAGGAGTTATAAATTAGAGGCAAAGTAACCTTTCAGAAAGAGAAATCATACATTTTCTCATAGCTGCCCTTAGACATAAGGGCATATGGTACATATTCTTGCAGATAGTCATTTCTTTTCTTTGTTCCTTCAGTCTTTTTTCCTAGATTGTTTAACAATTCTGCTTGTTGCTTTGACCTAAATTAGAGCTTTAAGAATCTTTAGTTGTTACTTGACAACTTTAGAAGTTTTACTTGGAATGCCATGCTTTCTGTTGCTCTAGAAGTGGTGTTACTCCCTTTGAAAACATTCTGAATATTGTTTCATCTCTATGAATTGAATGAATACTTTAGGAAATTTGGATATAGAAAGCAGCACAGAAGTAGTTACATTGTCTTTAATTTTTGAAATCAGAGTCCAGGAGGCGATTGAAGAAGTGGCTTCTGAATTGAATTCTGGAGATGGTTCTGCTCAGCAGCAATCAAAATCTATCAGCAAAGTGAAAAAGAGAGCTAAGCGGATCCTTCAAGAGATGGTTGCTAGTGTCTCACCAGCAATGATCAGGTAATGAAAATCAGGAAAACAGGTTGTCAGTAGAGTTGACTCCTTCAGGTAATTGCATTAGTAAAAACAGAATCAATAAATATGTTTGAAGTTCCTATAATGTGTAGAACATATGCTAGTTGTCAAGGATGAGATGAAGATGTAGTTCCTGTCCTAAAGAAATTTGCAGTCTTGAAGTGGGATGCCACACTTAGAGAAACATCTGTAATGTTAGATGGAACGTTAGGTCATTACAGACATAGATGGTATTTTGGGAGGCAGGGTGAAAGAAGAGAGCATTTCAGGGATAGGGAACAAGGTGAGCAGAAGCATAGTGATGGGGGGAGATTGTGGACAGGGACAAAGGTCAGGGACAAAGCCTGTAGTCCAGTTTGGCTAGAAGTAAAGGGAGTAGTATTGACAAATAAGGTTGTAAAAGAAGGAGATAAACTATGACATGAAAATACATTGCATCCTTGTAATCTCTTTTGCATCCATCTACATTTTACATCCTCCTTTCTATTTTCAGTACCATCACCTTAATATGGGCCTTCACAGTGTTCCCTACCCCTGCAATGCCCTCCTTTCCATCTTTGCCTCCTGAAATCTCACCTATGTCTGTAATGATCTAATGTTCCATTTAACATTATAGATGTTTCTATATGTGTTGCATTCCTCTACGTTTTGCTAGCTGTAAGTTTGAAGCTTGAACCAGATTGAAATGTAATTGGGAAATGCTTAATAAAATAAATATACAATACAACATAGATAATATTAATTTGTGGTTTTAGAAAATCATGTCAATACATGGCCCATAGATCCATTTCTATTTCAGTTTGGTACCACTGGGTTATAGGATCATTTAGAGTTGGAAGGGATTTTACAGATATTTTTGGTCCATTTGGTCCCTGATTTAAAGATGATGAAATAGGCCATATAGATTAAATGACTTACCCAAGGTTATATAGATTGATTTAGTAGCATAGAATGAATTGATAAGGGGAAAGCCTAAATGCAGACAACTCAGAGAAGGCTACCATGGTAATGCAGGTGAATGATATTAAGGGCCTGTATGACAGGATGGTGTCATACAGATAATGGCAGTGAGAATAGAAAGGAGGGAGGATGGATGTCTAAGAGATTATAAGGTTACAATGTATTTCCAAGCAATAGCTTACCCTATCCCCCTTTCCTACAGGACTTAATAAGTATATTTTGACATACCCTGAAACATTATAAAAACCATAGTTGAATGACTACTACTTGTGTTCTTACCTCAGCTAGCTTGCTAACCTCTTTTCTATTTCTCTAAGCAAACTGTTTTGCCTGGTGTATATTAACAAAGAACACTCTAGATTCCTCATTTTGTTTCCTTCAAATTTCAGTTGACTGTGGTGGTATTTGCTTCTGAGATCTAAGTTATATAGAAATCTAATCACATATGACTTAAGTTGATTCTTTTTTACCTGATAAACTATACTACATAAATGAGTTCTGCAGGAACAGTAAAAGGCCAGTCAGGAGGCCAGTAATTTGGAATGAGCTAGTGGTCTGGTTTTTGGGGTAAAAATGAGGGTAATGTGATGCCCATTATGATTAATGAATCTATAAATGAACACATACTGGTTTCATTGACCATTATGTCAATCCAGTAGGCCAGTTGTTTATAGATAGTTTTAATTACAAGTAGCTGCTAAGCTGGTGGTGAGTGACGTTTGAGCAGAGGCTCATCTTAGCATTTTGTTTTCTCCTAGGCTGACTGGATGGGTGCTACTAAAACTTTTCAACAGCTTCTTTTGGAGTGTTCAAATTCACAAAGGTCAACTTGAGATGGTCAAAGCAGCCACTGAAGTAAGATTAGTCTTTTTGTTGACTTTTAGTAAGCCTTTTACCCTTAGCCCCCCCATGTTTACTAAAACTTTTTTTTTTTGTTTCAAATATTTTGCAAGGTTCTTTTTTTTTTTCCTTTCTTCGGGACATGCCCCTTTTTGTGAGATCTCTCATTATTAGAAGTCTCTGTGGTAGCTGCATGCAGCCTAGATTAGATGGGATGTTAGTTTCACCTCTTAGTTATTGTTAGCAGTTTGCATTGTTTAAAGCATTTTGCTGGTAGCGTGGTAGCCTAGGTTGATTGATTTGCTAAATGTTATGCTATAATTTACCATTTGTATTTACCTTTTAATTTAAAATTGCACATCTTTTTTCTTCCCTCCAATCAGATGAATTTGCCTCTTATATTCCTACCAGTTCATAAATCCCATATTGATTATCTACTGCTCACATTCATTCTTTTCTGTCATAACATCAAAGCACCATACATTGCTGCTGGCAATAACCTGAACATACCTATCTTCAGGTAAGAATCAATCAGCTTAATTTGAAATTCAAAGTAAAACTGATACAGGTTTAATTTGAGGTTTTATTTTGTTCCCTTTATTCTGTAGCACAATTTTTATATAGCATATTTGGCAAGTAGAAACTTGAAACTTGTTAGGGAATATATCAGTGGAGAAAAAACAAGTAGGAAAGAGAATGACTTTGAATCATCAAATCTCAACTTTAGCTCTTCAAAGTGAAAAGTGCAACATCTGTGTACTTTGAGTTTTCCTTTATCATTTGCAAAGAACACAAATCCAAATTGTAGGAGCTCTGTGAGTGAAAAGGATGACAAGGAATTAATAATGATAGCTAATATTTATATAGCACTTACTTTGTACTAGGCGCTGCTGTGCTAAGTGCTTTACAGTGTTATCTCATTGGATCCTCACAATAATCTGTGCTATTATTATCCTTATTTTACATATAAGGAAATTGAGGCAAATGGGTTAAGTGACTTGCCCTCGGGGTGTTCTCCCTGACTCCAGGCCTGGTGCTCTATCCATCTAGCTGCCTGATTAGCATGAGGTGTAATAACTTGATATTGTAATTGAACAATACTGTTAAAATAAATAGCAGATTATTAACTTTTGATTGTTAGACATGTCATGAAAACTTTTTCCAAATCAGTTGTTATTAGTGATGATTTCATCTGGACAGAGATCTTCTATAAAAACATTTGTTTTGTAGCAAAATATGCCATAAGCAGGCATTCTAGCACTTGGATATTTTATAGAAACTTGCATAAGGATTTGATATTCAAGTGTAGCATAAAGTGCCTAAGCATAAATCACATTGTCAGTTTTGAGAAGGTAAAGATCACAGATAGGTCTCTTTGATTTGGAACCCATTATAATAGAGCCTCTGACATAAACAGTGATAATCTAAGGACTGATGAAGAGTAATGTCAGTTACCAAAATGAGATATTAATTTAGAAACTGGAACTCTTGAACATTTTTTATATAGGCAGAATAGCTCAAAAGATATGGCTGAAATAGCCAAATGCTGAGTATTTGAAAGATTTGAGTTTTGAAACATGAAGTCATCTTTTCTGCATGTAAATTATACATTCTTTCATTTTTACAGTACGCTGATCCATAAACTTGGAGGCTTTTTCATACGACGAAGGCTAGATGAAACATCAGATGGACGAAAAGATACTCTCTACAGAGCTTTACTCCATGGAGTATGTGTTCTCTCTAAAGCTACTGTGTTGGTTACCTGAGAAGAAAGTTATAAATTGTCTTGATATTTTGATTTTTTACTAAAGTAAGGAAGAGACAGTATGGTAGAAGGAATAGAGAGTCTGCCTTGGAGCCAGGAAGACCTGGGTTCAAGTCTTGCCTTTGATGGGCCATAGTGATTCCAATGTTAGTATTGTGCAAGTCTTGCAATTTCTTTGTCCCATTTAGCTCTCTAAGACTGTAAGTTATAGATGAGTTGCCAGTCTGCATTGCTAAATGGAGTTTTCCACAATGGGAGATCCACACATTGATAATTATCAATCCAAACAAAATCCTCTTCTCTCCCCTCCCCCAGTTAAAGAAATGTGAAAGTTGAATGTAGGTTTTATTATTCTGTAGTGCCACCCCCTCATCCCAAGCTAGTTATAGGACAAGTTTTTCTGCCATTACCTTTAAAGATACTCTGCTAGTATATGAATATTTTCTTTTAATGTTTTAGTTTACATAAATTAATTGTGATTAGTATTATGAATAAAGAGTTGACTTGGCAGTCAGGAAGACTTGAGTTTAAATTCCAGTAGACACATCTGGCTATATGACCTGGGCAAACTACTTAATCTCTCACCATTCCAGGTGCGAAGGCTTTAGCTGCAGAGCAGGTGTCAGTCGTCATTGAGCGTGAGGAAATGAAACCAATGAAATTGTAGTTTGGGTTGGAGAAAAAAAAAAACATATGGTAAGTTTTATGATCTTGACTTACTGTTTTGTTTTGTCCTCCGCCCTTAGCACATAGTAGAACTGCTTCGACAGCAACAGTTTTTGGAGATCTTTTTGGAAGGAACACGTTCTCGGAGTGGAAGAACCTCCCATGCTAGGGCAGGCCTCTTGTCTGTGGTAGTGGATACTCTTTCTACCAATACCATTCCTGACATTTTGATAATCCCTGTTGGAATCTCCTATGAGCGGATTATTGAAGGTCACTACAATGGTGAACAACTGGTAAGAATGTCTTTTAAATGTTGAGTAAAAAAATAGTTTTTTGGGGGGAGGGGTGGGTTGCAGTCAGAAGGGCTTTGCCATCTGTACCACTTTCTTGCTTTAATATAGTTAATGTTTTTGGTGTTAATCAGTAACAAGTATTGAGCACACCCTCTTTGCAAGTCAGATATTTATTGAGCTTGTATGGGGTGTGAGGCACTGTGGAAATAAAGACTTGAGGTAGGATCACAACATAAATAAAGATAGTAAACATGTGATAATTTGAGGAGGGCAAGATTACTAACAATTGAAAGCATGAAGGAAAGCTTCATGGAGGAGATAGCAACCTTGAAGGAAGAGAACAGTTCTGAAACTGGGAATCCGAGAGAATACATTTCAGGCATGGGTAGCAGCTTTGTGACTGAAAGGAGTTGGGAGATAGAATACCTGGTTTGGGTAGTTATCTAGTGTGGCTCTAGAATTAATGATAATGATAGTTGAAATTTATATAGTACTTTGGGATTTGCAAAGTGCTTTGTATAATTGTCTCATTTGAAGTGACAAATAAGAAATAAGAATGAAAAGGTAGGTTGGAACCTAATTGTCAAGGGCCTTGGAACACTGGATTGAGGAGTTTGTATTTTATCCTGCTGACGATGATGAACTGCTGACAGTTTGAAAACAAGGAATTGGTTGTTTAGGTGTGGATTCTGTTAACAGTGTCAAGCTGAGAGGGCCAGGAGGATGGTGACAGAAATAGTTTGTAGACTTATATGATATCATGAGCAGCTTTGAGAGAGGAGTTTCTTTATAGTATTGTAGTTAAAAGTCAGATTACAAGGAGTTGAGATGAGTGCAAAGAACTCATGGATTTTTTATTTTAGAAAACATAGTTTATTTCTTTCCAAGCTGGTTGTGGATGTAGTATTAATTCTTTGAGGAAATGTTCTGAGTCAGAAGTACTTCTAAGAAAACTTGGTGTCCTTCTTGTATTGGCTTTTCATTCCTGGGTCTGTACTCCACAGCTACTGGAGTGGCAGCCCTGTAGGGACTGAGTATAGAATTATCTCAAGTGGGAGTGGGTCTCAGTTATGATTGCAAGAAATTTCTCTTTGGAGTTGTTTCTGTACAAGCTCTGAATGCATAAGGACAAAATGAAGACTAAACCACCACTAAAGGAATTTGATATCAGTTTTAGGGATTCACTTTGGGCCTAATTTAGTTTTAAGGCTTTTAAATATTGTTTATCTTCAGTTAGGTGCCAGTTTTGTGATGTCAATGAAGGACATCAGATCACACATTTGATGACTTAGAAACTTTAGAAATTTAATGTTTAAACCCCATTCAGAGGTCAGGATAGGAATCACAGATCCAGACTCTTACACTCACCAGAAGAGTTTAATGTTAAAAATATCCTGCCAACTTCTAGTTACTGTTTATTTTGTAAGTTCTTCTTCACCTGGTCATATTTTTCAAGTTATACCTTTAGCTTTTTGAAATTAAATTTTTTCAATTATCAAATTCTTTTTTTCTCTGCCACCTCCAGGGGGCAGGGGAGGGGAGAAAAACAAGACTTCTAACAAATATGCATAGGAAAGCCAAACAAATTCCCATGTTGGCCATGTCCAAAAATATATCTCAATCTGTATCTTTAGTCCATCACCTCCCATGAGAAGGTGGGCAGCATTCTTCATTTGTCTTCTGGAATTATGATTGATCATTTTGTTTTAAGAGTTTAAGTCTTTCAAAATTGGTTGTTTTTATAATGTTACTATTATTGTATAATAGTGTCCTACTCATTTAACCTTACATCAGTTCATGCAAGTCTTCCTTCCCAGGTTTCTGAAATCATCTATTTCATATACAGCAAATAATACAACAGATTTCCATTACATTCATGTACTGTAATTTATTAAGCCATGCCCCAATTGATGGGCACCCTCTTGGTTTTCCACTATGAAAAGCTGCTATAAATATATTTATATGGATAGAACCTGAATCAAAAGGTATGCACAGTTTAGTAACTTTTGGGGGTGTAGTTCCAAATTGCTTTCCAGAATGACTGGACTAATTTACTGCTTATCGACTGTGCCTGTTTTCCTGCAGCCTCTCCAACACTTGTCACTTAACTTTTTTGTCCATTCTGCTACTCTGATAGGTGTGAGGTAGAACTCTCAGAGTTGCTTTAAATTTGAGTTTATCTAATCATTAATTGGTTGGAACATTTTTTTCTTATGGCTACCAGTGGCTTGGATTTCTTCCTCTAAAAAATGCCTGTTTATAGTAACTTTGACCATTTATGAATTGGAGAATGGCTCTTAGTCTTATAAATTTGAATCTCTTTCCTGTATGTCTTTCTTGAAACTGAGACCTTTATCAGAATTACTTGCTGCAAAGATTTTTCTCCCAGTTCACTGTTTTCCTTCTCATCTTTGTTGCATTGGATTTGTTTGTGCAAATTCTTAATTTTATATGATTTAACTTAGACATTTTATCTTCTGCCCTTTTAGCTTTCATAAACAAAACTGCTACTTTGGCCAGACAAAGAATTTGTTTTAAGAGTTGTTTTGCCCAATTTTATTTTTTTCTTGATTACTTGTCAGGGTAAACCCAAGAAGAATGAAAGTTTGTGGAGTGTGGCAAGGGGAGTCTGTCGTATGTTGCGTAAAAACTTTGGCTGTGTTAGAGTGGACTTTGCACAGCCATTCTCCTTAAAGGTGAGTGAGAAACATCAAGATACTGTGCAAGATGGAGTGGTGGGCTTTTTACAAGATAGTTTCTGCATTTGGTTACATGCTAATTCTCTATAATCTTGTATTATAGTATATGTGACTCATGTACTACAAAGTTGATTGGTGAAATTGTTACGCTGGCTATCACTGTTAATACTGTATGCCTTTTCTATATAATTAAAAAAAAATTTGGAATTTGAATTCCCTGTAGGTGATGATAATCAAGTGGGGGAAAATGAGTTAACTGATAAGTTCCAGTTTGATTTGGAGGCTGTCTTAGGTCAGTGGTTCCTAACCCATGGGCTGCAGATCATTGAGGGGGTGAGTTCATGAATCCAAATTTGCACCAGCCATTCTTATTTTATATTTTCTCAGTAAGTGGAAACCAATGCTACAGCTAATATCACTTGGGGTTACATGAAATTTTTAGACATTCAAAGGGGTTTTCATAGTCAAAAGGCTGGGAAACCACTGAGCTAATTTAGCATTGCAAAATGTTAATTTGCATTTGGTTTTATATTTAATTTAAATATGTTGTTTTATAGTTCTTTCAAAGACTAGATGGATATATTTCTCATTATGCTGAGTGTCGTGGTTCATTGGAAAACTGTCCTTTTCTTAACTTATAACTTGTTTTCTAAAAACAAAAATTAGATGCTGAAATGAGAGTAAAATATCATGGTGTAATTTTATAGGAATACTTAGAGAGTCAAAGTCAGAAACCTATGCCTGCCCCGCTTTCCTTGGAGCAAGCTTTGTTACCAGCTATACTTCCTTCAAGGTAAAGTTTTCAGAATATTTGGTTTATTATTAATTTAGAGAAATGAAAATAACTTAGAAAAAGTTTGCATTTTTTCATTGTCTTTTTCCTGTAATTTTTCTGATGGCCTCAGATAAGACTTTGAATCTCATTATTGTCTTGTTATGAATGTTTTATTATTTCTAGAATATGTTCTTGAACTAAGGGTTCAGTTAACATTTATGAATTATCTGTAGATGAGTATATAAGCTTTTTGTCTGTGGTTTAAATTAGTTCTAGTAATAGGTTTTGCATATTGCATGTTAATTCAATTTGTAAAATAACCTTGCTGTTTTAATTTCACAGAATTTTTCATCAGAACAATTGAATAAGGCCTTGCTTTAGGAGCAATTTCAAAGTTGTTGAACTCTGAAGTGTGTTTTACTGAGATTGTCACGGTGTGCTTCTTGTTGCAAGCATTCTTGGATGAAGTGTTACTGGGATGAGTGACACATAGTGATAGTTTAAATATATGTTACATTTCTTGGGTATAATATTTAAAGCTAGATTCATTAGTTTGTTAATGCAGAAAAGCATCTTGGTTTTAGGAACTGAGAAATTTTAAATCAGTTATCCATAGGGTTTGATGACTTAGCATGCCTTGTAACTTAAAGTGCATTTTATTTCTTGCTCTAACTGTGTGCAAGACAAAGGAACTCTTTTTAACTTGCTTGTAAGGAGATTGCATACACTGTCATACATGGTCACTTTATGAGCTGTTTTACCTAACTTTTAAGTAATAAGGGGTGGGTTAAATGCTAGGAGCAGATGGCGTATACAGTCATGACTGATATAAAAACAAAAACTTCAATAAAACTTTTTCTTAAAGTTGGGACTCATTAAATATTCATTTGAAAATGTAAATTGAAATTTTTTCTTCAGACCTAATGATGATGCTGCTGATGAAGGTAGAGAGGCTACAGTTAATGAATCCAGAAATGTAAATGATGAGCCATCCAGGAGGAAGTTAATAGCAAATCTTGCTGAGCACATCATGTTTAGTAAGTGAAATGTCAAAGCATTTGAAACTGAATTGTATTTTGTTTTATTTTAAAGCTTAATTGATTTTATTTGGCTTACTTGGAGTCATATGTTTCTGTATGTGTTTTTGGGACTTTTTTTTGATGAGTTAGTAATTGTTTTCATATTCTGCCTGTAAATTTGCATTATACATATAGATTGTCATATACATCTATTAAGGTAGATTTGCTTTAGATTTCCAACTAACTACATCATGAACTATTTCTGGTTTAGTAAATTCAGTGACTGAGTGTCTTATGTGAGTTATAATAAGTGTTAAAAATGTAATATTTTTCTTCTCATTCAGTTTTTCCTGAAAACATCCTACTTGGAGTAAAAGTTAAATGAAATGAACCGTGTGGGCTTAGTCCTACAGACAATTTCTCTTATCTGCAGACTTTGTTTGGGCCCTGGAGCTTTTAGGTCTAATTTGACATTAAAGATTTTGTTATAGGAAACATGCTTAAGATGATCACAGGGTCCTGTGTAAGTATTTTGTGCAAACAGGCTTCAGAAAATTATGAGACACATAAAAATATAGCCATAAGAAACTCCTCTTTCTCTCTTTCCACCAACATCACTAGCTGGTTGAATTGTCAGTCACCTACTGGCTAATCAATTATGGTTCTAATGGATTATTATACCTAGTTGAGTGGACTGATGTTGATTGATGCAGTACCCTTGAAGGATCTCCTATTTCCATTCCCTTCTGTTTATTTGACATCTCAAAGCAAATTCTTTGCTGAGGGCAAAATGGTACAAATTTGAGCTGTACTCTGAGCAGAGGAAGAACGGAGGACATTACTAATCCCTCATTTCAGGTTAAACATGTCATAAGTAATTGGAGTTGGGATGGTGTGAGGATAGCCTGCTGGGTCATGGACCTCCCCATATGGAGCAATGCCACCAAAATATCCAGTGTGATTGCAGCTTTGGCTATGCAATTACTATTCATACACAAAAAGACAATGATATATCTATGTGGGAAAGCTCTCCTCTTCCTTTAGTTGGATGAGCTGTGTGTTTTTAGTAACAGTCTTCCCTGGTTTGGGATGCAAAGTCTAATCTTTTTTCTAGTTTTCTCAACTATATTGTATTTTTTACTGCTTTTGATGGAGTCTTTAAATTAATATACATAAAGAAAATGAGGGTGAGTAGAAACTTGAGAATGTAAAAATGGACTTCTTGATGATGCCAGTAACATTGCTTCTGTGACTTTTATTATTAATATTACAGTATAACTATGGTCTGGGAAAGAATGAAAAGGACTTGGTGGTTTAAAAGAAATTTGCAAATAGATATGTTCAAGAAAACATTAAAAAAAATTGGTTACTGGATGTTATAAACTTCTGATCTACCATTGTTTAGTATAGGTGAAGACTGTTAATTTGATCCACTTAACATCTTAAACACCTTCTGATAATGTCCTTCTTCCCATTTTTTCATGTTCACTTATCTGTTTGATTTGTAATTTGTGTTTTTGCATATTACGCCAAATGTTCTTTTATGAATTACAATAATATGCTGAGAAAAATTTAAACAGCAGGCTATACCTGGAAGAATGGTGAAGTCATGGAGGTATAAATGAAGTAGATGAGAGTCTGGAGCAAGTAGCATTATATGAAGTATTATTCTCCAGTAAAGTTTCTTCCTGTATTGATAATTTTGGAGGGACAGTATGGTGAATTGGGATCAGAAGACCTAAATTGAAGTCTCAGCTCAGCTAATTTCTAGTGATGACAAAAGTACCTAACCAGTTCAAAGAATATTATCCCCATTTTCAGGTGAGGAAACTGAGGCCTAGAGGTTATCCCATAGGGCTATTAGGAAAATACTTTGTAAGCCACTGTGTACCTATGGATTGTTGTCATCCATTTAGTAAGTGCTTACTATGTACTTCACACTTCTTAAATGTATAGGAAATAAACAGAAACGTTGGATGGCATCAGAACTCAAGGAATTTATAATCTGAGTGAGGAAATACAAGGACGTAAATATGCTACAAATTAGCATGTAGGACTTACATGAGAGTAGTACAAAGTTCTGTGGGACTGTTTTCTTGGTGAAACTGTCCTTCATTTTAGGGGTATATCAGGAAACAAAGGAACCAAACCCTTTTGAAGAGAGTATGTACTGGATCCACCACATAACTGACTCTTCTTTATGTTGAAGAATATTTTATAGCTAGGCTTCAGTGTTCACACAGAACCTATCAGTGATAGACTTATAATAAATTTGCCAGTAGCTTGTTTATCATCCTTAAATATTTTTTATTTAAGGCACAGATGTTTTCTAAGTAAAGAGGTAGCTGGTGGCTCAGTGGGCAGAGCACTGGGCCTGGAGTTAGGAAGACCTGAGTTAAAATCCAGCTTGAGATACTTCCTAGCTATGTGACCCTGGGCAAGTCACTTTACCTCTAATTTCCTGACAGAAGGATCCACTGGAGAAGGAAATGGCAACCACTCCAGCATTTTTGCCAAGAAAACCCCATGAGCAGCTATGTGGTCATGAACAGTTGAACACCACTTAACAACATCAAATGTTTTCTAAGTTATGCTAGAAAGCTTTAGTCTTTTTTTTTTCTTTCTTCTAGCTGCTAACAAGTCATGTGCTGTTATGTCAACACACATAGTGGCCTGTTTACTACTCTATAGACACCGGCAGGTAAGTCTGTAATGTTTTATACGTTATAAAATATTTGTTAGAATTATGTCTAACATATTTAATTAACATTTAATTGAACATCTGCTGTGTATTCAGCCCCATGTTAGGGGCTGTGAAATACGAAAGATAAGAGTAGGACAAGTTCTGGGTCCCCAAGAAGTTCAGTCTTGTTGAAGAATTGCACAGTGTGCTTGTGGAACAGAATATAAAATCAGAAGCTTTTTGTGTATGATAAATGCTTAGTACTGAAGAAGCTATATAGAATTCATTGTTAATGTTCATAGTTGGGAAACTACTTGAATTTACATTTCTCTCTTCCCAAAGTGAGGAAAACACTGTCCAAATTGCAGATTGTTTTAAATAGTTTTTTCCCTTTTTTTAACCTGAATTCCGATGACATGTGAATAGCCATTGGTCTTTCCATCTATGGCCTTGTGGGTGACCTACACTTTTTATATTTTACCTGCTTTGTGACCTGGCTCTATGGAAATTTGTTGGACTTTTTTTTTTTATATGTCATCTGACCCTATTTCTATGTGTCCTAATGGTGAGGTTTGGTTGCTCTTTACCTAGGGATGACATCACAAAAAAAACAAAGCAAAAAAAACCCTTAAATATTTTTGATATCTTGGCTTTTCAAGACAGTTACCTTAATTGTGATTAGGCTTTTTTCTATTCCTACAGGGAATTGATCTTTCTACGTTGGTAGAAGACTTTTTCATTATGAAGGAGGAAGTGCTGGCTCGGGATTTTGACCTGGGATTCTCAGGAAATTCAGAAGATGTCGTCATGCATGCAATACAGCTTCTGGGAAACTGTGTAACCATCACCAAGACCAGCCGAAATGATGAATTCTTCATTACTCCAAGCACAACTATTCCTTCTGTTTTTGAACTTAATTTCTACAGCAATGGGGTGCTACACGTCTTCATCATGGAGGCCATTGTGGGTTGGTAGATCCATGGCACATATTAACTAAGACTAGAGAAGACTAAGTTTTAAATGCCAAAACAGAGCCTCATGGTTTAAAAAACCAAACAGCATAATTAGATGTTGTCTCACTGTGGTAGAACTGGGCTGAAAAAAAAATAAGAAAAGAAAAAACTCATATTATATTTAGTTTACTTAGCAAGTATTTATTTATCACCTACTGTATACATAGTACTATGATGTGCACTGATTGAAACAGAGAAGGAAACAAGAAACCAGCCCTCCAGGAGCTTTCATTTTTGTTGGAAGACAGAACGAGATGTACACATAGGAAATGTTTAAATAACAATGTAAGGCAGAATGTGATGAAATGCCTACATATGTAATACAGATAATATGCGTGACAAAAGTTCAGACAAGGGGAAGCTTATAGGATCAGAGTTGGAAGAGGCCCCTGAGGCCATCCTGCTTAGGTCAGTATAGGCTGAAGTGGTTGGGGAAGGAAAGTTTCATGGAAGAGAGTGGGAGCTGAACTGACAAAGCTGAGCTAGATGTGCCTGGGCATGCGGGTTGATTCACTTAAAATTCAATAAATATTTCTGTGGAGACCATTTTCTTAAGTAACATTGGTTTGCGGTTCCTGTCTTATTTTAGACACTTAAACAGTTGGCCAATTTAGTCATATTATTAAGCTGAAGGATTAATCTTGTATTGCTTTTCTAAGTTTCTTTTAGAAAGTTCAAGCTCCTGTTTCTCATTTTTGTTTTCGTTTGTTTAGCGTGCAGCCTTTATACCATCCTGAATAAAAGGTGCTCTGGGGGTACTGGAGGTGTATCACCCAGCATGATTAGCCAGGAACAGCTTGTCCGTAAGGCTGCTGGCTTATGTTATCTGCTTTCTAATGAAGGCACCATATCACTAGTAAGTAAACATTTAATCGTGGCATCTGTTCCTGTTTATTTCCTTTTCTTGAAAGTGTTCTTGAAAAGATTATTGCATTCTTTTTCTTATTTTTTTTTTCTCTTATGTTATAGCTTTTTATTTCCATCTTGACACCTGAACAAAATTCATTATATATGTTGGTTTACAATCATCATTGTACACAACTGTGGAAATAATAAATTTAATTGATAAGACTATCAGTAGAGGCTTTATTATGAATGCCTTTTTGTGACCTGGTGGTGACTGTAGCTTCTTGAAGGCTATGCCATCAGACCTCAAACTCTTTTTCCAGCAATCTGGAAAGGCTTTGAATATAACCTAATGATAGATCACTTTAGGATCAAATATAAAATCCTCTGTTAATGTGACCTGGCCCATTCATACTTTTCTAAACTTGTTGGACTTTATTCTCCTCCATGAACTCTTGTGATACAGCTAAACTAGCCTCCTTGTTGTTCCTTGCAATTGACATCCCATGTCTCATCACTGTACCTTTCCCTCAGCCATCACCCATGCCTGGAATGCTCTTTCTTCTCACATACCTCCTTTTTTTATGTTCAGCTCAGGTTCTTTTTGCAAGAAGCCTTTCCTAGCCCCCTTTGTTGCTTAGTGCCTGTTCCTTTTGAGATTTAACTTTGGTCTGCTCTTTATCTTGTATGTACCTGTTTACATGTCTTCTCCACTCAAACATAACTTCCTTGAGGACAGTGACTTTTTTTTTTTTTTACCATTTTTTCTGTTTTTCATGCTTAGCACAGTGCGTTGCACATAGTAAGTGCTTAATAAATGCTTGTCGATTGATTGTTTGAACAGTATTTTGTAGAAGAACCATTACAGTTAAGTTCAGAGAAGTTCATCACCAGATTGGCTGACAAGGTGATAAATTTTTTGGCCATAACAACTCTCAAATACTGCTAAATTAGACAGGTGTTTCGGTTTGTGCCAATGGAAGGAGTACTATGTGTTCCAAGTTACAGAACCTTGAAGCAGGGCACTGTGTATGAATATGCTTACATATGTTCTCTTGTTCTTGGTAGACTTGAAATGAATGTTTTACATTCCCTAAACACTGATGCTAATACCATAAATTAGAGCTGGAATTAACCATAGAGATGGTCTAGTTCCGTTCTAGCATTTTACAAATAAGGAAACTGAAGACCAGAATAATAAAGTTAAACTTTTACCTTCTAATAGAATGTAAGTTGTTTCAAATTGTAGTAATTGCCTAATTTTGTCAGTGTGGTACCAGGTTCTTAGAATGAACATAATTAAATAAATATCTGTTGAATTATTTTATTTTGGTGGTTTGTAATCAATAAATATGTGTACTCAAGAGTGATAACTATGCCACAGTGATCCATTGATGACCACGGAACATTCTAGACTATATTTTATCCTCTTGTCCTTCATCTTATATGAAATATAATGAGGATCTCATTGGAGAATTCTTTGGGTACTGGTACGTGATTTTCTGTGTGTAAATTGAGGTATATCAGCAACGGAAGGGAGGTGGAAGGTTATACTCTTTAGGCTGGAGATGGTTGTCTTCTTTTCCCTTATAGAAGTTTCTGCATGTTTCACTTCCCCATCCATAAGTGGTATATAGTCACCTGATGTTTAAGGTAATATTTTCTAAGGGAAGGTCTTTCTTAAACAGAAGAAAATGTTGTATATGTTCATTCTAAGCAGCTTCTTAGCCTGATCCATTTGTTTGGGAGAAAATCAATTTAGTAAGGACCCAAGTACACTTGGTGCTGTGGAAGATGCCAATCTGAATAGTTAAACAAGAAACCTTCTTTTTTTCTTTTGGAGCTTACGTTCAAACAGAAGGGGGTGATTTTGAAAAAAAAATGACTTGGGAATAAGTTACGATTTGCTTTTGTCTGGTGGTGTTTAAAAAATATAAAGATAATGTTTATTAGCTACCTGATAAAACACTTTGATAAAAATGTGCAGAATGTTCACTTCTAAAATATTTTTCTTTTCAGCCTTGTCAGACATTTTACCAAATTTGTCATGAAGCAGTGGGAAGGTTTATACAGTATGGAATTCTTGTAGTAGCAGAGGTAAGATGAATCATTTATCTTTATTTTTGGATCTGGCTCCTTGTCCTCTCCACCGTTTACTTTCTATGTTATCTCCTTATCAGTAGCGCTATGTAGAGGGAAAATCTTAGCCTGGAATAACTAGATTGTTAGTACTAGTTTTTACAGTATTGTGGGCACAGTATGAAAGCTACCTTGATGTGATCCATGACCTGTAGAACTTTATGTTCTAAGGTGAGATACCATGCATATATCATTCTGTTTTGTGATATTCCTCTGGCATAAGGGAATCTTTCCTGGGAGGACGGAGGTTCCCCAGTACTCAAGCCCCAACCAGAGATGCGACTATCAAAAGGGAAAGTCCCTATCTGGGGACCTGGTTTAAATGCCGTGAATAATGTTATAACAATGGCAGCCCAGCTAATGTTCAGTTTTATTGACAAATAATGAAGAAGAATGGGGGCGACGGAGGGGAGAAGGGAACTTGATATATGGGTCAGACATCTACATATTAACAAGACTAAAACCCACGTAAGGGTGGTGCTGTGTTGGAGAGCACAGAGACATAGGTCCATTCAGGTGGTTTATGTAAGTGGCAAGACTTGGTACTCTGGGAGTGGCATGCTTCAGGGAGGGGAGATTTGCTCCTGAGGAGGAAAGACCTTCTCCTGGGGAGGGGAGAGTTATTCTAGTGGAAGGGACATATACTCCAAAATAGCCTTCTGAGAGTGGAATACTTAAAGCCCTGTTTTAGGTGACTGCCTAGACCTGGGTGATTTGCATGTCAAAGTTCAGAGAACAAAGTTCAGGAATTTTACATGGGTGCAGGGGAGGAAGACAAACTGGGAGTTGGCAAGTAGCGTTTTTGGACACACAACTATCCATGCATAGATTCTATAAGGTACAACCTCCCTTATGGGGAGTTTGTTATGGTGGTCTTACAACATGTATGCATATGCAGTGTAATCAGTTGTTTTTTCACTAAGTAACCTCTTCTTCCTTAAAGTTCACTCAATCCTTAACTACTTCCCAGTAAAATTCTCTTAGCTACTCTCAGCTGACCTCAAGGATACTCTTCTTCTTTCCTCAATGTGTTCAAAACTCGACTTGGTCTTTCTCACATCCCCAACTCCTATCCTCATACTGTGGAACCTCAGAACATGTGTTGATACTCTCTCAAAGATCCTAGCCTCCCAGTTCCTCAACTTAACTCATTTCTTTGTGGCCTACTCCTCCATCTCACCTCAACTGCACACTGATTGATGTGTGATTTTGCCATCATCCACAGATGCACCATTCCTATGTTCATGAGTTCTGAAATTCCCTTTTCTGATCACAGTCTGTTGTCATTTCACCTCTCCTTCTCTCATTTTTGTCCTTACCATACCTTTCAGTCCATTGACCCCTCAATTCTTTCCCAAGCTATAAACTGTACAGTGGCTACCTTCTCTTCCATTCTCCACCTTGACCCTGATCCCTTAATGAACCTTACTTTCTCTCCTTATCCTAATTCCCTTGCTCCTCTCATCCTCTTGCTGCTCTTGTCTTGCCAAGCCTCAGCCTTGGATTATTCTCATCATCTTTTACTTTCACACCATTCACATGCTGATGAATGAAGCCAGAAAAAGTAATGAAACAATCTTGACTAGATCCACTACAGATTTATGTTACATAATCTCATCTAGGTCCTCATTGTGGTAAGGCAATCTTTTGACACCTCACTAATTGGCTCACTATCACATGGTAGTTTTTCTAAACTTTATCCTTCCTTAAACCTCCCGTTGCTTCTGCACTGTCCTCTCAGCTACTTCATATTTCACTGAAAAAAGTGAGACTGTTCCCCGAGAGCTTCTCCTTCTCACCTCCTCCTCATCTCATGTCACCTAGGTGCCTTCTCCAGCTATCCCCTCCTTTACTCCTATCTCACATGAAGAGATGGCCCTTGTCTTTGCCAAGGCAAAGCCCTCTACATACACAAGAGACCCCATTCAATCCCATCTTTTCCAGCAGATTGTCCCCTCTGTTATCCACACTCACTTTATTTTTAATTTCTCCCTATCTGCTGACTGCTTCCCTGCTGCTTACAAACATGTCCATGTCTCCTTTATCCTCAAAAAACCCTCACTTAATTCATCCTTGCTAGCTATTGTCCTGTGTCACATTCATCTTCCTAAAGTACGAGTCCCACCATGTCACCTCATTATTCAGTTCTCTATCATTTCCAGGATCAAATACAAAATATGGCTTTCAGAGCCCTACATTACTTCCCACCTCTCGCCCTTTCCAGGCTTTTTATACTGTCCTCCTCCACATACTCTTTGAGTGACTCTGGCCTCCTTGCTGTTCCTTACATAAGACAATCCATCTGCTGACTGCATGCATTTTTACTGGCTGCACCTTACACCTGGAATTCTCTCCCTCCTCCTCCTCTCTGCCTCCAGGCTTCCTTCAAGTCCCAGCTAAAATCTCACTCTCTGCAAGAAGCTTTCTAGTGCCTTCCCTCTGTTGATTTTTCTCTAGTTTCTCCTTGTTGATAGTTTATTTGTACATAGTTGTTTGCTTGTTGTCTGGCCTATTAGACTGGGAGCTCCTTGAGAGCAGAGACTATCTTTTAACTTGCTTTGTATCTCTGTTTCTTAGGTGGTACATTGTAGGTACTTAATAAATGCTTGTTGACTTGGTGACTAACTGATTAATTTTGATTTCAATTGTAGTTCTATTGATAGGGGTGTTATGGTGAATGTAGGCAAACAATTTGGGGGGCAGGATTGATTTCAGAATTATTTTACTTACTTTGGTTAGTTTTTCATAGGAATTTTAGCTAAGAAGCTGCTTCAAAATAGATAGAGAGGTTTGTAGCCTGGATCAGAGAAGGGTTCAGAAGGGACCAACAAACCTGTAGGTGTTGGTTGATTTAATTGGAACTCAACCCTTAAATATTTTCCTTTTTCTGTGTTGTATGTCTGTGCTTAGTGATCTCTGTTTGACTGTTGCACTTCTTTCCAATTTAGCAAGATGATCAAGAAGACATTAGCCCTGGTCTCACAGAACAGCCCTGGGACAAGAAACTTCCTGAGCCTTTGTCTTGGAGAAGTGATGAAGAAGATGAGGATAGTGATTTTGGTGAAGAGCAGAGAGATTGCTACCTAAAGGTATTTTTGTGTGAAATTTTGGAGTCTATGGCAGTGTGATGTTGGTGCAATTAAAAATAATGGCTCAGTTTATCAGTGTAAAGAAAATAAAGATTAGAAAAATCTGGAAGAATAGTATGTGCATAAAATCTTTTTGTTGATGGAAGGGTGTGTGTATGTGTGTGTGTGGGTGTGTCTATATGTGTCTCTGTGTGTCTACGTATATGATTTTTGCCTAGGTTAGGTACTGAAGTTTTCCCTTATTCCCCAGGCATAAGTGATCCTTTTGCGAGTTCCCATAGTACTTTGTATCTCATATGAACTTCCACACCCTGCTTTCTGGTTATTTGTGTCCAGAGAGATCATAAATTCTTTGAAGGCAAGGACAACATCATAGTCATCTTAATTCCCCTCAGCCTCTAGAACGTTGCCCTGTATAGACTTAGCGCTCAAAAAATGGAATTGCACCAAATTTAATTCTTTTCATTAAACGATTCTTAAAGCACTTACTATGTACTTGGCATTCTGCTTTGCACTGGTTCCATGACAAAAATGAAATGGCCACCTCCAGGGAGCTTACTACATTCTGTTGAATTGAAGCCTGTCCTTGTATCACATTCCTTGTTGCTTGTGAAAGTCACCGATTTCACATCTCTTCCTCTTACATGAACTCCAGAAGAACTGGCTCCAGGGGTCAGTATGGGGAAGTAGTGACATGGAAGTATCATGGTTCTGGAATTTGGTTTAGGCTCCATATTGGTTAGTCTCTGCTGGCACTATTTGGGTACTTGACTCAAAGATATTGTTGTTAGTTATTAATCCTTAGTGTCCTACTTCATGGCTGATGATTTCTAGTAAGTATATGTGTGTACAAAAATACCTTTTTTTAAAAAGTGATAAACAATATGGTGTCTTTTCTAGATTCAGCCTGTTTTTGAGTGGCTCTCTTAGTTATCCAAACAATATTCCTTTGAGATTCAGTTTACTTGTTTTTTAATAACTTTTCCTGTTATATTTTCCAGGTGAGCCAGTCCAAAGAACACCAGCAATTCCTTACTTTCTTGCAAAGCCTCCTCGGGCCTTTGTTAGAGGCCTATAGCTCAGCTGCCATCTTCATTCATAACTTCAGCGGCCCTGTCTCGGAACCAGAGTATCTGCAGAAGTTACACAAATACTTAATAACTAGAACGGAAAGAAATGTTGCTGTTTATGGTATGTCAAGTCATTTTTTTGAGAGGGGGTGAAGTTGGTGATAGAAATGGGGAAAGTAACTTTTATACTTTGATTTGTGAACATGATTTTAGAGTGTTGAAGCAACAGATAAGAAACTTGAATCCCAGAAACAGCGGCATGATTTGGTGAAGAAAGATGACAACAGTGGCCGAGCTAGGCACAGAGCTCTTACGATCCACAGGCTAGGGCTTTTTCCCTTCCACCATACTGACTTTCTGCTGATACTGGAAATCTAATGAGACCATGTTTCCCCTCTTAACCTCAATGTCTTCATTCCCCTTCCATACACAGCTGAGAGTGCTACGTATTGTCTTGTGAAGAATGCGGTGAAAATCTTCAAGGATATTGGGGTAGGTGTCCATTTCTGATATTGCAGAAATTTACTTTCAGTTTCATTCCACATGTTTTTAGTTGTAACTATAACATAAGCTACCCCTGCAGTTCTTGGGGGTGGGAGATGGGGATGGTATGTATATATGCTTTTTCAGGGTGACAAAGACATTTGTGAATGGCAGTGAGTGAGGACTATTTTATAGAATATTTTTTGGCCCATAATCTTGCTCCTTTCAAATGCTATTTCTCTTTAAGGCATCTTTGTAAATAACAAGTCTGTATGTCTTTAGCATCACACCAAAAATCGGCTAAGTTAGCAATTAGATTTGGTTTTTACGTTTACTTTTAAAATATGATTATCACTATTTCTATTACCATGTGGCCTCACCTTAGACTTGCTGCCATTCACTGTTATGTGTAAAATCAGTGAGGGGTAAGGGATGGCAGGACTGACTGATGATGAGAATTTTTGAGTCTATTGAAGTTTTAAGCTGCTGTTTTCAAGGCTATGTTCTGAAGGTTATTCATTCACAGTTGAAAGCATTCTCTGTTTGCTCAGATTTTCTTGAAATATTTTTTTCTGTATCTTTTCTTTGCCCTTCATATTCTGCTTTGTATTATACTTTATACTTGTACATGTAAAATGGAAGCTCCTTGAATACAGGAAATGTTATTTTCCATTTTTGTATCCCTGGCACTTAGCACAGTATTTTACTGTAATAGACAGCTAATTAATTTGAATTTACTCAAAGTAATAGACTAGTACAAAACTGTTGTTATTCAAAGTGGGGATTCACATTTCCTTTACCTTTGATGTCTTCGTGGTTGTTGAAGTGGCCAGGCCCCATAGGGTAAGTGGAAGGTCAGAGTGGAACAGAGATGTAATATGAGAAATTAACATGATCTGTTTCCTTTTCTTTTAGGTTTTCAAGGAGACAAAAGAAAAGAGAATATCAATTTTGGAACTAAGCAACACTTTTCTACCTCAGTGTAACCGGCAGAAACTACTAGAATATATTTTAAGCTTTGTTGTATTGTAGAAGAATGGTAGCACCTTTGCCTAAAGAGAAAAATACAGGGGGTGGGGGGTGGTGAGGCCAGCACAGTCTCCAGGACTGGCCCAACAGTTTGAGGTGCCATTATGTGGTAGGACCTTATCTGACTGGATCCACTGGAAGACAAGTGCCTTCTTCCCTCCATGGATTTGTGATAATCCTGATTCTGTGGTAATATAATAACCTACAGTTAACACTTGGATGTAGCCTCAGTTTGCAAATCAAAATAAGTAGACTTAAAAATGAAGTCTCAGTAAAATATTTTGGATTTTATTGAATAGCTACATTTTAAATAACTACTTTTAAAGTCTAATTACTGTGACTTTTGCAAAAATGTAGTGATAAGCAAAACCCCCAAGTGTATTTAGCAAACTTAGTGCTTTCAGCAAATCCACTAGGATTTTAATGCTTTTAAAAATAAGTTAAAATCATCCAATTCACTGACTTTTTTACTATCTTTAAAAAAAATAGAGTAATATAATTTTTCATATATGCACCTTTTATTTGAAAGCTCTTTAACAATTGAAGGGACTAATGCAAATTGTAGCCTGGGATCAATGTTGTTTTCTTTGGGGTCTGATATAGAAGGTGTTTTAGAGCTGCATGAAATGAAATAATAGCTTAGGTCAAGAAATTAAAATCATGATAAATAACATAGCAGGGAATAAACCAAGTAGGCAGAGTTCAAAAGGACCTGGTCGAGTATCTTTCACTTTTGCAAAAAGTGCCACTGAGTTTTTATTGACCATAGTATACAACTAATCATTCAGCTAGTGTTCAGGACCTCCTGTTTTATATTCTTCATGAGGTATGCACCTTTCACAGCAATGTGTCTCTTTACTTCTTTCTGAAGTATGAAGGAAATTGCCACCTTCTGGATTGTCCAGAATGGACTTATTTCAGTAGCATCTGAGTGCTTCTTGGGAGGCTCCCACCCAACCATGGATAACTTAGCTTGGCTTCTCCTCAGTTGATGAAATCTGAGCCTACAGTGCTATGGCTGGAGGGCTGCTGCCGTATGGTGGACACATTTGACTTTGTGAAAAACCCATGGTTCTTCAAAATTACAGGGAAATTACATGCCAAAATGTATCATGTTAAATGTTATTGAGACCACACAGTGGCAAATAATTATGAAAGGTTGTCTATTTGTAATAGGCATGTGCCATTTTGTTAGTAGACAGCATAATTGTATGTTAATTGCACTAATGGTGATGTTCCCTTAAGGATAATGTGACATTAAAATGTTTTGTAATGGCTTGCTACTCATTATCTCCATGGTATTATGAAATTGAGTTTTTTTCCCAGTGAATGTAGTGTATAGCCTTTTAATCTAATGTAAAATTACCGAGACTTGTTAATATTGACAACTTTGGTTTTAAACACTATTTAATAGTATCTCTTGAATGATCAGGGATTTTTGGATACATGTTAATAACTGGCATTACACAAAACTTTTCACTTAAAATGCCCAACAGTGATGCTGTAATCTTGTAATCCTTCTTCTTAAAGAGTCAAATTCCAAGTTAAATCACAACTTATTCTTCAATAATGTTTTCTGGAATACTAAGCAAACGGTTTTTTTGATAGTACACTAATCTAAAGTGTTTGTACCTCCTTTCTGGTCCTCTTGTGTTCCAAACCACTGTTCTAGAGGGGCGTGATGATGAAATTCATATTTTAATCTTCAAGATTATTAGCCAGGCTAGCAAGGAATGAACACATTTGCATTAGTTAGGACACTGCACTTGGAAGAAATACTTAGGGAAGCTTCCTTTTTTTTCTTAGTTTTGTTTTATATCTTGGCAATCAGACCTTTTTTTTTTTTTAAAGTTCTTCTTAAGGGATTTGAAGAAAGCCAGTGAACTCTACCCTTTTTTTAACTACCCAGATTTAAGTTCAAGACTTTCCCAGTTCTGTTGTAGTTTGCTGATAAGCTGATGTGGGAGATCCACAGCACAATCACTCCAGCAGAGATCTGCTGTGTACAGTGTAAGCTTGCTTTGAGGAATGGATAATAATAATTTGTCTTTTTGTTTCCCGTTGATACATTTAGATTCCACCTGTCCGCCCCTTCTCTCCCGCCTCCCCCCCACCCCCACCCCCACCCCCTGCCCCATGTCTTTTTTAGAAGTCCAGTCAAATGCTTTGGAAAGTGAAGCCAATGATCTTACCACTTAACTAAATCACTGTGAACATAATTATGCATGCTTTTTGTTATTAACAGGTGCTTTGAAAACTTTTTAAGAAAGAAAAATCTCAACCAAAGTTACACTAATTCAGAGATTCTGACACCAGAGATAGTTTTAGAATAATGCACTATTCAGTGCCTCAGTTACTGGAATACATTTAGTTCATTTGTAGTGAAACTGCAAAAGACAGAGCTCCATCCCACTTGACTGCAGCCAAAGCATACTCTTTGCTAACGAATATATTTTCTGTGTAATTTTTTCTTAAAGCTGGTGGTTTCCATTTAAGGCTAAACAAACTAGGTGCTTGTAAATACTTTGTTATGGTTTACTGTACTGCATGCACTTGTGTCCTCTGGGGGGAAGACTGTGAATGAAGAATAGACCAAGTAATGTGAAACTTCAGTCTTCTTAATGACAACATCCTGTGTAATTCAGACTAGCAGAGAAAGAATTACTTTTTTCCCTCTTAAAAACAACAAAAAAAATCTCCGACAGAATGAAATTGGTTGAACTAGAACAGAAAGTACTTCAATAGATTTCAGAATGAAAGAGTTGAGATGTGTGAGGAGAATACTGTCTAAATCTAGATTACTGTAAATTTAGATTGTGAGCAGTTTGGAAAAGATTTACTCCATGTTTTAGACACTAAAAAATCAGTGATAAAAGATGAAATCACACTGCAGCAAAAGGTAACTTGCATGCATTTTATATGATTGTGTTGCCTGTGATGGGTGTATATGTGAGGTGTGTATATATACATACACACACACACACACACATACACATAAAAAAAATTATATTTCCCCTAGAGTTAATAAGCACAGAAAACTATTGTGATATTGGCTTGCTAAAGTGAGAAGCCTTTCTTTTGGAGTGTTAGCCTCAAGGCTGGTTCATCTCAAAAATCTTGGATCTCTACTGAAAGTACAGAGCTATTGCTCTGATTTGGGGTAAATAGTGATATCCATAATGAGGACCTCGAAGTCAATTTTGGCATAGCTGAATTTAGATTGAAGTGAGCAAGTAGTTTTAGAATTGAGATAGAATGGAACCTGTTCATTGATTTTTGCTGATTCTAGTTTGGAGAAGTTAGAATGTAAAAATCAGTTTGGTTCTTTTTAGGAACTGGAGACTTGGTACCTTGCATTTTAGTTTAATAGAAACTAATGATTGCATTTTGAAAGAGAAATTTTGGACCTTGTTCTAATATCTCAAACTCTGAAATGCCTTGATGGCAATTTTTAAACTACTTGCCTGTTTCTGTATATAAAAACAACAAATTAATATTGTAAAAAAATATTGGTAGAAAATGTAAAAAAAATAACTGAGTCTGTGAACTAAACCAGTTTGGAAATGTTAGCCAATTTCTATGCCTGTTAAATGTCATGTCAGAAGCACAGAAATGTAGTTTTATTATAATAAATTACAAAGTCACAACATGTTTCATGTCTCTGCACTTTATTTTTGAGAGGTAGAGGGGAGAAGTTATTACTTAATTCCAAAGTGGGGTAGGATGGGGAGTGGAAGCACATCACTTGGAATCTTTTCATATTCCCCTCTGTTTTATACAAGTCATTACATTGTTAACATTTTTTTTTGAGTGACCTCTGTTTTCATTGGCACTGGGAATTCCTAGTGTGCAATGGTCTTCCACCAATACAGATTG
This sequence comes from Vombatus ursinus, assembly GCF_900497805.2. Taxonomy (NCBI): domain Eukaryota; kingdom Metazoa; phylum Chordata; class Mammalia; order Diprotodontia; family Vombatidae; genus Vombatus; species Vombatus ursinus. Next base: position 9,239,040 of record NW_020948983.1, read on the forward strand.
GTAGCATCTCTGTAACAGTCTCAGCGTGTTGCCTGATGGCACTGAGAAGTTGTAACTTGCCGATAGTCAAATAGCTAGTAATATGCATCAGAAATGACTTGAAACCAGGTTTTCCTGACTCCAAGGCTGGCTATCTCTCCACTTTGCCGTATGCCTTCTCTTGTCAGAAACAAATCCTACTTATATTTATAAATGAAGCACGCACGCTATAGAGAGGGGTAGCTCTCTAGGCAGTTTCACTGAAGTTGGCTTTTGATATGCATGCATGTCTTTTATTTGTGTAATTTACTCTTGAAGGGGCACCAATGATCTGGCCAAATATCCTAGAATGCTAAAATATCAGAAGATTCAAGATACAATGAGAATTTTCAGTTTTGCAAAAGGATTCTTTTCAATGTGTACCTTCCTGTCTACTTAAGAGCTTATATTTAAACACAATACAAAATTAGGAAGGATAGGGAGGCTAAAGTATTAGGAGTCTCAGTGGTTACTATCAGTTGTTAAATTTGGCATTGAATGAAAACTTCCCATCAGAATGGAGGGAGATAATCTAACCTGTATGGTTTCATTTTTTATGGCATCTTTACTCTCCAAAAACAAAGTCCAATTCTTATAAACATTGACGTTGCAGGGGACAGGGAAGAAAGAGAAACATTAGCTTCTATGGCTGCTTCTATGATATTGACTTAGACAATGATGCTCTGTGTTCCTTGGATCACCACTAAATGAGGATAAATTACAAATAAAACCTCCCTTACATTGTGATAAACTGTTCATTTCTGAGAGGCCAGGGAAAAGGGAAGAGAAGGGTTTGGGGCCCATATAATGCTTATTTTTTTTTTAGCAGGTTTCGGTCACTATAGATGTACGTATATGTGTATATATGTTTCAAAGCATAAAAAAAAAATTCCATAGTTGATATTGTAGTGGCCTTTACTTAGTCTCCATATTCATTGCTGTCCTCTTCCTGTGCCTCTTCTGTACTATTTTTTTTTTCAGCCAAAGACAAGATTTATTAGAACATCTGTCATATTGGGCAGACTCTTAAGGAGTCTGAACATGGGTAAGCAGTGGTTAGATTATAAGACTCTAAGCAGTGGCTAGATTTTAAAAGAATCAGAGCCATGGCTAGATTTTAAGAATCTAAGCATCTTAATGGAGACAAGATGGACCTTATATACAGAAAGACTGTGGGAGGGATCCAGGAGTGGCCAAGTAGTCTGAGGAATATCTAGGAGTGGCCAAGTAGTCTATGAGGTAATAGAAGTCCAGGAAAATGGAGCCTAGGTGGGATCAAGGGTGGGAAGTGGCCTGGGGCCATAGGGAGGCAAGATAATGGAGGGCCAGGCTAGGTCAAGGATAACAGAATTGGGGGATTAGCTCTGTTTGGATTCAGATAATTCAGTTTTCCAACCATGCAGTATCAAATTCACCTCATAGCCAGACTCAGGAATAGCCAGGTGGGTAACATTCCCTTTCAAAGGAACATAATGGGGAAACTGAGCCAGGAGGATCCCATTTTAGACTAAAATTGTCCTATCAGCTTTTCCCATTGCTGACTTCCCACCAGTATCACCTTCTCTTAGTAGTTTGTGGCATTTCTCTCAGATGGTGGGTTATTGATTATCGATGTATTATGACCCATCAGACAACTCAAAATAAAATCCTATGAGCTTTTACCTCAAACAGCAAGTTTTACTAATCACAGCTTCAGGATTTACATCTCAAACTTAAATTTATCCTAATATAAAAGGCCAATCATTAGAGATTTCTATACACTTGCAAATTCTCAGCAAGCCATACATAACCCAAACAAACTTTTTGGCTTATTAACACATTAAAACAATAACCAACAATAGCTAAATTATTTTAGTGGTAACCAAATTATGAAAAGTTGCTTGACATAACTGATACAGAAAGTTCACTGATTTGAAACTTGAAACAAACCCATTACCAATCAGGTGACTTCAGTTTTGTTAAATGTACTTTCAAATTACTTTACACAGAGAATCAACATCTCATCTTAACAGTTAAAACTACAAATTTAAAAAAGCATGCTTACCCAAGTTCAGAGGCCAGCTTCTTTACCTTGAGCAGGATGTGCTGAACCTGGGTGATGCTTCCAGGCAAAAGTTGCCCCAGAGCCCAAGGCCATTGCCAGTGGGGCCCATGTTGTAGCTGCTGCACCTCCCCCCTCCTTCCTTTCCCAAGTGGGGGAGGGCGAAATCAAAAGTGAGGAGTAAACTCTTTTCTCCTATGAGTGGAGTTAACATACCCACTTGACTCAAGGGAAGGGAGTGGGAGAAAGGAGTGACCAGGGTTATAAGCAGGAGTTCTAAACTCCTTAATGATCAATCACAAAACCTCCAGTATCTGCCAAGATATTTTTGGCTTTTCTAACTTTCCCTGTAACCTCCATGAAGGAGAATTCAGGGGTGTAGAGGAAAGGGAGTAAGTAAGCCTCAGGGAACCAAAAAGCAACTGCAGTTTTCCTCAATTCCGTAGCACCGAGGGAATTAACAGAATTAAGCATACACTTCCAGATAGGGCATCCATCCTTGCCCTCTATGCTGTGGAAAGTGTACCCGGGTCCATGGCCTTCAATCAACCCAGTGAACTGAGAGCCTGAGAGCATCAGGCCCAGTGCGAGACAGCCTTGTAACTGTCTGCCACAAAAGCACTTCCAAGCCTTGGTGCTTGGAAAGCAACCTCAACTGTAGAGCAAGAAAGGGAGGTAGAGGAGGCTTACATACCTTCCAGTCTTGGCTGGAGAAGAACTTGGGGTTAGGCAGTTTCCCTGTACAGGCCACCAAAATGATGCGGTTTAGGAGTTCAGGGGTGCTGGGACCCCAAAATCACAAAACATGGGTCCTGCCTGAAAGAATTCAACCCAAGCCTTCTTTCAGCCAAAGACAAGGTTTATTAGAACATCCGTCATATTGGGCAGACTCTTAAGGAGTCTGAACATGGGTAAGTAGTGGTTAGATTATAAGAATCTGAGCAATAGCTAGATTTTAAGAATCAGAGCCATGGCTAGATTTTAAGAATCTAAGCTCCTCTTCCACACTATTACTTGGTTGTTTTGTGCATGAATGCCATCCTTTGTGAGCCTCTGTGGTTCAGGCTGTTTTGTAGGCCCAAATTTCTTCTGAACTAAAACCAAGTAATCACATATTCTCCTTATGTTGCAAACACAACTGGGCATCTTCAGTGTCTGAGGTAAAAGACTTCAGATGCCAGGCAAGTTAGCTGGTGGCTGTCAGTACACTTTCTGTGAGGTCAACAACTTGATTGTTTTCTGGAGTGATGCCCCCTTGTCCCAAGGGGACCTGGGATCTTTTCCACTGTGGTGCTGTTAACCATGGAGCCCTGTGTTGAGGTGCTAGAGGGTTCCAGTTTATGGAAGAAAACTTGGGTAGGTTGATCAGGGTTGAAAGACCGAACTAGTTTATAATCTGCTTGGCTTTTATTTTCAGTTCATAGAGCTTGTAAAGGTCCTGTTTCTTTTTGGAGTTGCGAGGAACTAAGGCCAATCAATGCCAGTGGAGTCTTATCTGCCCATGATCCCTGGGCTTCCAGCTGGCAATACATTCACAATCACTGAAAACTTCATCTCGAGAATGCAGTTTTGGACATGGTAGTACCACAAATCAGGCTAGCATTTCCTAATTTTTGGTGTTACATGCTGGTTACTTCTAGGTCAAAACTCTGTCAATGTAGATATAGGAGACCCGATGTTCAGTATGTTATATAACTTAGGTGAAATTCCTAGGTTATAGAGATGGGGGAGATCTACTCACTCATTCAGTATGTTATACAACTGCTAAGATACAGAGATGGGGAAGACCAAAGGTGAAAACCTTTCATATTTCCTCTCTCCTATGTGACCTCCTAGAGTTATCCCTGATCTCTTAGCACTTTTCTGCTTTCCCTCTTCATAAGGTTCAAACATGACTAATCTTAAAAAATAAAAATACTCCCAAACCCTTTGCTTGACTTCTTCTATTCTACCTCCCTACATTGTCATTTAAGTCATCAAGTATATATGCTTATAACCGTTATTTTCATGCCCTAGCCACCAATTTCTTTCTTAACTCTATGCTTCTACCAAAACTGTTTTCTTGAAAGTAATCAGTGATGTCTTTGCCTTTTTTTTTTTCCCTTTAGTGGTCATCCTAGCAATTGTCAGAAACGAGGGGTGAGGACTAGTCTTAGGTTCAAAGACTCAAATGCAGAGGTACAGAATTAGGGAAGAAATGGATTCTCATAGCTGTACTGGATTTCAACTCTGTTGGCTTCAACTGAGTGGGGATGTGTATGACTAACATACTTCAACCATACAGACCTCACAGCCTTGGGCTGATTCTTTGCGTGAGACAAATCATCAGTAGCTAAGGTCCTTTGCCCTATACTCTGTGTTGGTGTCCTGATCTTGCCCTGCCCCTCGAAACCCTCCCCGCCCCATTTTGGACCTGTTGTTTCTAGAATTGGATCAGAAACCGCCTAACCCCTAGACCTTTGTGGATTTCTGGCTTTGCACTTCAGGAATGCTTGCTAGTTATTCTCTTAAGTTTCTGAAGCTAGTGATCTTTCCATTTTACCACAAACCAAACCTGGAGAGATTGGTTTTATCTGAAATAACATAATAAGTTGGAGAGTTTGGGCTAGAATTCCTGTCTCCTGATTTTATGGTCTAGTATATTTTCTTAAAAAATTTTTTTTATTGATGCCTTTTATACTTTACAAAGTTACAGTCATTTCCCTCATCTCATTTACTTCCCCATTGTAACAAATAAAAACAGTTAAGTAAACAAAATAACAGCATAAGCAATGTTCCCAGTTTCATAGAGGCTCACTTTGACCTTGAGGAGTTTCACCATTTTTTCCCCTGGGCCAAAATTAACCCGAGTTCATCTACCTTTTAGTGCTTTTTTGTTTACGTTAGTGTAATTACGTTGTTTTGGTTCTGCTCACTTTGCTTGGCACCAGTTCATGTACGTCTTCTCGTCTGTCTCTGAATTCTTCTTAAACTGTTCTTAAATGCCCAATGGTAATCCATTATGTTCTTATATCACAATTTGTTCAGCCAATTCCCAATTGATGGGCTCCCATTTTGTTTCTAGTGTTTCGCTACTGCAAAAAGTGCCTTAAACATTTCTGTATACTTGGGATCTTTCTGTCTCTCAAAGCCTGGAGCTAGGACATCTTTCTTACCTCATCCAGATATCAGAATAATTCAGTCTGTGAGGGCCATGGCATTTGGGCAGAGGATTGCCTTATCTTTTGAAATGTGAATTAAGCCTTCCCTGCCCCTGTGTAGTTGGAAGCAAACTCTCTCCTCAAGTTTCTCAAGGTGCTTGCTTTATTTAGACCTTTTCTTTGAACTTTCACATATTAACTATGATATAAATTTGAATGTATACACCTTAGTTCTCTTTCTGGATTGTTGGTTCCTTTGTACTTGAGCCTAGTACAGTACCTGGAATGCAGGCAGGTGCTTAATAAATCTTGGTGGGATTGAATATATTTTCATAAAAGCATGCAAATGATGCTCTTATAAATAAAGGTTCTCAAATAAATGTTCTCATTAAGGTGTGCAAATGATGGGTTTTGCTATAGTCCCTGCCCAGTCATAGTATTTGCAGAGTTTATTTGATTTAGAAAAGACTCCCAGAACTTGAAAATTGCCAGAAAGATCGCAAAGGTTTCCAGAAAGGTGCTAATAGTCCTGTTACCTTGCTTTATTCTACTGCCTCTAATATTTTTTTATGAGCTTTTTGGAAGAGTGAGCAAATGACACCTAAATAAAATGGAGATATTAACTTGGGAGATGTATTGAGCACATGCAAGTCAGGACACATCCTGGCTCCCTTTGAAGTCTATCAATGTGTTTACTGGGTTGGAAAACATCTATTGGAGCGAAGGGAAGAGATGTGACTGGAGGCCTTTTCTCCCAGGCCAGACCAGGCCAACTCAGATTGCTGTCCAGCCTGTTTGTCTGACTCCTGTTGAGTATCATTTTATTGCCTCCATTGGAGACCTTGATGAGCACAATTCTTTTAAAAAATTTCAATAACCGGTTTGTAACTGACTCCTGTTAATGAGATTCTGGTTGGATGTGATGTTATGGTTCTCCATTGGAGGCAAGGTTTTTAATGGAAAGTTTGTTTCAGTCTCTAGAAGGAAGAAACTACTGAACTTTTACCCAAAATTGGTTTTTTAAAGAGGCTTTTGGCTTCATTAACTTCCTACTGCATAATATTTCTTTCCTAAAGGTAAGATGCAGAATGAATTAATTTTGAGTTAGGTTAAGTCAGGCAACTCAATGTAATTCTTGTCAGTGGTCAGAATAAAAAAAAATTAATTTTTGTGGCAATAGCTTCATATACAGCTTGTTCTACATAGTTCCTTGTGCTGCTTCTGTTTTTGAGATCCATTGTGTTAGTCTACATGGCCTAGCTGTTTTTTAATTCTATTTTCCCAATGACAAAATCTTGTTGGTGATTTGAAATATATTTTCTAGAAACTATGGGGAAATACTGAGGTAGGAAAGAAAATCAGGTTTTCCCTATGTTGTGAAGGAACTGGGGAATATTGAACACAGCAGGGCAGGATGGGTATAGCAGTAAAAGCCTTTGAAAATTCCCAGTGAATCTCACTTGGTGAAGTGGGGATACTCCTAAAAAGCTATGTGTAAATCCATGTCTTGAAAGTGAAAAATAAAATGTCAAGCCTCTAGGAGAGTCACTCATTGCCGTATGACAGTGTAGATAGAGGAAGTCATTAAGACTTAGGTTTATATTTTACCTCTGACACCTGTCCAAATCCAATAAAGGGTTATTGTGAAGATCAAGTAAGTCAAGAAGTATGGCTGTGTTTTGAAAAGCATAAAGCAACTGGGTGAATGGAAAAATGCAAAATTATTTTTCATAAGTTACAGAGAAGGTGCTAATCTTCATTGGTAGAGGGAGTCTCCTTACTAGGAGTTCTCTATGAAGTTCCCTATACCAGTGAAATCAAAGGTTATGTTCCTACCCCTATCCTAATATTTTTACATTAGGTTTTGTTAAAGTTGGGTCCAGTATCTAATACCTAGCTTGGAATTGGCTTAAAGGAGTGCCATTAAATTAGTGTTTCTGGAAGCAAACACACTGTCCAAAGTAGATTGCTGAATTACTTTGTCTATTCCAGTTCAGCTGCTTACTATGTGTATGACCTTAGGTAACTCCCTTAACCTCTTCTGGTCTTAGTTTACTCATCTGTAAAATGGAGTTGGACTAAATGATCTCTGAGTCCCTTCAGTTCTAAATCTCCGATCTGTGGTTATCTCAGCTAATTCCCCTCCATGTGTATGATGTTCCTGCTAAGCCAGACTACTTGTCAACCCCTTGCATATATTAAAGCATTTTCTTACCTTTATGCCTTTTTATTATGTCATTCCCTATGATTAGTACAGCACCTGGTACATAGTAAGCACTTAATAGATATTTATTGATTTGGAATGCACTCCTAATCAATATCTGCCTGTTGGAATTTTTCATGGTCCAACTCAAACAAGATTTCCTCTCTGATGCCCTCAGAGATCTGCTCCTTCCTGCTTTGGAAATGGCTTTTCCTTCTTCCCATTTCATGTAGCTCTGTTATCTTCTTTGTGATTTTACATTCTGATTTGGAGTTATTATATAAGAAACTTAAAAAGGTATATGTGTGTATATGTATATATGTTTATATACATATACATACACATATGTACATTATATATATGCCTGTATACATATACACACATACATGTATACATATATACACACTAATTACTGCTTTGCTGTATATTTAACTATATATTATTAAATATTAGAGGGGCAACTAGGTAGCATAGTAGATAGAGGGCTGGGCCTGGAGTCAGGAAGACTCATCCTTCTGAGTTCAAATCTGGCCTCAGACACATACTAGCTGTGGACAAGTTACTTAACTGTATTTGCCTCAGTTTCCTTATCTGTAAAATGAGCTAGAGGAGGAAATGGCAAACCATTCCATTATCTTCGCCAAGAAAATCCCAAATGGGATCATGAAGAGTTGGATGTGACTGAACAATAATAAATTACATATTAGATTGTTGTGGCCAAAAAATTAACCTCTAATTGGCCAACCTACCATGTATTCTATTTTGAATTTTAGTTATAGAAGAAGCTAGTGGTGTAGTATGAAGAATGCTAGATTTGGAGAAAACCTGAATTTTAATCTTGCCTCAGATACTTATTAGTTATGTGATCCTGGGAAAGTCACTTAACCCTCTTTGCCTCAGTTTCCTCATCGGTAAAATGAGCTGGAGAAGGAAATGTCAAACCACTTCAGTATCTGCCAAGAAAAGTCCAATTGGGGTTAGGAAGAGTTAGACATGACTGAAACGACTGAACAACAACTTCCAGACTTCAGGCCTAGGCCTCTCTCCTCTGAGATATTACAGATATTATAACAGCATCAGCAACAACAATAATAATGGTGATGCTTTTCCAGAGCACTGATAGAGTGTTACTACCAACCATCCATATGGTTCAGAGCTAGGATAATTACCTTGAAAGCAGCTCCCATAACTATGTGAGGCTACTCTGGGGACAGGATGCCAGGGAATGAGTAAACCCAATGGACACATGGAACACATGAATTTTTATAGCACTACTATATAGTGAAAAGACCACTGGTCATGTAGTAAAGACCGTGGTGTAAATCTCAACTTTGCCATTCCCTAATTGCAAAATCTTGAGCAAAGTCACTTCTTGGTCCTCAGTTTCCTTTTCTGTAAAATGTTGGATGGGATGACATGAACTTAAAGGTCTCTTCTGGCCCTGATAATCTGAGAAAAACTTCCACATGCACCTCTCTTTATACTTCCATGTCTCTGGCATCACCACAGGCATCACTGTAGTGATGCTTGGATGGAATCAGAATCCCGAGTCTTCTCCAGGCAAATCTGACCATATGCATACCTGGAAGAGAGACAAAGACCAGCTCCGATACCATTGGAGTGGTAATCTCTTTGCTTCTGGATTTAATGTAGTAATGTTAAGGCCACGTCCCTAAACCCATCCATGTGCTGATGGCACAAAGGAGAGTCCTGGTCTTGGAATCAGGTGATTTGGGTTTGAATCCAGCTTCAGATACTTACTAGCTACGTGAACATGAACAAATTACTTAAGCCCTCAGATCCTCAGTTTCTTTATTCATAAAACAGGGATAGAAATACATATATACAGCAATCTGTCAATCTTTATGTCATGACTTGTTATCCTATCTTCTGTCTTGCATCTAGGACTAGAACCCAACTCCTACCCTAGGGCCCTGGGCCTCCATATCAGTATGAATTCTTCATATCTAGCCTGATACAGACCCCAGCACATTGCTCATTCTCTCTTTCCACTAATCAACCCCCCAGTGCTTTTCACCTTTATTTCTGAGAATAGTAATCAAATTAATACTCTCATGCCTGGAAAGGACATTTCAATCAATTGCTCTATGGCTCAATTAACCATCCTTATGACGTCAGAGACCAAAACACTTTTCCCTGCTCATCAATCCCTAATCATATATGTATTCTTCTCCTATTAGAATGTAAGCTCCCTGAGGGTAGGAACTACCTTGCTTTTTTTGTATTTGTGTTCCCAGGACTTGGCATAGTAACTGTCATATAGCAGGGGTGGGGAACCTGTGGCCTCGAGGCCACAACGCAGCCCTTTGAATGAATCCAAACTTCACAGAACAAATCCCCTTAATAAAAGGATTTGTTCTGTAAAACTTGGACTTAGTCAAAAAGCCGTATCCGAGGACCTCGAGAACCACATGTGGCCTTCAGGCTACAGGTTCCCCACTCCTGGTCATACACTAAGCACTTCATAAATGCTTCAATCAAGGTAGCTATCTCACAAAGTCGTCTTTGTGCCAAACTTCAAGCCAGCTTCTTAAGCTAGTGATCAGTAGTGGAAATGTCCAGTTACTTCTGATTTAGAGCTGGATATTGTAAAAGTTGAAAAGAACCTTAAAGGAAGGGGTATGCTGATAGGTGTTTAACAACTGTTCACCAGAGGGGAAAAATGCACAATACAATTGAAATTTAATTTGCTTTATTAACATTTTCTCCATCACTTTCTTAAGTCTAGAAATCAACAAAACAATAAATCAAATCCTCATTTGTGTTTGCTTGATATCTGAGGTTTAAATGCTCAAACTGAAATTTTAACAATTGGCCAGTTTGAGCCAGCTCTAGCAAACCACTGCTTAGAGAAGAGATGTGTATGAAATGCTTGGAAAACCTTAAAGCTACATGTTTCAGATATGATTTTATTATTTATCTAATTCTGATATTTTTAATGGAGTCCAAGTTGAAATGATCTTAGGACAATATTCTAAGAATTATTCACAGTTGGATACAATACCTGCTTCTTGTAACTGAAGCATTCATTAGGATATGATTTCATCTTTTATTGGCTCTATTACCTTTTTTTCAGGACCTCTCCAGTAGCAGATAGGATGATGGGGATGGCATATATGTCTATCCCCATAATATGTCCAGTATACCTGCCCACATAATTTTGGTCTCCTCTGCTAAGTCTTTAAAGTTGGAAAGCTTTTCATTCTGCATAGCTGGGCAATTGAAGATTTGGTATGGTAAAATCCATTAAAACCATTGTTCTCAAATATTTTTGGATTAACATTATGTATGGATGAGTGTGGGCAACAGTTTTGTGATAAATACTCTGATTCTAATAGGGTTTATTTGCTGAATTCTCAAGGTTATCTTGAAATTTGCACTTCTAATATGGGGGATTTGTTATCTTTTAATTTATGAAAGAAAGCTTCTGATGTTTAGTTTTAGCCTTTATTAATAATGTTATTATTTCATTTTTGTCATCATACTCATTCCTTTTCTTAACCAATCCCCCACTTTGCTGAGGAGGAAATTGAGTATCTATGATAAGCACAATTAAGAAAATTATGAAACTTTTTGTAAGATCCTCGTGTGCTTTTTGAGTGCCTTTCTTTGAAGGTAACTAGAAACAACAGAGAAAGGTAGCAGCTCCAGTCTTCATTTGTGCAGATACTCTCTACTAAGGTCTTCCTCAAATGCCTCAACATTGCCATGCATGATTTTGCTCCTGAAGTTCTGGCAGCAGGTTGTATCAAACCGGAAAAGCTTAAACTAAGACAACAGATTCACAGAATCTCAGAGATGGAAGAGACCTTGGGAACCAAGTATTCTGAACTATCCTTGAACAAGAAATTGCCCTACAATACCCCTAAAAAGTGGCCTCCAGTCCTTGTGAAGATCTCTAATGAGAGGAGCAGGGATCCCACTACAATCTGAGGCAACCCATTGTGCTCCAACATTTCTTTCTTGACCAACCAACCAAACTAAGTACAGATAGGCTCTTCAACAGCAGGTTGGTGCTGGACATCGTCACTGAAGGGTATCGCTCCCCCCAAAAAGAGTGAAATTAATTGTGTCTTACCTGACAGGAAATGACTGGTAATGAACATGGGAGTCATTCCAGAATCGGCTGTCTATACACAGTAATATCTTCAAGTGGTTGGAGCAAAGGTCAAATGAACATCAAACTAGAGGAAATAATAATAATTAAAAAAGACACGTTGTATATTTAATTCTGTTTAAACAAGCTATTGATTCTGGATAAAAGTAAAGCTATTGGGACTTTTTAATTACTATTTTCTTTAGAAGTGTGATACTTTTAAGAATCTGTGGCCCCATTCACATGAGTACTCTCTCTAAAGGTAGAGAATGTGACCCATCCATATTTTCCCATTTTTTGCAAATCTTATCAATATCTCCTTTATAAATATTCCACAGGGAGTCCAACCAGCAGTTGAAGGGTGGTTAAATGGTTTCTTTTAGATCTCTTGACATTGCCTAGATACCAGGGGAACATTTGGGCTTTTTAAATACTGTAAAATGGTAGTCACTATGAAGAGAACAAAAGAACCCAGCAACCATTTCAGATAGCAAACACTTGCTTTCCATGCCAAGCCATACACGGAAACTAAGAGCAACACCTTTTTATAATAGAAACTTATTTGCAAAACATTTTAATATGATAACTCTAAGCATTGATACAGAATCACCACTCAAAACAGAGAAATCAGTGGAAGAAAAAAAATCCATTGAAAAATTTAGCACAGTACTTCTCAAACTTTTTCATTTTAAGACCTCTTTATACTTTTACAAATTATTGAGGAGCCCCCACAGAGCATTTGTTCATGTGGGCTTATTGATATTTACCATATTTGAAATGAAAACATCTTAGTGTTATTATGAAAATGGCTTTGACCTCATGGATCCCCACAAAAAAGGGTTGTGAGGGCCCCCAGGGATCCTTACGCAACACTTTGAGAACCTTTGGTTAAGTGTGATTGCCAACTAATCCAGATCATCCTGATGGCATTTATAGGAAGGAGGAAAACAAATACATGTGAAATAGAACAGATTTGTTAGTATTTCCTTACTGGTCTGTTGCCGTTATCTTGACTGACAGGAAACCTTTTCCATAAGTTCATCTTGTTGACTCCAGTTATTAATGTTCTTTTCCTCCTCAAATTATTTTATTTAGCTGAGTAAATTATTTTACCTAGCTGAGATTCCTTTCTGTAAAGTGCAAGCTCCTTCTGGGCAAGGGCAATTTTATTTTGGTTTTTGTGTCTCTATTACATTTGTTTGAGTCATGGATAGCAGTGGAACCACCACATTTGGACCCCATCACTTCTGAACCTGATATCTAGATGAGTAAGTAGTAATAGTACTTAAGAGGATGGAGTTGTTAAGAACACTTGCGTTTGACCAAATTCACACAGGAAAAATCGATTCTGGTGCTGATATGGTTTTCAAGGTGCTCTAAGATTGATTTTCAAGATATCTCTAAGACAGTAAACTTCCAAAATAAATAATGGAATGGATCACAGACAATCCAGGGTGTCTCCAAAGCCTTTGCTCAGCTTTAAAAACTGCAACATGGATTTTGGAACACCCCATATTACCACCAAACTAGATGCTGTGATTATATGAACTGAGAAGAAATCAGCAAATACTGACTACTAAGATTATTTCTCCATTGCTAGAAAATCTTTGAGTATTTTTTTTTCTTAGTGATGAAAAAATGAGAAGGGAGTAGGTAGACTTTTATAGATCATTCTTAAGAGTCACACAGTTGCCTAAAAGGTGTAGGGAAAACCAAATCCCCCTGTGTTTATATGGAAACTATTTGAGAAAGTAAAATGCAGTCTTAAATACTTTCTTCTAGCATGGTATCTCCCATGTGTTACAGTCATATAAGATTTCTTGATAGGAGAAACAACTGAAATAACTGTTCAAGGATCATCAGATTATTAATATTCAAGTTATAAGACAGTGTGACATGCTCAAACACATTCACTAGCGTCATGGAAGGTGTCCTGTGGAAAATTCAGATATATATTCTTTATAGGTGGGAAATAGATCCTTTTGTGTGTGGATAACTTTGTGCTGATTGTATTAAGCCATGTAATACTACAGGTTCTCTTCTAGCAGATCCTTGTCCACGTGAAATAAACCAGCTGATCCACACAGAAAAAAAACTAAATGGATGAAGAATGTATGAGGCTTTGATTATGATATGCAGGTGAGTGGATGTCCCAGGTATGAAAGATTAATTAACAGATATGGCCAAGACTGCTACAGAATAAGAATACACAGATATGCTGTTATTTAAACCCATAGAAGCAGTGCCCATGGAAAGCATGAATCTACAAAAAAATCTAAGTATCTAAAATCAATAATCCAAAGTTTATAAGTAGTTCCCTAGTTATTTTCAAAGGCAGCTCATCTGGAAATGAACATTGTCCTCAATATTATAGGAATGGCTTCATTCGTTTATTCACTCTTTCATTCAATAATAGCTATGTGCAAGGCACTAGGAAATAATTAGATTTTGAGTTAGGAAGTCCCTTAGAGATCACCCAGTCTAGCCTCTTTGTTGCACAGATGAGGAAACTGAGGCCACAGAGGTGAAATAAATTTCACAAGGTCACCCAGCAAAACTGTGATTTAAACTCAGGTACTCAGACATCACATCCAAAGCTTGTTCTTTGTGACAGCACGGGAACTTTCTTGAGAAGTCGTGTGAAAATTGAATCCTATTTCAACTACACTAGAAGAGTCTTTAGAAACCTACCAATTTCTTTTGTAAAACAAATAACCCTTTAATGTGTCTTTTTAAAAACATTATTATTATTATTATTATTATTATTATTTTTAAAAGCAAACCTGGTCTGGAAGGTACATCTATAATGAGAACTCTTGATGCAGTAGCAAAACACATACCTTTGTTGTCCACAAGGTGGTGCTGTCACTTCATATTATGTTCTGGCACAAAACAGACAGAAGGTACCTACAGTGTAAAACTATCCAAGAAGCCAAATGTTTCCCTGGGTAACTGGACATTTTGAGGCTGACTCAGCTAGCCAGGCCCTAGATTGACTTTAATGGCAACCGATATTATTCTTAATAATGCTACTTCTTTATTGCCTGTCAGAATGCAATATATAGCGAAGTCCAGAGAGCCGTATACTGGGAGACAAGGAACCTAGATGCTAGCCCTGCTTCTGCTACTGATTTGAATGGGTGACCTTGGGTAAGTCATTTGAACTCTCTGATTTGTACTCTCTAAAACTGAGGTTACACTAGATGATGATTCCTCTGACATTCCGAGACTAAAATAAGACCCAGGATTTCATCTTCCAAATGTTTCTGTTTAAAGGAGTGAAGTGAGTAGGGAAGCTGAGTTTTGAAAGAAAGAAAGGGATATGAATCAGCATTGAGGATGAAGGAGTCTCTGGTGATTTGCAGAGATAGGAAATGGGAATAAAATTGTGTGCCTGAGTGTGAATAGTGTAAGAGTGAATTGCATTGTGGCAAAAGAGATATGCTAGAGTAGTAATGACATATCAGGAAACAGTGAGAAATGTTGAGTATAAAATGCCATCCCTGTGAGCCTTAAGGTGTAGGTCACTTGATAAAGGTTAATATTCCTTCTAAGCTATGTATAGTTATTCTTTGGAGCCTAGGTTCAGTCCCTAAGGCCACTTGAAGGGGTTAAGATTCCCTCACTAGCTCTCAGCTCTTGCCAAGGGAAAGCCAAAGTGCTGCTGGAGACCCAGAAAAAACTCCTAGGGCATCAGATCAAGCTTCACCATACTGCTGAGATAGGGATGACAATGTGAGACTGTGGGGATAACGGGAACCAGGTCCTCCAAGAAGGGTTCCCTTGCAGTGGGCTGTCTTGCTGTTCTAAAGCACCCTTTAGAAAGAGGTTGCAGAGAATTGAGTTTGAGTTTCCCTCTTACAGTACTGATTATGCTGCATCCTGAGGGAAATGCTAAGCTGTGTGGCTGTCACCAATCTTGCTTAAGTAGCTAGCACTGATTCCTTGCCTAACTTACCTTTATCCTCCCACAGGATGCTTATTGGCTATGGATGTGACATAAGCCCAAGTTAAAGCCTCTCTGTGGAGTTTTATGGGGCTTTTTTCTGTGGTTGAGAAGTGCATGGATGAAGGGAGGGGATCTGACCAAGTAAAGACTGGGACTATCACTATAAGAAGTTTTAACTGTCTGTGGGAGAAGCTGGAAAATTTAGGCAAGGATCAAAAGAACACAATAAAATAAACATTTATTAAGCACCTGCTCTACACTGAGCACTGTGCTAGGCAAACAGGGACACAAAGACGAAAATGTAATGCTCTTAAGGAACTTATATTTTACTAGGGATGGGGGCAGATATATATATATATATATACATATATATATATACACACATATATATGCATATATATGGCAGCATTCTGTATGTGTATGTATATATATATATAGAGAGAGAGAGACTGAGAGACAGAGACACAGAGAGACAGAGACAGGGACAGAGAGAGAGAGAGAGAGACAGACAGAGAGACAGAGAGCAATAAAATGGCAGCATTCAGTAGTAGCCAGAAAGCTGAATTGAGAATCAGAAGAGCTCTGCCCATAGGCATTATTTTACTTCACTTGGTCTCAGTTTGTGCATCTGTCAAATGGGGATAATCTTATTTAACATGTTTAACTCACAGGGTTGTTTTTGAGACTCAAAAGAGAAATGGAAATTGTGTTTTGGAAAGCAATCTTATTTATGAAAAAAAAAAAGAATTTACATCAATGTTCCATTAAGCAGTGAACTTTTCTAGGCATTTAAAATACCTAGGGTATTTAATTTTTTTATGGTATTTAAAATTAGGGGCATTTTTTTGGTAGCAAGTGTAACATCCAGCTGCATCCAGTCAGCAACATTCTGAGGAGAGTTTGGGGGCCTAGCAGCAAGGGAGGAAGCAGCTGCTATGGAAAAAAAAAGTCAGGAACCTCTGACTCCCAGTCAATTTATTGTGATCTGTCTTGACTTTTTCCATTTAGGGAGTCTTCTTTTTCTGGATGAGAAGAGGTTTTATTTTTCCCTTTAGAATCTCAGAGAATGTTAGAGCTGGTGGGAACCTCAGAGATAATGAGATCTAGGACCTTTATTTTGCAGATAAAAAACTGAGGTCTAGATAAAAGCTGTGACTTGTTCAAGAACACCCAGCTGGCTTCTAGTATTGATGTCTAGTTGGTACCTTGGGATTAGTGCTGTCCATTGCAGGCATTTGAGTGGCATGATTTCAGAGGCATATGGAAAGTTTTGAAACCTCCCCTCCTCTCTTCCCTGACTGATGCCAGAAGTTTTCCCTTTAGAGGTTTTTTCTTTTGATTTAGATCAAAACAAAGGCTAATTCTGTTACCTAAATGCAGGCACCCTAAGGGAGAAAACACATTAAACCTTCTCAGTTATTCACATATTAGTGTGATTGAATAAGTGTAGAAGATCCTTTTCTGAGAACAAGTAAGGCCGTAGAGAGGGGGAGGGGGGAAAGTGTGAGTCATGCATGGTCCTTAGAACTGGGAGGGACCTTTGCCTAAATCAGGCTTTTTTTGGGGGGGGGATTTATCTTTCTTTCAGATTCTTCATTATTATAGATGCAGGAATTTAAGCTTAAAACCATGAAGAGAGTAAGACTATTGATTCTTTGAGATAGGGAACTGGGGCTTGATTCTGGAAGGATAGTCCCTGTAGGGGGAAAAAGGTGCAGAAATGGGAACTTGTGGGTGAGGCAGAAGAATAAGACAACTTCATCTGCTTCACAATTTAATGGAGAGTCCTTTCTGCTCAAGGAAATCTAGATATAAAGTCTGAGTCAAGAGAGCTGTTCCAGCAGCTCTGGTTCTGCAGGGAATTCGGAACTGTTCCCCTTTTCCCCTAGAGGGCACCAAAACACCTTGCTCAGAGCCCCAAGGGTTGGTCTACTCAGAGCATTCACACCCATTGTCCATACCCTTTTTCCAAGAGACAGACTCAGTGCCTTGTCCTGGGGTGCCAGGGGCCTTTAAAGTTGACTCAGGAGCCCAGTGTAGTATAGTGGGAAAAGAAGTGGTTTGGAGTCAGAGGATCTTGGTTTGGTTCTTGGTGTATGACTTTAGACAAGTAGTTTACCTTCTCTGGGCTTCAGTTACCTCCTATGCAAAATAAGGAGATTGATCTATATGATTTTTAAGGCCCCTTCCAACTCTAGATACTAGGAATAAAATCACTGTCTCTTTATACTTCTCTTGCTTTCCTCTCTGCTCGGGTCCCCACTGGCCATCTTTACCACAAACCAATCTGCTTCCCTACCTTGGCTTGAGCAATCCCACCAGGTAGAGAGAGTGCTGGTCCCTGCCTCTGTTGGGGAAGAGCACTTTATACATAATGTAGAGGGAGCCATCCCATGGAATATGTGCAGGGATGGAGCTGGCCTCTTCTAGTAGGTCACATGTGCTTTGTCTCTCCTCACTCCTCAGAGCCTACAAAGTGGGTGCTTCTTATGTCATGGGTAGCAAGGGGCCAACCAGTGGCTGCTGGTTAAGCACATTCTTTAGTGAGGGAGCAAGAACAGTTGTGGTCCACTAGAAGGGGCCAGGATACAGGCCCATCCTCATATGTGCTCCAGGAGATCTTCCTTCCCCTTCCACTAATACAGTTCTCATAAGCTCATGGAACATGTGGTTCAATTTCCAAAGTTACTTCATTGAACAGATAACAAATCTACTGGGAAACCAATGATTAGTTAACAAGACCTGGAAAGGTGGAACCTCGAGGGAGAATAAAGATGCAGAAACAGGATCCTATAGGTGGGGTAAAGGGACAAGACAACTTCATCTGCTTCACAATTTAGTGGAGGGCCATTTCTGCTTAAGGAAAAAGGTCAAGGACTTATTATTATGTCTCTAGGCCTTTGCTAAATACCATAGGGATACAGAAGCTTATCTCTTGATCCCTTCCTTCTAGAGGTTAAAGGCTAGTTACATGGTGTACACTTATGAAGTGAGAGAACAATATCAGACAATATAATTAAGTTCTTAGCTATCTTTTATGTATTTGTATCATTGGAGTTCAGAGAAGAGAGAGAGAGGAGTGATGCTGAGGGATGATGCAATCAGGGAAGACTTTATGGAAAAGGTGAAACAATCTGGGTTTTAAAGAATTAGTTGGTTTTGGAGAGTTGGGGAGAGGATGGCATCATAGACAGGTTATTTCTGCCAGTACCTCTCTGTACCTTATAACTAGTCTGGTAACCTGGAAATCACTGGTTTTTAGTCTTAAAAGCTGCTCTATTTGTGTGTGTGTGTGTGTGTGTGTGTGTGAAATGTGTGACTGTAGAGCTCATGGGATGTACCCATGTCTTTTCTTGCTAGAAAATAAAGATGTCATGTTCTTTTGGCATGATACTCTCTCTCCCATCTCTGCATCTTTGCACTGGTATACCCCATGCCTAGAATGTTCCACCTCCTCACCTCTGCCTTCTAGTTTCCTTGGTTGCCTTCGAATCTTGACTAAAATGCCATAGGAGGCCTGGAGGAGGCCTTTCCATGGGCCTCTAGATTCTAGTGATTTCCTCTTTAGGATTACATCTGATCTACTCAGTAGGTATTGGGCATATACCTAGCTATTAACCTATGATTACCTGGTTTTTAACATGTTAGAATTAGAATAAGAGCTCCTTAAGAACAAGGACTTCTAAAAATTAGGATTTTTAAGCCTTTCATTTTATCTCCAGAATAGTGCCTGGCACATAGTAAGCACTTAATGAATTTTTTTTAATTGATGTCTCATTACCAAACTGAGCCTAGACTTTTCAGGAGGTAGCTGGGACCCTAGGACGCACATTGCACCACCTAGCAAAGCATTAATGATTCAGAAAAGTTTTGTTTCTCCAGCAGCCGAACCATCTCCAGTGCTCTGGAGGAGGGGAAAACCTGTGCATTCTAGCTCAAACACTATTCAGGAGCATCACAATTCCCCCCAGGGTTAGAATACAGTATTGATGTCAAACTCAAATATAAACTGGGACCGCTAATTGGTACATAAGGATCCCTGCAATCAGATCGACTTAGTTTTAAATGTAATGTTATCTATGTTTTATTGTATTTTTATTTATTTTGATAAGTATTTCCCAGTTACATTTTTATTTGGTTTTAGCCAAGGGAGTGGCCCTTGGGGCCCATGTATTTGACACATCTGGCCTACAGCACCCCCATAAGCCTACAGAATCACCAGAGAGAGAAACCTTGCCCAGAATGGCTCCAGGGTAAATTGAATGACCACATTTTAATTCTTGGAAAATAGATAAATCAGGCATCTTATATAGGATTTACATAGAGTCAGTCTGAAAATGTTAAACTGTTTAGTAACTTAGGCCATTGACCCGGCAGAAGTTGAATAGTGTGATGAAAAGATGGAGTCAAAATTAATTTGAATCAAATCAATGAACATTTATTAAGCACCTATTATGTGGCAGGTTTCATGCCAGGTGCAGGGGATAATCAATCCCTGCCCCTAGGCAGTTATGTTCTATAGGAGGTATTTGGGGCAGGGGATACTGGGAGAAGTTACAACATGTAATCAGATAAATGCAAAGAAATTTCAGAGGAACAAGGTACTAACAAGTGGGCAGGTGGGTGGGAATCTGGGAAATTTCATGGAGGTGGTGGCATCTAAGGTGAATGTTGTAGGAAGCTGGGAATTCTAAGAGGCAGAAACAAGGAAGACATGCATACTAGCGAAGGGGAAAATAACCTTTGCAAAAACATAGAGACAGGAAATGAGGTTTAGAGTTTGGTTAACAGTTAGAAGTCCAGTTTTACAGAATATGGAATTCACGAAGGAGAGTAAAACGAAATAGGTTTGGAAAGGTAGGAGTGAGCCAGTTTGTAGAAGCTTTGAAATGCTAGACTAAGCCATGTGCATTTTATCTTGGAGGTAATAGGGAACCATTGATATTTTGGAACTGGGGAGTGACATGCTCAGACCTTTGTTTTAGGAACTTGGATTTGGCAGCTATATGGAAGATGTGTTGAAGAGGTGAGAGACTTGAATCATGGAGGCCAATTAAGAAGCCATTTCAGGCATGAATATATGGGAGAAGTGATGAAAGGCTGAATGATGGTGGGAGCTTTGAAAGTGTTGAGAATAAATTGACAAGCATTTATCGAGGGCTTGCTGAGTGCAAAGCACTGTGCTAAATGCTGGGGATACAGAGACAAAAGTAAGACAGTCCTTGCTCTAAAGGAACTCATGGTGTAATGAGGGAGATAACACATATTAGAAGGGATTTGAAAAAGGGGACAGATGACAGAAATGTGTAAGTAGAACTGAAAAGATTCTGCAAATAATTGGATAGAGGAAGGTCAGGAGAGTGAAGAATTGAGGATAACTGAGGCTGCGATGGTTGGTGACTAGAAGAATGGTGCTATCAACAGAAATAGGGAAATTCAGAGGAGGTTTGGGCTTTGGGAAGAGATAAAGAGTTCTGGTTCTTTTGGGGTCTGTTATGTTTGAGATGATAGGAAATATAGCTGGAGGTGTCTAAAAGGTAATTTGCAATTAAATTGGAGAAGGGAGTTTAAGAAACAAATGGGCTTTGATGGGGAGAAAGAGAGAGAGAACACAAGATTGAGTCTTTTTTCTTTTTGGACTAGGCAATGGGGTTAAATGACTTGCTCAGGGTCACACAGCTAGTAAGTGTTATGTGTCTGAGGCCAGATTTGAACTCAGGTCCTCCTGAATGCAGGGCCAGTGCTCTATCCATTGTACCACCTAGCTGCCCCTCAAGACTGCGTCTTGGGAGACAGTTTTGCCTAGTGGGTAGGAGATAGATGGTGATCCAGTAAGGCAGAGTAAAGAGTGATCAAACAAAAGGTTTGAAGAGAACTAAGAGAGAACACCGCCATGGAAAGTAAAGAAAAAGAGAAAGTATACAGAAGGAAGGCATAACTAACGGTGTCAAAACCTATAGAGAGATCAAGCAGAATGAGGACTGAGGAAAGGTTATTGGATTTAGAAGAAATCTTGGCTTGGGAAAAACACAGTCAAAACATGGAGTCAGAAGTCAGAGTTTAAGGTGTTGAAAACTGAGTAGAAGCTGAAATTGAAATAGTAGGGGTGGAATTGGGAAAGAAGAGATGTAGGATTGAAATGATGGCAGTTTCTAGGCATTATAGGTCACAGGGATGGAACCAGTAGATAATCAGAGATTGAAGATGAGACAAAGAGGAAATATCTGAGGTGGCCAAGGTCTGGAGCAAGACTGGAAAAAGGTCCCTCCATTTATTTAATAAGCATTCATTGAGCACCTGTTATGTTTTAGATACTAGCTATGTGTCCCTGGGCAAGTCACTTAACCTCTATTTACCTCAGTTTCTTCAACTGAAAATGAGGATAAGGATAGCTCCTACCTATCAGGGTTGTTGTGATGAGATAATAATTGTAAAGTGCTTAGCATAGTGCCTGTCAAACAGTAAGCACTATATAAATGTTAGCTATTATTGGTTTTTTTTGTCTTTTTTTTTTGTTAGGCAATTGGGGTTAAGTGACTTGCCCAGGGTCACACAGCTAGTAGGTGTCAAGTGTTTGGTCTGAGGTCGGATTTGAGCTCAGGTCCCCCTGACTTCAGGGCCAGTGGTCTATCCACTGTGCCACCTAGCTGCACCCTATTATTGTTATTGTTGTTGTTGTCAAACACTGAAAAAACCAAGGACCAAAGACAGAGTACATCAATGGCTATTCCTGAATGGAATTCATTGAACCCCCATCTGAATTTGGGGAATATTTGTAGCTGAGAAGTTTCTAACCAGGTTGGGCACAGAATCAAGAAAGCCAAGATCAAAAACTGGGTAGATGAATCACAGAACTCAAAGGACCAGAGATGTGTGCATGTGGTGGCATCTGAAGCAAATGTAGAATTAAAACTAAGATTCTCAACAGGGTCTGAGAAGGGACTAATAAGAGGTAAGGTCTGGGGTTCTTGCTTTAGTAGTTTGGCACTAGATGCAGAATAGGGCATTGAGGTAGAATTATCTCAGTTTGCTGTGTTTAGTTTGTCTATTGACACATGTTTTGATGCCAAGGTATGAGGGGTTGGCCCTCCATCCTGGTTTCTTTAGACCTCTTTCCATCTGGGGAACTTTTGCTCTCACTGCCCTCGCTTTCTATGAAAGTGACCAAGTCTACACTGTTTTAGACAATTGACTAGTCTGATAAGAGCGGGTAGTTCACCTTGCCTTTAGGGGCACTTAAATTTGTGCCTGAAGACCAGTATACATACAGGGTGTCCCAAAAGTCTTGGTAGGGTTTTAAGTTGCAAAAGCTTAAAATGGAAACTTTTGGGTTACCCTGTTTATCATACATGTATACATATGCCCATGTATAAATGTACATAACATGTGCAGACATATATACACACGCATGTGTTTTATTGAGGCCTTTCGCCCTTACATCATAGTAATTTCTGGTTATAGCTAGCTTGTCCCCACCTCCAATCGAACCCTTCCCTTGTAATACAGAAACTAAAGTAAAAACAGATACAGCAATAGCACCCAACAGAATATGCAACATTGTATACCCATTCCTTCCTAGTCTCCCATCTCTGTCCAGAAGAGGGAGGTTTGTTTCTCTCTTCTCTGGAAACAAGATTGAGAATTGCTGTTCATAGGCCTGAAAGGGATCATAGCGGCTATCTAGTCCTCTACTCCCCCATTTTATAGGTAAGGAAACTGAGGCCAAGGGAGGTTAAATGATTTGCCTAAGCTTATTAATCACCAGAGGTAGAATTTGAATCTAGGTCCAATCATTCCAGGGCCAGTGTCCTCTCCACCTCACTAGATAGCAAGAGAGTTCAGCTTTTTTTCCCCCTTTACTTTCTTTGCATTATTAAGTAATTATATATGTACATATACATATATATTGTTCTTTATTTTTCTTTTTTCACTGTATCAGGTCATATGAGCATTCCCATGTTGCTCTAGATTTTTCATATCTGCAGTTTCTTACTAGACAATTAAGCATTTTTAAAGTGCCTGTGTATAGGGCACTATTCTGGGGAATATCCATAAAAATAAGATCATCCCTGCCTACAAGAAGCTTGTATTCCATTGAAATAATATTCTGCTACATTAATTTCCTACATTTTGTTCTTCCATTTCTTTAGTTGATGAACACCCACTTTGTTTCTCTATAGTCAGCAGAGAGTCATCCCTCAAATCTACCTCTCTGTATGATGTGGCGATGCTTCTTGTTTAGGGGTGGATTGATCTGTGCCTCTACCAGTTGGAGCTTGGTTCTGAGCCTGCCATTCCCTGGCTCATCCTGCCTTCTTTTGAAAGTGTTATAATTCAGCGGGTGCCAGTCACATGAACTGGACCTAATGGAGTTGGTTTCCCAAGGAAACAGACATGCTGGAATGCTATAATCAGTGTTACTCATAACATAGAATAAATTCATAAATAAGTAGTCATTAAATAGAAGAATAAGTAATTAAACATAATTGCTTACTGAAGTGGCTACAAATTCTCTACTCTCCTAGATTATAGAATTTTTCTGAGACATTGATTCAGTCTGGACCCAGGAGTTCTAGGACACATAGAGTTTGAGTTTTCCCTTGAGCAGGAAAAGGAGTACAACACTGAAGTTTCTAGGGGTGTTTAACTCGTGTTTCCCTTAGGACTGGTCATAAGGTACAGATGCAAACTCTGAAGTTAGGGTTTCAGTTCATTCAGAGCATGGAAGTGTGGAATGCAGCATCTGCTGTAAGTGGGAATTCAGAAGAGTAGGTACATCTCTAGTCTTGGTGTATGGTCATAGTAGGGGCCTCTAACCTTGTCTGATTGCAATGAACACATCATAGAGTAGGGAGAGTGAAATCAGCAACTGGAAGGAGTAAGAAGCCATCTCACTATAATATATCTTCGTATTCTTTTTTCTCTGACTTTGACCACTCTCTGCTGCTATTATATTTTGCTTCATTTCTTGATTTTTCATTCTAAAACCCCTTCTGCTCCTTGAAGGTGGGAGGGAATGGTAGCTGCAGAGCAAGGCCTCATCAAAAAAAGAAAAAAAAAACATAAGAGAACAAAAAAAGGAAGACTTAATACTAGAAAAGCTGGTCTTAGAAAAAGGGCAGAAGAGAGAGGGAGAGCAAAGAATTGAAGAAACCAGAATCTTGCCTGCCAAGCAGCCAAGCTGGTGGGTAGCAAATGGAAAAATGATGAGCTACTGATCAAGTCTCGTTAACAAGGCTGATGACAGTGAGGAGGAATCACCTGCAGCCAGTTTTGCTGAGTAGCTGGCATACAAGTTTGTGGGGCCAGTGAGCAATGCACCTCAGATGCAACCAAATCGTGACTGTATTTGATAGTATTCAGTGGAGAAAGGCACCTCTCTCACCAGTTCCTTGTGATGTGAGAAGTAATGAAATTTCTGCAAGGAACAAGCCAGATAACTACAGTATGGGCAGTGTCCTGTTTCCATGAGCAGCATTTCTGTAACTCTTTTGATTCTTGGCTCCTTGTTCCTTTAAAATTCTGTTTTTCTTCATAGGATTTTTATGTTTCACCAACCACATGCAAAACATTGTGGAGTGAATGATGCGTCAGGCACTTAATTCCTGCCAGCATGGAGCTTACAGTCTAGTAGGAAGGCTAAGACCTGCACACAGGTAAGTAACACAAAGTAGCACATGGTATGAAAGGGTTTTGTCTCCTTCCCTGGTTTTCTTTCCATGGGGCAAGATTCAAGAAGAATCTTATAGATTGTTTTCATATTGGGTAAGGCAACACAGTAGGGAAAGATGTGGCTGTGTGTGCTGGAAGAACACTGTACTTTCCTCTCCACCAATTCTGAGATTGAATTCAACCAGCAGGTTTAGGCAGGGAAATAATGCCACTATTGTTATTGTGCTAGGACTTGTCTCTTCCAATTTTGCGATGTGGAGTGATCAAATGCAAAGGATATTAGGGAAAAAGTCGAGTAAGATTCTCATCACAGGGTAGTGGTATAGCTGAGGGGTCATTGGATTGTTTTCCTCTTCAGTGTATTGGTGAATTCTGTTGAAAGGCACTCCTAGCCTGGGAAGGCAACATATAAGATACGGACTGTATGTGTTTCCCTTTGGAAGTTGCATATGTCAGAGAGCAATGCATGTATAAAGCAGCGTTTATTAAGCACTTACTACGTGCCAAGCATTATGCTGCCAGGACTGAAATATTGATCCACACTAAGGTCTGGTCACTGTTGGCACCCTTAGGGAGTTGAACTGTGATGATTCTATTTCTCAGGCCTAGTAAAAGCAAAAATGCTTGATTATTGTCTTCTGAAACCAGTCTTACCTTTCACAGCATGCTCAGTTGGGACAAATGACCTGACAATTTCCAGGAGGGACTGCCATGCTTACTCTTTCTGTTTGGTCCCCTCCTTACTTCTGCTGTAAGTTTTGGGAGTAGCCTTTTCTAAGACCATGTCTCCCACTATGACTCAGGGGACCATAAATCTGGAGGCTCTTTTGTTGTATTTATAGTTGTACCCCTTCTTTTCCTTCTCAGTCTTTGGGGGGTGTAGATCTATTACCCTTTTTGGGGGTGTCTTGTTCTTGTTCAGATATGTCAGCTCCTACCATCACGTTTTTCAGGTTGGATAGATATCTACTTTTGTTGCCCCTTCCTCTTTCGCTAAGCTCTCTTCAGGGCTTCTAGTTATGCATGTGGCCTTCCCTTAAATAGACCAAATTAAAGGAAACATTGCTTTCAGAATTAATTGGCTTATCTGTGAAGATCTGTTAACAAGGATAAACCATAGATTCTTTATGTCAGTCTCCAGCAGTTAGTGTATTGTCACATGGAACATGCACTTAGTGGAAGGAAGCGTCCTAAACACTTCAAGAAGTAAATTTGCTGGAGCGTATTTTTTTTAATTTATGTTTTTTATTTATGTTCTATGAAAGTGCAGAGTTTTTACTGAGAAAAGCAACTTATCAGCTCACCAGCATCAAAGGAGTTCTTGATGTTAGTATTTATAGGAATAGGGACTTGATCTGTGATATCATTGGTATAAGAAACTCCTGGTGAGGAAATGTCTTCTACCAATTCAGGTCAGTAGCTTTTCTGTAACTTCTAGTCTCTCAAAGAGTTGCCAAGAGCCCTGGGAGTGTGAGTGACCTGTTCAGAGTCACACAGTCAACGTGTCAGAAACGGCACTTAAATCAATGTCTTCCTGGTTTTGAGGAGACCTCTCTATACACCATGCCATGCTACATTTAGTGCCATGAGATATAACTTCTAGCCATCAGGGATCAAGGAAGATTTCTTCAAGAAGGTGGCTCTTGAGTTCAGTTCCCAACTTAAATTGGGAGGGCTTCACAGGCAGATATGGGTGAGGGATCCTATTACAAGTAGAGGGGAACAGCATGAGCAAATTCAAGGGGGCAAGAAAAACCTTGGTGAAACCTGGTGAAAACTAGTTTTACTGATATGGCCCCAGCTTCCCATTGCAGACTCTTGCTGGAATAGTACTGTTAAGGTTATGGTTCCTACTTCTTGTTCCTTGTTCCCCCCCTTATTAGGAAATTGAGAAAATGTTATATTTCAGGAATCCTACAGCTAACAGGGCAGTCTATCATTAGTATCATAGTGCATCTTTGTCTCAAATGATATGAAGTTGAGTCTTGAGAGACTCTGGGCCTTGAACTGGAGAAAGCATTACAACCCACCTTCTTCCCTGGGCTACTCACTGTAGGCATGGAGACTGTCCCTGCTAGTAGCTATTTTTCTCCACATTTTGTGAGTAGCAATATAGTTTGTTAAAACTATCTCTCTGTGGGATGATGCTTTTCATCTGGACTCCTCTGAAATACAAAAGGGCAGGACAGAACCTGGTAATGGCAAGTCTGGCTGCAGCATAGAGTACATGAAGGGGAAAAATGTGAGAAATTTAGGAACCAAAAGTACCAGGAAACTATACAGAATATATATGCAGAACTATATGTTCTGTAAACTCTGTAAAAGGGATATTCCGATGTCTTACACAAGTAAGCATGCCCAAAAGAATAGGACAGGAGTCTAGAGAAGCTGTCAGGAATACAGGTATCACCAACGTTATCACACGAAATGACTTGGGACAAATCATAACCTTTGAACTTCAGTTTCTTCATCTATAAGATGAAGAGGTTGGACTAGATAATTTCTAAGGTCCATTCTAGTTCTAAATCTATGACCTTATGATCCTACATAAAAAAAGCTCCTGAGAACGTCAGATCCACTTCACTGTTTTGTTATACAGAGATCTTAGTTCTCTTGCTTTTCTTCCTGTCAAGTGCCTCTCAATTTCTCTGCTTTTATCTCCTTCCAATGGGCAGCCTCAAAGTAGGACAGATGTCCTCATTAATGATATCAAAAATAGCTGTTGTCTATCTGTTACCACAATTCAGCTGTTCTGCCTCCCTGATTGTAATAGTCATAGGGTAAAGTCAGATAATGGAGGGGAGTTTCAACTTTATTTCAGAGAAATGAGGAACCACTGCAAGTTTTTTGAGCAGGGGAATGATGTGATCAAAACAGTACCTTTAAAGCTTAATCCAGCATTTTGTGTTGGAGGGGGAACAGAATAGTGACGAAAAGACCAGCTAGGAGTTCACTGAAATAACTCAGCTAAGAATTAGAGAAGGTGTGACTTAGGATAGTAACAGTGGAAATAGAAGGAGGAGACTGATTTGAAATAATGAAGAAGGCAACTGAAGAGGCCAGTGTTGTTTGCTGGAAAGAAAAAGTGGATTTGGAGTAGGATGACCTGGCTTCAGACCCAGACTCTAGTTTAGGAGCTGTGTGGTGTTAGACAAGTCACTTCACCTTGATAGGCCTCAGTTTTCTTATTTATAAAGTAAGGAGTTTGAACCCAGTTATCATAAGGTCCTTTCTAGTTCTAATTTCTATAACCATATGGCAAGATTTGGTATTTGCCTAGCTCATATGTGGGAGGAAGAGCCAGGGAAAAGAGTCAAAATTTCTTTTTTTCTCTACGTGTTCTAAGTGCCTAACAGACAGCATGGAATGATAGAGAGTGGGTCTCAGAGTCAGGATGGCCCAGGTTGAAGTCCCATCTCTGACATGTGCTGGCTGTGTGACCCAGGTCAGGTTTCTTAACTTTTCAGTGCCCTAGGCAGATCCTTAAGACTAAAAGTTACAGAATTATTGCTGATCTACATTGGGGGAAGGAGTTTTCTCACCTGGGAATTCTGTATTTACAGTGATGAAATCATTGATGCCATGATGCAAAATTCCCAGTGTTTAAAATCGTGTCTAGAACATAGTAGGTACTTAATATTTAAGCTTGTTGAATGAATGAATGAAAGAAAGATGACTCTAAATTTTCGAGTCTGAGTAACTGAGAGGATGGTGGTGCCAGAGACTGATTAGGAAATCAAGATGAGGGGCAGGAAGAGATAACAGTCTGTTTTGATATATCCAGTCAAAGGACCAGTGGAATGTCCAGGTTTCGATTTCTAGGAGTAATTGGAGGTGTGGATCTGGAGATTAGGAAGGTGGCTGGGGCTGGGGGTATACATTTGCAAGTCATTTTCACAGAACTAAAGCACGGGTGGGGTTCCCCATTGCGCATGACAATGGAATCAGCCTCTCTCCAGCCAGAATTGTATTAGTATCTTCCATTTCCTGAAATCCTGCCTGATGGAGCTAGTCTGTTTCCAATTACTGTACCTACCCCTAATTCAATAAAAACAAACTGAGAATAGAGCCTTCAAGGGAGCCGCTGGCACTGCTAGATTGCCTCAAAGCTTTTATGTCATTGTTAACAAACATTTTCATGATGAACTTTTGACCATGGGTTTGTAAAAACCAAAAAAGCCCTCCCAACAAGGCTGCTTCAATTAGACTCTATTCAATTCCCAGCTTCTGGGTATTTTTGTCCAGTTACAAAAAAGAAATGTAAGACAAGGAGGTTAGAAGCCATGGTTGTGTACTGTGCCCCAGAATGCCTCTTTAGTCATGTGATAAACATTGACTGAATGTCTACTGGGTTTGCAGCCCTGAGTGGAGGTGTTTGTGTAATGGCAATCGATGTTAGAATTAGAACAGAGGATCACAGAATTAGAGAGTTGGAAAGGTCCACAGAAGCCATCTCTACATTCCTTAGAATGGAAGCCTGTTGTGGATAGAGATAGTTTCATTCTTTGGACTTTTATCCTTAGCACCTAGGACAGTGCCTGGTACAAATTAGGTGCTTAATAAATACTTGATTGATAGATTGATCTAGTCTAATCCACACATGAAAGGAATCCCCATTATAACATACCCACTTTCAAGCAGGAGGAACCATAACCTTTTGAAGCAGCTCATCCCACTTGGGGAGAACTCTAATTATTAGGACATTTTTTTTCGGACATCAAGCCTAAGTTGGACTCTTTCTAAACGTCTACCCATTTCTCCTGCTTGTATCTTCTGGGGCCACACAGAACATTTCTAGGCCCTTGTCCACATGCCAACCCTGCAGAACTTGAAGGAAGATATCATGTTCCTCCTGAATTTCTTCTTCTCCAGGCTGAACTACTCTAGTTCCTTGAACTGAACCTCCAATGATGGAGGCTCATCATTACCATTCCAGCGGCCTTACTCTTGACACTTTCCAGCTTATCAATGTCTTTCTTAAACTGGCACTCAGAACTGAACACAGTTTTGTTGTTGTTCTGTCGTGTCTTACTCCGTGTGAGCCTGTATGGGGTCTTCTTGGTAAAGATACCAGAGTGGTTTGCCAATTTCTTCTCCAGCTCATTTTATAGATGAGGAAGCTGAAGCAAACTGGGTTAGGTGACTTGCCCAGGGTCACACAGCTAGCAGGTGTCTGAGATTAGATTTGAACTCACAAAGATGATTCTTCCTGACTCCAGGCCCAAAGCTCTATCCACCGTGCCACCTAGCTGGAAGTGAAACCTGACAAGGGCAGGTACAGTTGGATAATTTTGAAAAGCCATGCTCTTCATTCTGTAGTTCAAGATCACATTAGCTTTTTTGGCTATCTCATCACACTGCTGATTCATATTGAACTGGCATTTCATAAAACACCCTGATCTTTTTTTAGAACAACTGCTGTCTAACCCTGCCTCCCCAACCTTGTACTGGGGATATTGATTTTTTATATCCAAATGAAAGGTTTTACATTTATCCCTATTGAATTTCATCTCATTGGATTCTACCCAATGGTCTAACTTATCAAGATATATTTGGATCCTGATTCTGTCATCCAATGTGTTAGCTATCCATTACAGCTTTGTGCCATTCGCAAATTTGATGAACTTGCCATCCATATCCTTTCTAAAAATCATTGATGAAAATGTTAAACAAAGGGTAGTTAGGTGGTGCAGTGGATAGAGCACCAGCTCTGGATTCAGAAGGACCTGAGTTCAAATCCAGCCTCAGACATATAACACTTACTAGCTTTATGACCCTGGGCAAGTCACTTAACCCCATTGCCTAGCCAAAAAAAAAAAAGTTAACACATAGTTAAAAATACAGATCCCTCTGGTGCTCCATAGAAGACTTCTTGCCCACGTTGACATCGAACCACTCATTGAGGCAGGCCATCTAACCATCTGAATTATCTATTCAATATCTTTCCATCTTTAGAAGCATAGAAAGAGATAATTTATCAAAAGCTTTGTTAAAATTTAGGAAACTAAATCTATGCATTCCTCAAATCTACTACTTTAACCATCCTATCAAAACAGGAATGAGATGAGCATCCCCTTAATTTCCAATTCTTTGCTACCATGAAAAAAACTGCAATAAATATTTTTTGTACATTTAAGTCATTTTCATTTTTCTATTACAGACCTATCGTCTGTATTGCTGAGTCAAAGAGTATGCACAGTTTGATACTCCTTTGGGAATAGTCCCAAATTGTTCTCCATAACAGTCAGACACTTTCACAGCTCAACCAAAAATTTATTAGTGTGCCATTTTCCTTCATCCTCTCCAAAATTTGTCATTTCTGATAGGTGTGAGGAGGTACCCCAGAGTAGTTTTAATTTGCCTTTCTCTAATCAAGAGTGATTTGGAGCATTTTCTGATAGGATTATGTATAGCTTTGATTTCTTCTTCTGAAAACTGCCTGTTGTTCACATCCTTTGACCATTTATCAATTGGGGAATGGCTTTTATTTTTATTAATTTGACTCAGTTCTCTATATATTTGAGAAATGGAGACTTTATCAGAAAAAATTGGTATAATTTTTTTTTATTTACTTAATTTCATTGTCTATGATACCTTTCTAGCAAAATGTAGTTTTCCTGACTTTCTTCCAATTGGGTCTATTTTTGCTTTTGCTTTGTTTGAGATCATTATTGCTACCCCTGCCTTTCTTACTTCAGCTGAAGCCTAACAGATTCTGCTCTTGCTCTTTATTTTAACTCTGTGTGTATCTTTCTGTTTCAAGTGTGTCTCTTGTATACAACTTTGCTGGATTCTGGTTTCTAATCCATACTGCTATCTGCTTTCATTTTATGGGAAAGCTCATCTCATTCATATTCACAGTTATGATCACTAACTGCAAATTTCCTTCTATCTTATTTTCTTATTTATCCTTCTCTCTTTTTT
The DNA here is from genome assembly GCF_900497805.2 of Vombatus ursinus. Classification (NCBI taxonomy): domain Eukaryota; kingdom Metazoa; phylum Chordata; class Mammalia; order Diprotodontia; family Vombatidae; genus Vombatus; species Vombatus ursinus. Next base: position 9,271,104 of record NW_020948983.1, read on the forward strand.
ATCCTTTCCCTCCTATTTCCCTATTGAGCAAGACAGATTTCTATACCCAGCCAAGTGTGTGTGTGTGCATGTGTATTCTTCTTTGAACCAACATCCTTGCATTTCCCCTTTCACTATAAAATCTCCGCCTTGTGTACCTCTTTTATGTGAGAATTTTCCCCATTCTTTCCCTTCCCCCAGTAGATCCCTTTTTCGCAACCCTACATTTTTTGGAGATCATTCTAACATAATCAATTCGAATTCATGCCCTCTGTCTATATGGACTCCTCCTAACTTCTGTAATAATTAGAAAGTTCTTAGGCATTACATATATCATCTTCCCATATGGGAATATACACAGTTTAGCTTTATTCCCTTATGATTTCTCTTTCATGTTTACTTGATTATACTTCTCTTGAGTCTTGTATTTGAACTTAAACTTAAATTACTGAAAGAACCTGATGATGTGATTATTGAGCTATTGTCAGTGATCTTGAAAGATCATAGAACAAAAAGTGTCTCAGGCCTGGAGAAGGGTGAATGTCTCTTAAAAAAAAGAAAAGAAATTGGGGTATAGGCACCAACTCAGCTGAACTCTCCCAACATTCCCCTCCAAACAACTTTAAAGTAACACCTCAAATAAAATTTTGGAGCAGCAGAGCCACCAAAAGGTCAAAGTGATACAATTTTCCAGCCTAAGACAACTTAGAAGGTCCCCGAGAGAGGTATGTAACACTGGGGTTGGGATCTGCCCGGAGAGTAGCAGGAGAACCAGCAGGGGGCCTTGGAGGCAGTAGTAGCCGCAGCTTTAGGAGCTCTCAGGCCAGAGAGAGTAAGGGGGTCTGATGACTAGTCAGAAAGAGATTACAAGGGGCCCTTTGCTGGCACTGGGTGCAGCTGGCATTGATTTAGCAATTCTGTTGCCCATATGCAGTTCTGGGTTGTAATTTCAGGGTAGAGAGCACTTGTGGTAGGTCACAAGGGAGCAAAGGCCCTGATCATAGTTTTAAGGCAGAGAAAAGTGTTAGCCCTTATAGTTTCAGGACAGAAGGGGACCTTGTCACAGTTCCAGGGCCAAGAGGTACTTCCTGGGTCAAGACCAGAGCACAGACGAGGAGGGCAGGAAACATACCACTCAGAAAAACAAACCACATATTAATTTTATCTATGCTTTATTGGACTCTAGAAACTATAGGTCATTGAGAATGATTTTAATTCCTGGCTAATTTCTAGAATATATTATTAATGGGATGGCAAGTAAACATCTAGAAAAATAATTAAAGCTCACAAAAAACGACATTGCTTCATCAAGTAAGTAAACCATTTTCCCTAAGAACTCATTTCTCTTTTGAAAAGTTATTAAATTGATATAGGACTAGAATTATCTAGATATAGCTAGATTTCAGGCAAGAATTTGACAGTCTCTCATGTAATTCTTGTGGAAAAGATGGAGAGATGTGGTCTACATAATGGCATAGTTAAGTGGATTTGTAGTTGGTTGAATGGCTAGACCTAAAGACTTGTTATTAATATTCAATACGAGTGTGGTGGGAGGTATCTGGTGAAGTTCCCTTGGTATCTATCATTGTCCAGTTTGTATCAATGACAGATGAAAATAAAGATGGCACATGTATGAAACTTGCAGATGACACAAAATTGGAAAGAATGATAAGCTAACAAGTTAGATGGCAGAGTCGAGATACCAAAAAAATTATTTTCACAGGTTAGAACTATGGAGCTAATCTAATAAGATTAATTTAACATGGATAAATGTGAAGCCTGACATTTAGGTTTAAATAACAATTTCACAAATATAAGAGAGAGGAGACTTGCCTAGATAGTTTGTTTGAAAAGGAGCTAGAGGTTTTAGTATATTGCAAGCTCAATAAAAGACAATAGTGTAAAATAAAAGCCAACAAAGCCAATTCAGTCTTAGCTTTCATTAAAGGAAGGATGGTATTGAGACTTGGTGAGGTGATAATCCTTTGCTACTCTGGCCTCCTTAGACCCCATCTATTGTATTGGGTTCAGTTCTGTATAAAGTGTCAAATACTTTGCAACACTCCAGAGTGCTGCTCAAACCAAATTAAAATGTAATTGGGAAACTTTTAACAAAATAAAATATAATAGAATATAGATAATATTACCATGTGTCTTACTAAGTCAGTATATCCCTTCAGGGATCATTATATGTGGTTTAGTAGCATTTCTATTGGAGTTTGACACTGCTGCTGTGTGTGATATTTTAGCAAGGTTGATAAACTGGAAATGTTCAGAGGAAGCTGATTATGATGGCAAAGGGTGCCAAGACATGCCGTATGAAGATTAGCTGAAGGAGTTCAGAATTTTAGCCTGAAGAAGAGACAGGATGGGACATGGCATCTTAAAAGGGTCTTTTTTTTTTTTTTTTTTTGGTGAAAGAGGGATGATTATTAGACTTTTCTGCTTGGGCCCAGAGGAGAAAAGTAGGAACAATGAATGGAAAGTACAAAGAGGAATTAATGATTAGAGTAAGGAAAAACTTCTACCAATTGGAGTTGACCAAAAGGGGAATGGACTGTTTTGGGAATAAGTAAAAGTTTTTCAAGCAAAAACTCAATAACTACCTTTTAATGTATATTGTAGAGATGATCCTTGTTTAGATGTGGGTTGAACATTGAAGTCCCTTCTTTCTATATGGACTCTCATGGCCTGCCTTCTCTGGCTAATTGGGCTGGTTTCCTGGGTCCTACAGTTGATTTTTCAATTTGGAATTAAAAGACTTTGCATATATCTTTACTTATTAGTGGATCCTTTAACTTTTCAGTTTGCCCTTGATCATTAGGTATATTTATAAATTCAGCTCCATTGATTTTTCAATTTGGAATTAAAAGACTTTGCATATATCTTTACTTATTAGTGGATCCTTTAACTTTTCAGTTTGCCCTTGATCATTAGGTATATTTATAAATTCAGCTCCATTTAGTATGTCTCTGTTTATAGTTATTCTTGTGCTTTTTCCGTGCTTGTATGTGTTTGGTATCTTCCATAGGGCTTGAATTACTTGTGGGTATGAACTGTGAATTCTATTTCTCACATCACCATTTAGGGATTTGAGAGGCATTGTTTCTATTAGCTCTATTCTTGTCTTACCAGACTCGCCACTCTGGCTTCTTTCAGCTTGTCCTTTCTGGTTGTCATCTAGTCCCCATGGGACTTACAGGTTCAGAGATTTGAAGTACAAGTAGTACAAAAATTTCCAAGTAGATAACAGACAGGGTGTGCCAATTGCAAAGAGATGAAATTTCTCCCTGAGTCGTACAGCCTATCCTTTCTGGGATCTTTTTCTCCTTTCCCCATCAAATACTCAGTGTCTTCTTACTCTGTGCCATCAATACCTGTTCTTAGAAAATAAAGTATTAGTCATTTGTACCAGAGCATAAATTAGTACACCTCACCTTTCCTGGCAGCTAGGTGGCATAGTGGATAGAGTGCTGGGCCTGAAGTCAAGAAGACTCATCTTCATGAGTTCAAATCTGGTCTTAGATACTTATTAGCTGTGTGACCCTGGGCAAGTCACTTAACCCTGCCTCAGTTTCTGATCTGGAAAAGGAAATGGCAAACCACTCTAGCATCTTTGCCTAGAAAACTCCAAATGGAGTCACAAAGAGTCAGACATGACTGAAAAATGATGGGAAATTCTGAGCTTTGGTTAAAAAAAAATTAATGGAGGGTTGGGTTTTTTTTTTTCCTTTAAGAATAGGAGAGGGGCAGCTAGGTGGTGCAGTGGAAAGAACACCAGCCCTGGAGTCAGGAGGACCTGAGTTCAAATCTGGTCTCAGATCAGACACTTGACACTTACTAGCTGTGTGACCCTGGGCAAGTCACTTAACCCCAATTGCCTCACAAAAAAAAAAAAGAGTAGGAGAGACTTTCTGGTATCCTAGAAATAAAACTGAAGACTCACAACCTTTTACTATTAGGGCAAGAACCTCAGGGCCTTCCATGATATCTAGTTAGTAGTGATGAAGGCTCCTTGACAATGAGAGACCCAATCTACCTTTAGTATGTAGATGTATTTGTAAATCCCACTTTAAAAGGTATAACTGCTTACAAGTTCATAGAATCACAGAATCTTATCATTGAAAGGGAGATCAGAGGCATCATCTAATCCAATCTATATCTATTCAGTAAGTTCTGTATAATGTCTCCCCTATATGGTCATCCACATTGTACTTGAAAGTCTCAAGAGTTTGAGTGGGAGGAGGTGCAACCCTTTAACACCATTGGCATACCACACTACTTTTGAGGAGTTTTAACTGTCAGATAATTTCCCCTTACTTTGAGTAAAAACCTACCTCTCCCGTTTCTTTCCATTGCTTCTGATTCTGCCTTCTGGGACCAAACAGAAAAAATCTAATTCTTCTTCTACAAGAAGACATTTCAAATACATGAAGACAGCAGTCATGACCTCCTAAAGACTTCTCTTCTCCAGGTCAAAACATCCCCAGTTCCCAAAACCTGCGCTCATGTGACATGATCTTCATTATCCTGTCCTCTCTCCTCTGTGTGGTGCAGCTTGTCAATGATCTTTCTAAAACATAGTATGCCCAGTACTGAGGACAGTTCTCTAGATGTGGCCTGACAGGTGGAGTACAATGGAAAGCACTATTATCATCTGTTTAGTCCTGAGAGCTATTCTATTACACTGTTGACTCATACTAAGTCCTTTTCATGAATGGGTGTTCAATTTCTTTCATAGATTTTTTTAAACTCATCTGTAGTGGAGACTGTGAATTCTATTGGTAAACAGATTTATATTGGTATCTTTTGTCTTTAGGTCATCTGTTGTTCATCCTGTGTTCTTGAAGAGGACCAATGACATCAAAAAATCCAATTAGGCCATCTAGAGTGCATCCTTCCCCTCCCCCTTCCAGAAAGCCATCCCTTATTTATAATAGAGAACTTCCATTTTTAAAAGAATGAAAAATGGGGCAGTTAGGTGGTGCAATGGATTGAGTACCAGCCCTGGAGTCAGGAGGACCTGAGTTCAAATCCCACCTCAGATACATAACACTTACTAGCTGTGTGACTCTGGATAAGTCACTTAACCCCATTGCCTAGCCAAAATAAATAAATAAAAATAAAAGAAAAAAAAGGAGAGAAAAATTATTAAAACAAATGAACACATAAAAAATCTTCTGATATATATTGTATTCTTTCCTTTCCAGGCTTTTTACACCTTATATCTCCCTTTACCCTGTGTTCTGTTGTAATCCAGTGCCACTGGCCTCCTTAGAGTTCTCCTTACCTCCTTAGGTAATACTCCATCTCCTGAACATTTTCACTAGCTGTCCTTTTTGCCTGAATTGTTTTTCATCCCTCCAGATGAAATCCCACCTTCTACAGGCAGCATTTCCTGATCCCCTTTTATTCTAGTACCTTTTTTTCTGTTGATTATTTTGAATTTATTAAGCATATAGTTTTTTGTACACATTAATTTGCATGTCATCTTTCCTATTAGATTGGGAGCTCCTTGAGGGCAGGGACTGTCTTTTGTCTGTCTGTCTGTCTGACTTTCTTTATCTTCAGCACAGCGCAGTGCCTGGCAAATAGCAAGTCCTTCATTAAGTGGCTGACTGTTCCATTTCTGTGGACTCTGACCCCTACAGAGGAGTAGGGGCCTTCCCCTATCTTCTTTCTCTTCTTAGGGCCAAACTTATTCATAATTCTGTGGTTTATTCCTATTGAAATGGGGACTATTTTAGGAAATTACCTGAGCAAATATGTATTGATGAATCAAACAAGACTCCAAAATTTTTTTCTTTTTAGGTAATTGGGGTTAAGTGACTTGCCCAGGGTCACACAGCTAGTAAGTGTCAAGTGTTTGGTCTGAGGCCAGATTTGAATTCAGGTCCTCCTGACTTCAGGGCTGGTGCTCTATCCACTGTGCCACCTAGCTGCCCCCAAAAGTTTTCAGTTCAGTGTTAATATCTCATTGATGAAGGAGTTTTCCAGGTTGCGGCTCCTTGCCTAGTGTGATAGACTATTAATAAAACAAACTATCTCTCTTCTCAAGGAGAAGAAGGCATTGACACCCGAGTAGAAGGGGGGATGGGAGGAAGAGAAAAACAGGGTGAAGGAAGGCAGAAAATGGAGAAAAAAAGACACGACTATAGTATAACTGTTAATTTTCCTGAGAAAAGTCACAGGATTTTTGGCTCTGTCAAGCTTTTGTCAATCAAGATGGATCTTTTAAAAAATGTTCTTTTAAGAAAAATAGTTTATATTTGTGGAATACTTTCAGCATTACGAAGTACATTCTTTATGACTGTGAAATTAGAGAATTGGACTAGAGAAAGGACTAGGTCCTTTCTAGCTCTAAATCTGTGATTACAAGCTGAGTAGAATGTAATATTATTGGCCCCATTTTACAGGTACGAAAATCAAGGCTCAGAAAGTTGGAATGGCTTGTGTGGCCATTCGACAATTGAATGTCCGGGTCAGGGTTTGACCCAATTCTCCAGACTCCAAGTCCAACATACTTCCCATGACACAGCTCTGATGTTCTGTTACCAAACATTGATGGCGTGCCTTGTGTGCCAGCTGTTCACCCCAAATCCCAACTCTGCTTGGGTAGGTTACAGCTTGGCTGCAACCACATATTAGGAATTAGAAACAGCACCAGGGCATACAATGTGTTTTAAAAGCAAAATAATGGGTCGATGGCAAACCATTAACTTGGCTGTGTACTCAGTCTGCTCACAGGTTTCAAGAAACATTTCTCTCTTGTTCCTGCAGAGGGCCCATTATTCATTCTAGCCTGACACTCTTCCCCCTCTCCTTTTCACCTCCTCCCACACAATGTTTTTCTCCCCCATTTACTTGTGTTCAGTATTGAATAAGATGTAAAAGTGAAATGAGAGAGAATTAGTCTGGAACTTTGCCAAGTGAGGGATCTTAAATTTTTTTCCCTCTTTTCTTTTGAAGGATGCCTTGGTGGCTTCATCTGCAGCAGGAGGGGGTTGGACGAGGTGGTGTCTAAGTTTCTTCCTCCTTCTATATTGTCTATTAAGTCTATTAAACAATCTCCCACTCCTAGGTTCAGCATACAGATGAGTCAGCATCTACAGCAATTAGTAATATTGCACCTGGTGTTTGGCTGAAATTAGGTTAAACAAGCTTTTAGGGCGATAAGGTTAGGAAAGTAATAGCTCTCTCTCACCCCCCCCCCCCCCAGAGTGAGTCATCCTACCTCAGAGCTTGCTGGGTAAGGTGGCCACCTTCAGGAGGAATTCAGCAATGGCTAGAAGTAGGACTCTTCCCATAAAGAAATGCATCCACCGAGGCATCGACATGTTGTGTGCATTGTATATATCTGTTGTTCAGTCATTTCAGTTGTGTCCAACTCTTTGTGACCCCATTTGGGGTTTTCTTGGCAAGGATACTGGAGTGGTTTGCCATTTCCTTCTTCACTCATTTTACAGATGAGGAAACTGAGGCAAACAGGGTTAAATGACTTGCTCAGGGTCACACAGCTAGTGTCTGAGGCTGGATTTGAACTTGGGTCTTCCTGGCTCCAGGTCCAGCACTCTATCCATCGGTCTACCTAATTGCCTTTAGCATCAACATAAATATCATTTATTGTGCAGTTTATTCAATGGAAAAGATGCTGGATTTAGACTCCGGCTACCTGAATTCAAACAAGACACAGTTTACTGAAAGGCAATGTGGTATAATAGAAAGGTGCCAGATTGGGAAGACTTGGGCTCAAATTCGGCTTCAGACACTTAGTTGTGTGACTCTGGGCAAGTCACTTAACCTCTATGCACCTCAGTTTCTTCATCTGTAAAAATGATGAAGTGAGACTTGCTGACTTCTAAGTTAGTCAGCCAGTAAGCATTTATCAAGTACCTACCATGTGCCAGGCATGGTGCCTTCTAGCTCCAAATTTATAGTTCTCTAGTCCCACCTTTTTTACTTACTAGCTGTGTGACCTTGGGCTATTCATTTAACCCCACTAGGCCTTGTTTTTCTGAGGAGTTTGTCTAGATGACCTCTAAGGTCTCTTCTAGCTTGAAATCTATGGTCCTACTTTCAAATTCATCTAGGAGCAAGGGGTAGAGATTACTTCGGAGGAAGACTACACTCCAAACAAAAGCACATTGAAAGGGCAGGGTAGTAGAGTAGGAAACACTTGCTGTCAGGAGACCTTGGTCTTGGGTCTATCATTTAGTGGCGAGGTGGCTTTGTGCAAACAAAGCTTTCCTGAGCTTTGGTTTCTTCTTCAGTAAAATGGTATCTGTTCTGTCTGCATCACAGGCTTATTTTTTGAGGCTCATGTATTTGATAGCTCTTGATATTTATGTATTAGCATATATGAAAGGACTTTGTAAATGGTAAAATGCCATATTCTGTTAGTTGCTGGCTCTTATTTGATAGAATGAGCACATGGCAAGAAGAGAGGGTAAAGCCTTTTATTAATCTGACCTAAAGAAGACCATGGCTTCTACATTAAGGGTCCGGAGGGCATGGAGTATGGTATCCCAGAGGGCAAAGGAGATAGGACTACAACTAAGAATCACCTACCCAGCAAAACTGAGTATAATACGTCAGGGTAAAAAATGGTCATTCAATGAAATAGGGGACTTTCAAGCATTCCTGTGGAAAAACCCAGAGCTGAATAGAAAATTTGACTTTCAAATACAAGACTCAAGTGAAACATGGAAGAGGTAAACAAGAAAAAGAAATCATAAGAGACTTATTAAGGTTGAACTGTTTATATTCTTGCAGGGAAAGATGATATTTGTAACTCATGAGTCCTTTGTCAGTACTAGGGTAGTGGGAGGAAAAAAATTATATATATGTATAGATAGAGGGCACATGGTGAGTTGAAGATGAAGGGGTGATATCTGGAAAATAAAATTAAGGGGTAAGAGAGGATTATACTGAAAGAAGGAGAAAGGGAGAAGTAGAACGGGGTAAAATATCTCACATGAAACAGACAAGAAAAGGCTTTTACAGTGGAGGGGAAATGGGAGAAGGTGAGAGGGAATGAGTGAATCTTATTCTCATAGGATTTGACTTAAGGAGGGAATAACATACACAATGGGGTATGAAAATCTGTCTTACCCTATAGATAAATAAGGCAGGAGGGGACAAGAGAGCAGGGCGTTGATAGAGGGCAGGGCAGATTGGGGGAGGGAATAATCAGAGGCAAACACTTCTGAGGAGGGACAGGGTCAAAAGAGAGAATAGAATAAACGGGGGGTAGGATAGGATGAAGGGAAATATACTTTGTTTTTCACAACAGGACTATTATGGAAGGGTTTTGCATGACTATACATCTATAACCTGTATTGAGATGCTTGCTTTTTCAATGAGGGTGGGTGGGGAGGGAGGAAGGGAGAAAATTTGTAACCCAAAGTTTTAAAAACACATGTTAAAAAAAAAAAAAGAAGACCATGGGCTCTGTTTCCAGCCTGACCAACCCAGTCATCATCAATGGGAGTAGCCTTCATGGTGAATGGGTCTTCCAACCCTTCCTCCCAATCCCATCAACACCAACTGCCAATCAATTGACACCAATAAGCAACTGAACCCAAGAGCCTTGGGAAGAGTTGTACTCTTAAGTCACCAACTCTGTTTCTACACTTCTCCTGCAACTATCAACCGATGAAGCATTCTTTGTGGAGATGCAACCTGGCAATTGTCTTTGTGCTAAGCTGTCATTTACTTCAAATCATTTTAGGCAATTCAGATGAAATTTCTTCAGTTATATGTTCTCTGGGGAACTTTACAAAATCTCATTTATCGACCATTTATACCAAGTTCTCCTTGAGAAAGAAAATAGAGCCTCAGAGGAGGAAGAAATCTTAGAGAGCATTTATCTAATCCTTTCATTTTACATATGAGGAAACTGAGACTCAGAAAGATTAGGTGACTTTCCCAAGGCCACAACTGTGTAACGGAAATCTGGGCTTTACAATCTATGTTTCCTATTCTTTCTGTACATAATCACCTGCCTCAGAGAAGCTCCCGGTGCAGTTTGGAAACCCAGGCTAACAAACAGAACCAGTCTCAGAGTCACATTCCTCTCCATAGTTTTGTGCTTTGTTTTCTAGCAAACACTGTTGTGTGGGATTCAATCTTTAAATTGAAGTCCCTGGCACGTGCTTTGTTAAACCAGTTTAAGGAGAACACTGTACTGCTTTCTCCATTGCATCACGTGTGTCTGCTAGTTTCCATAACATTTTGTTCAAGTCTATAACTTACTGATGACACTAAAAAGCCGGGGGGGGGGAAATATTGTTGGTTATGTGGAAGTATATGGAATGGGGTAAGGATGAGTGGAAGCTTGTCAGTGGGAAGAACACTAAATTGATATTTCTGGGACCCATTGGGTGGTTAAAAAGACAGAGTAAAGGAGAATAAAATGCAATATTTTATTGCTACAAAAACTACTCTGGCCAAAGTCCACACTAAAGTCATGATAATACACAGCTATGGGAACTTAAAAGGAAGAAAATGCTTGGGCCCATGTATATACAAGAAGGGGATGCTCTATCATCTTCACCTCTTTTCTCTTGCATGATCTTTTAGGAAGTCCTTTAGCTCTGAAAAACAAACTCCGTGTGGAAGCTGCAGCAGGGCCAGAAGACTGGTTTCTGCCATGCTTGGCTTGCTCCCTAAAGATTAGCAAGTGGAAAAGAGATAGCTGCATGATGCTTAGAATCATTATTGCAGCTGCTGATGTGTGTATTGCTATATTTGTATTAAAAAAACTCAGACCCTAACAATTAACTTGTAGGCTGGTAATATAAGAAAGGAAAAGAGAAATTTGGCACCAGCATAGTGGAAGATGAATAATACTGCACAAAGAGCCTAGCTGAGAAAATATACTAATGAAGTTCCATGCAAAATAAAGGTACTGGCCTTTGAAATTCAAAGATGATGGAATTCATCGACCATCAGCAGAAAAAACACTTTGCTGTTCCTTTAGGAGTGGGGGTTAATATGCACTGAGCCATTCACATTCTCTTTGTCTAATTAATCCCGTGATCATTTTTGAGACTGGTGATCTGTGACCATGAAGAGAGGGATGCGAACCATGAGACTATGATTTTCTTGACACTGAGTAAACCTAGCCACTCTCCACATATGTTCAAGTACTTCTATACTATTTTCCTCTATGTATATTGTAATTTTAATATGTCTATGTATTTACTTTATTTCCCCTACTTTATTGTGAGCTTCTTAAAATCTGGGACCATGTCTTATTTATATATTTGTATGTACCAAATGATTCCTTGTATGTAGTAGGTGTTTAATAAATGTTTTTGAATAAACAGATGACATTCTATTGACAATCTGTTTTATTATGTAATAGCAGTCTACCTTTGGACTACTTCAGACATTTAATTGATGATGAAAGCTGCTTCAGTCTGAAGTTAGCACTTAATTTTAATTTAAATGCCAATTCCTGAAATGGTTTAACAAAGCAGATACTTGCTAAAGCCTTCATTTTAAAGATTTAACTCAATACAATGGAGTTTGCTGAAAAACAAAGCTTGAAACTGCAGAGTTGAATGTCTATGACTAGTTCTCTGTGTTGGTATTATCTCTCAGACTACTCTGGGAGCTCCCAGAGTAGGATTCTGGTGCAGGGAATTGGGAATGTTTCTTCAGCAACTCCACAATCCTGAGACCACAATAAGTGTCACTTGGTAGATGAACATTTAATAGGAACTTTTAGTTTGGAAGATTGGGATTTGCTTCCAAAAATATTTGGAAGATTTAATTCAATATTGAGAAGTTTTCTCCATGAAGTTCTGTTTCATTACATCAGCAGGGAGTGAAGGTGACCCAGGGTTCTTGAAGACAATGTCATCAAAGACCTATGCTCTTTCAGGTTCTAACATGGTAGAAAGACTTTGCTTATGATCCTAGCAATGGAATAAGTCTACTTTCCAAAGAGTAGTCTTGTTAAGGATGGAGACGCTGGTCACTTGCTCATGAATTCTTTGGACATAGCAACTCATGAAACAAAGGAAAAAATACATAATAGCTCTCAGTCTTGAATAAATGACCACTTTTGCTTTTGCAGGGAGGGTAACAGAGTGGCAGAAAATGAGGAAGAGGGTGCTAAAAACTGCAAAGGTCTACACAGAAGAGAGGAACGTGTGGCCTTGAAGCCATATATGACCCTGTAGGTCCTCAAGTGCAGCCCTTTGACTGAATCAAACTTCACAGTTCAAAGTTCTTAGAAAGGTGAATGAAGGAATTGGTGGAGTTTGCTTTGTAATGTACTCAAAAGCAACAAGAAACGTACTTTCATGGGACATTTGGTTATGTCATCATAAAGCTGATTATATGTTTGAAAAAGACCACTATTTAAATAACTGCAGCTTATGCATCAGCTGCTGTTGCAGGAATGAGAGGTAAAGAAACTCTAGAAAGAACTTGGTAAAAGTGCACCAGGGCAGTTAGGTGATGCAGTGGGTAGAGCTCCAGCCCTGGAATTGGGAAGACTCATCTTCCTGAGTTGAATCCAGACTCAGACATTTACTAGTTGTGTGCCCCATGGCAAGTCTCTTAATCTCTCTGCTTCAGTTTCCTCTTGTATAATATGATGATGATAATAACATCACCCCTCTCACAGGTTGGGGCAGCTGAGTGTTGCAGTGGATAGAACACTGGGCCTAGAGTAAGAAAGAACCTAGTTCAAATCCAGCCTCAGATACTTACTAGTTATGTGACCATAGGCAAATCACTTACCCCTATTTGCCTCAGTTTACTTATCTGTAAAATGAGCTGTAGAAGGAAATGGCAAACCACTCCAGTATCTTTTCCAAGAAAACCCCAAATGGGGGGTCCTGAAAGATTGGACATGACTGAAATGACTGAACAACAAAAACCTCACAGGGTTGTTGTGAAGATCAAATGAGAAAACATGTAAAGTGCTATATAAATGCTATTATATATGAATATATATATGTGTACGTATTATGTACGAGAATATTTATATACATACGATCCACATGATGTTAAGAGAAAATGGGAAAGGTCCTCAAATGGGAGATCATGGACAAGAATCACAAAGGATGGGCAGATATGGGAGGAAGAGAGCAGGGGAAAGGAAATAAGCATTTCTATAGCACCTAATATGTGCTAGGGACTCTGCTAAAGTACTTTTTACAAATATTATTTCATTTGATCCTGCATGGATAGGTTATGAGCTATATCATTGGAGAGAGCCCCCATGCCTATTAGATCATGTATCTGGCTGAGTATTTACATACTGGAGAGTTACTAACGGTCTCTGAATTCTTCCTAATCGTTATTTATTATAACTCAGTTATACTCCATTATATCCAAATACCACTATTTGCTTAGTCATCTCTAAGTTGATGAGTATTTACTTTGTTTCTAGTTCTTTGCTAACACAAAAAGTGCAGCTACAAATATTTTGGATGTACATTTGACCTTTCTTTTTGTCTTTTCCCTTGTTTATTCCCAGTGTTAGTCCATATTACTTGAAGTAAGCAGACCCAGGAGAACAATGTACCTGATGGTCATAATAATATGATGGTAAACGTCCCCAAAAGACTTCAGAACTTTGACTAAAGCAGAGATCTAGTCTTTTCGTGCTTCTTTATAGTCCTTATATTCATCATGTCATGTAGCACAATAACATTTCACTAATTCATATATCACAATTTGTTCAGCATATCAATGGAAAACAACTTTTTTTTTATACCACAAAACATGCTGCAATGAATATTCTGGTCTGCATGGAGCCTTACATTCTGTCTTTTTCCTCCTTTGGTTATGTGCCCAGTAGCAGGATCACTGAGTTTATGTTACTGGAAATGAACAGAAGCAAGACAACAATTTACCTGACTGCCATAATAATGTGAGGGTAAACATTTCTGAAAGACATCAGAACTTAGACTAAAGCTGTAACTGAAAGGCTGATGATTTAGCTTCTTCTATCTCTTGTTAGAGAGGTAACGGGTTACAGAGCTAGAACTAGTCATCATTCTTTTTCCTAAATGTTCAATATCTTGATTTATGTTGTTTGACTATACACATTTGTTATAAGGGAAGGCTTCTACTTTTGGGGAGGTGAGTTGGTGGGTGGCAATAGATATGAAAAAAATAGAGAATCAATAAAGTCTTTTAAAGATTAAACATGTTTCTATTAGTCTATAAGATCAAGAAATAAGTGATAAACACATCAGGGATAGTGTAACTTTTAAACTTGTCTTTTCGAAAACGTATGGAGTTAAAGAGGGCTTTATATGCTGCTGAACTAGCCTAGGGGGCAGCTAGGTACTGCAGTGGATAGAGCAAGGCTCATCTTCCTGAATCCAAATATGGCTTCTGATACTTACTGGTTGTTTGACTCTGGGCAAGTCACTTAACCCTATTTGCCTCAGTTTCCTTATCTGTAAATTGAGCTAGAGAAGGAAATGGTGATTTCCTTCTTTGCCAAGGAAACCCCAGATGGGGTCACAATGAATCAGACACAGTTGAAACTACTGAACAATAACAAAACTTTCCCTCGAGGTTGACTCTCCAAGTAAAGATGAAATGATGTCAACTAACCTGAGACAGACTTAATACATCCATTTTTCAAGTATAACAACAAAACAATGGCAATAAAAAAAAGTTCATATTACTTCTTTGAACTTTTCAGCCAAAAAGTTTAAAATTCATGATTCAAATGCAAATATGTGAATTTTATCATCTTGGGGGATGTTGCCTGTAAGGTAGCTCTAGGCTACAGGAAATGAAGGATTTTGATTTGATTATAAAATACAGGAAAGCTTATAAACACTCAAAATGGGAAGGGATGAAGATGACTCTTATAGAAAGTACAATATGCCTCTTACTTAAGATTCTACAAGGCAATCATTTGAAAGAGAAATCCAAAGTGTTTTATTGATCTCAAACCCTGCCTGGTTTGATGACTTCAGAGATTTCTGTTTTCCCTGTGCTGCCCTCAACTCTGGTATTAGAACAACAATTTTAAGAAGTTAATTCTGAGAGTCTGGAGGGAAAACATTTTCAAGAAAAAAAATCCAACCATCTTACAACCTAGAACTCAAATCTCTGGTTAACACATGAGAGAAAGTAGTTTGAATTGCACACTATGCCTGTGTTTTTTTTTTTTTTTTAGCACTGGCAATCTTTGAGGGATGTAAGAGGAAATATGCTTAGCTATAGGAGAGGCTGTCTCACTTTATATATCATTTATGGACACCTGGCTTGTCCACTGGCTTTCATTCATTGAACAGAAAAATTGAATAGTCAGAAACCATGATCTTGTTGAAGGAATGAGTGGGAATTGAATTATAGCATCCATAGGACTCGTCTCTTGGCTTTAATGAGTTCTTCCATTATCCAACAGATGAGGAAATGACCTTCAATTTCAAAATGTAATCACATAAGGAATTTGTGATGATGCAGCAGAGTCCACTTTAACATGGGGGATAGATGAGGATGTCCTCTTTTATTTCACAAGGACAACAACAGCTAGCTATTTGTCAACCTCCGAAGGGTCCCTGTCCTAGAAGAGTGCCTCTCTACTGATTCCTTATCAGGCCTGTGTCTGGCATGTGCTAGGATTCCCAGGCCAGTGGTGGGAAGGGAGTGGTGGGATCCTTCTTCTCTTCCCACATCTGGCCTTTGTTTTGGTGACCTGAATGGATAGTAAACCAACAAATGTTATTTGAAATGAACAGGATGTGAGCTCTAGCTAAGAAAGAGAAGCAAAGTGTACCACAAATTTATCATTATAAATATGAGTTTGCTGATTATGTCATGGCCAGGAACGGATGCTAATAAGTCTGTCCCCATGAGACAGCACAGGACAATGGGAATAGATTTTGAGCCTATAGTTATAGGACTTGGGTTGTGAGTGGCCATCTCTGCCATTTACTACTTACTACCTGTGTGACCTTGGGCAAGTCACTGAACCTTTCTAGGCATTTGGTGCCTTCATCTCTAAAATTAGAGGGGTGGAATAGATGGCCTCAGAGTTTCCTTCCTGTACTATATCAGTCATCTCCTGATTTATTCCTCCTGAGACAGCCTTGCAGGGTATTTCTAAGAGAGAGTAACAAGAAGAGAGTTATGGAAAGTGGCACGTACCTGCCTTATCTCAGAAGGGGAGGGGTCTAGAAGCTAAGGGAGACTTGTGCCTAAGAAATAGAGACCTAAACATAGAAACAAAACTTAAGACTTACAGTATGGATCTAAGACAGAGAGGGCAGATTAGGTCTGGGCCTCTCACAGGCCAATAATATAACTGCTCTACCCTACAGATGGGCTTACCTTGAACTAGAACTATATTCTTGAAGTCATCAATAACCCCCACACTTGGGCAGGAAAAATATTGAGGGCATGCTTCACTCATAGAATGGATAGAATCTCTTCCCTTTCCTAGAAGCTTGGAAGAGGAAGGAATCTGAGGTCCAAAGTCCAATTTGCATGTACTGAAACTGGTAGAAAATGTTGTTCTACCAAGCTGTGGCTTTTGTCCTTGGGACGATATTCTAGGAGAAAGTACTAGATAAATGATGAATTTAATGAGCACTTACCATATGTTAGGCACTGTGCTAGGGGCTGGGGATAAAAATGCAAATAAGCAAGACAATGTTTCTGCTCTGAGGAGCTTACATTCTAATGAGGGAAGAAAACACACATGGGGGGTCTGGAAAGGAGGTATTGGATATGCACTTGGCCTTGAAGGAGAGAGAGGACATTGGGGCTTGGTTATAGGTAAAATGAGGCAGAATCTCACCTAGCAGGGGCAGATTCCAAAGTTCTGAGAATGAAAGGATAGATACATAGGTAGCATGGGTTCAAGAAGGCTCAGAACTGATACGGAGGACATGATCTGATGGGCGTGAGTGGTTCAACATAGTCTGTTCATGACTACTTCAGCACTTTGATGCCTGTGTGTACTGGGTGTTGTGGTGAGAGTGGGCAATGCCAGCAACCTCCATGAAAGGACAAAAGCTTTAGAAAGAAAGGCTGAACCAGATCAATGGATAAATCTTCATCACTCTTTTCAATTGGGCCTTCTTTTATTGTGTAGAATGTTTGGTTTAAATCACTACCTGGCAGTAGATTTTCCCACTCATTTAAGCCCCTCAAATTTTGGCATTGTGCAAACTACCTTTAAAGCAACTCAATCTGGCTTTTTGGTTTACACTTTTCATCTACCCGACTCAGATACTGTTTTCCTCAGTCCCAATTGGGGATTGCCCTTTGCCCCACACTGTTTAATCATTTGTATGTGTCAGAGAGCCTATCTCCTGCTGCAATGTGGGCTTCTGGGTGTACAATTTTAACTACCACTGGGGGGGGTAACCTGGATAATTATGACTTATGTTTATGTAGCACTTTAAAGTTCACAAAATACTTTATGTATGTGATCTCATTTGATCCCCTCAGTAACCCTGTGATTTAGGTGCTACCATTATCCCTATTTCATTCCCATTCCTCTTCTCTCCTATCCTCTGCTAGCTAAGCATTTGAGGGAGCCAGATCAACTTGGGACTTTAGGAAGATTTCCTTTCTCCCTTTTGTGCCCCATTGAACACAAGTGATGAAGGTCTAGAGAAGGGGGTCTTAACCTGGAGTCTACGAACAGGTTTAAAAATTAGTTTATTTTCACAAGCATTCATTATCTTTCCTTCATGATAAGATCCCCCTACCAAAAAAATCTCTTACAACAAATATGAATAATCTGGCAAAACAAATGTCTACATTGTTTATGGCCAAGAGTTCAAAAGATCTTCAAAATTGTATAAATTATTCTTAGTTTTGCTCATCTTTGCTCTTTCTTCAGCAGTTTATAGAGATCTTCTCAGTTTCCTCAGAAACTGTCCATTTTAAACTTTTATAGCATAATAATATTCCATTGCATGTGTGTATCATAATTTGTTCAGCTATTCCTTAATTGGTGGGAACCCATTTAGTTTCCAGTTTTGAGTTACTACAGAAAGAGCTAGTACAAATGTTTTGTATATATACATGATTTTCTTCTTTCTTTGCTCTCTTTGGGGTACAGGCCTAGTATTGGTATAGTTAGGTCAAAGCATATGCACAATTTAGTAACTTTTTGGGCCTAATCCCAAATTGCTTTCCAGAATAGCTAGACCAATTTACAATCCCAAATATAGTATACAAGTGTGTCTTTTTTCCTCAGCAACCCCCCACCCCAAAATTTGTCATTTTCCTCTTTTGTCATCTTTGCCAATGTTATGGGTATGGGATTATGCTTCAGAGTTGGTTTAATTTGCATTTCTATAATTATTAGGACAGAATTTTTTTCATATGACTATTGATACTTTAGATGTTTTCCCTTCAGAACTGTCTATTTATCAATTGGGGAATGATTCTTATTCTTGTAAATTTGAGTGAGATCCTTACATATCTCGGATATGAGATCTTTAATCAAAGAAACTGAAAATATCCCCCCCAATTACCTATTTCTCTTCTTATTTTAACTGCATTAGATTTGTTTGTGCAACCTTTTCAATTTTAAATAATCATAATGTTAAATTTTATCTCAGTGATCTCTCTATAGAGTGTTTAGTTTTGAATTTATCTCCTATTCATAAATCTGAAAGGTAGTTTTTCCCCTAATTTTCTTATGATACATTTTATGTCTAAGTCATGAATGCATTTGGAATTTTTCCTGGCATATAATGTAAGACGCTGGACTGTAGTCAATTTCCATCCAATTGCTTTTCCCAGTGTTTGTTTTTTTTTGTGCAATAGTGAGTCTTTCCCCCAATAACTTTCCCCAATAACTGGGGTATTTGGGTTTATTAAACACTATGTAAGTGTGCTTGCTTAACATGTTGTATGCTTAATCTGTTCTACTGATTGACCTCTCTTCATTTTAATGATTACTGATTTGTAGACCAGTTTGAGATCTGATACTGACAGATCCCCTTTCCTTCCAACATGTTTTTCATTATTACCCTTGACCTTTTGCTCCACCAGATGAATTTTGTTATTTTCCCCTAATTCACTCTATAAAATAATCCTTTGATAATTGGATTGGTACAGCACTGAATAAGTAAATTAATTTAGGAGAGTATCGTCATTTTTTGGCTCAACCTGCCTATGAGCAATGAATATTTTCCCAATTACTTAGACCTGTTTTTATTTCTTAAAGAGTGTTTTATAATTGGATTCATGTGGTTTGTGGGTGTTTCTTGGTAGATATGTACCTAAACATGTGTTTTCTGTAGTTATTTTGAATAGTATTTCTTTTTCTAGTTCTTTCTACATGGTTTGATGGGAAGAAAACTTGTTTTTTAAAACAAGTTTTAAAGCAATTTTTTGATAATTATATTTAAATGTAATTAATTTCCTTTGTTACCCTATCTATTTTATTTTATACATTTAAAAATTATTTTGAGAAGGAATCTATAGGCTTCATGGTTGCCAAAGGTGTCCATGACAAAAAAAAAAAGAAGTTGGGAATCCCTCAGTTAGAGGAATGTTTTTATTATTGTTCTAGGGGCTGCCATGTGGTGCAGTGGCTAGAGCATCAGCCCTGGCATCAGGAGGACTTGAGTTCAAATCCCACCTCAGACTAGACACTTGACACTTAATAGCCGTGTGACCCTGGGCAAGTCACTTAACCCCAATTGCCTCATCCCAAAAAAAAGAATAAAAAAGAATTATTGTTCTAAATGTTTCCATGGGGTTTTCAAAATAATGTAACATTATCTTTCAGGAGAAGCAGCATAAGAAGGCAAGAACCTGAGGTTCAAACTACAATGAAGCAATCAGTAATGCATTACTAACTTATTATATGATCAAACAGCTCTTAAGTGTTGGAGGCAGGATATGAATCTAGTTTTTCTGACTCAGTCCAGTATTCTATCCATGATGGCTGGCATTTCCCCTGTCCCTGGGGTGGTAGCACTTGCCTGGCACATGTGATAAGATAGATGGCACTGTTCCCTCCAGCTCTACTCAGTGAGACAGCAGATGCTGTGAAGTTTGGGGGCTCATGATATTAACAAAAGTGCCCCTGCATTGTAGGGCAAGGGAGAGGTCTCAGGTAGGGTTTTTCCAGCCTAGCTCACAGGGTGAGGATGGGAGCAGAATCACAGCATAAGCGAGTGGAGAACAGAGATTGATAGCTGGTGATATAGAACAAGGAACCAAGAAGGCCACAAGATAACATCTGAAGCAAAA
Source organism: Vombatus ursinus (assembly GCF_900497805.2). NCBI lineage: Eukaryota > Metazoa > Chordata > Mammalia > Diprotodontia > Vombatidae > Vombatus > Vombatus ursinus. The sequence goes on from NW_020948983.1 coordinate 9,291,297, forward strand.
GTTGAATTGGGGAGCTAGGGTTGCTGATTGTGGAGCTACATGAGTCTGATGACATAACATCTCAGAAAGAAGGAATATCTCAGGACATCTCAATATCTCAGAAGGAAGTTGGATCAAAGTCAAGTAGGAGGTAGGGTATGGTCAATGGGAGGCAAGGTTTGGGCTTCAGGATTCAATTATTTGGAACCAGATAAACAATGGTGTTTTGAGCCTGACAAAGAGAGATTCCAATTTGATGCGTTTGTTGTCTGATGGCTGTGTGTATGTGTGTTTTGAAGCTCAGTTATGTGTGGCTAGACCCTATCCTCCAACTTTCCCTGAATCCTCCATAATGGGAGAATTACCCCCATCATTGACACTCTTGTCCTACACATCTACAGTGGACTCTGTATAGGCATTGATGTTCTTTCTACTACATAGTAGGACTTCCTCACAGGGAAAAGGCCATGCTATTTTGAAAACTGTATGGAAACATTTAGAAAAGTGTTTTCCCAAATGACATTCCTCTAGCCCTTCAGCACTGAGGAACAGGGAGAAGAGTGAGTAGGAAGGGAATCCACCTCAAGTCCAAAGCTGACTTGGTTGTCCAAATGCTTGAATAGCTGTGGGTAGGGGGGAGGCAGGAATGCAGGTTTCAAAGAGATGCTGGAAACATGTATCTTATTGATCTCTGGTGTTTATGTGTTCACAGTTGCTTTTACATCCTGTGTATGAAATCTATTAGGCAGGAATCTGATGAAAAGATGTCACTATCCATGCTTCTTCCTTCTCTCCCTCTCCCCTTCATCTCTCCCTCTCCCTCTCTCCCATTTTCCCATCCCTCTTCCCTTCCTTGCTCCTGTTCTCTCTCTCTCTCTCTCTCTCTCTCTCTCTCTCTCTCTCTCACTCACTCACTTTCACTCACTCTCACTCTCTCTCTCTCACACACACACACCCCTCCCAGGGAAGGACTTATTCATGTTTCTTTTTTATTACAAAGAATTTGAGGGAATGAGTTTTGGGTTACAAGACATGAGTGTAATACCAATGTGTTTGTTTGGAGGTAATTTAAAATCAAATGAAATGTGCATGTGTTGGGAGTTCAAGTACATCCAACAACGCCTGGCTAGGATGGAACTTTGATGAAAATTCTCTTGGAAATTACAGGATAGAAGCTCACAAAGAACCATTCAGGATCTCACCCTGTATTCTAAGGGCAGAACAATTTTTCCAAAAGATCCCATTATACCCTGCCTTCGTCTTTCTGGTCTATATCAGGGAACATCATTACTTACCAAGTTTTCCACCATAGCAATAATAATAAATGCAATAATTGATATTTATATAATACTTTACAGACATTATTTAATTTGATTCCCACAACAGCTCTGTGAAGTAGGTGCTCCTGTTATCCTTATTTTATAGATGAGGAAACTGAGGCTCAGATTGATTGACTTGCTTATGGTCGAATAACTAGGCAAGATGTGAACCCCACTCTCTCCTGACTCTAGGTTTAGCATTGTTTTTATCACACCACATTGCCTTTCTGTCATACTGTGTTTGCTTAAGAATCACTAATGATCACAGGCTTTAGTGTTAATGATATTAACTTGTAGAGTGACAGCTTAAAGAAAACCCAAGATTCCCCTTCTCTTTTTGGCATACATTTTTATTAAATAGATGAATTCATAATTCTTTGTAGCTCCAACATATAATAAGGTTCCTGGCACATAGTACATAATAAATTCTTGCTAATTCATTGTTAACTATATGAATCTAATATATAAAATTTTAAATTTCCAGATAATAAAGTAGGCACTAATTTGTTGAACCTGGTAATGGCATAAAAGGTTCTTTTATTACAACAATACCCCTCCTTTCTTAAACTTCCCTTTCCATATTAGGATAGTTTGTACTTGGTGTGTATATGAGTGTATGTATGTAGACCCTTTCCCTCCCCTTTTTTTAAAACTTTCTTCTTCGTATTGTAGTGGTGGTAGTGATGGTGTGTGTGTATATGCATGCATGCTCTTTTAACCTCGATGAATATACCTAAGGAGAATTAGATCACTTCTAAGGGCATGGGCATTGTCTTCCTCATTGGCCTGCTTTATTGTTCTGAATATCTCTATAACCACTAATTGCTAATTGGCTGCCTTCCTTAGGATTGGCTATTCTGAAAAACAACCTGCCTCTGACTTCCCAGCATTCTAGCATTCTCTTTTCATGGCTGTTCCTGTTTCCTTTTCTCTTGAAAGGCCAATTATTGTCAATCTATGCCTCCCCCACCCCTAGTTAGCCCCTCTTTCTTTTCAGGGTTGTGCCATGAGGTATAAACTACTTAATTTTGAACTTACCTTTCTTAACATTTCCCTGCCTTGGACAGATAGCTAACTTCTAAGTATCCCTAACCAGACATAATGTCTCTTAACAGACAGATTTCTAGAAAGAGTAATTTATACTTATTGTCTCCAATTCCTCACCTCCCATTCACTTCTTAATACCTTGCAATATGGCTTCCTATAATAATCACAATAGTAATACTAATACTTATATGGTATGTGCCAGGCACTATGCTAAAAGCTTAGCAATTATTATCTCATTTTATCCTTGTAAGGACCCTGGGAAGTAGGTATTATTATTATCCTCATTTTAAAGATGAAGAAACTGAGGCAGACAGAGGTGAAATAACTTACCTAGAGTCACACAGCTAGTAAATATTTGAGGAAACAATTGAATTCAGGTCTTACTAACTTGAGGCCCAGTGCTTTCTCCACCAAGCTACCCACTCTACTGCAATTGCTTTGTCTAGAGTTGCAAATGGTTTCTTAATTTCCCTCCAATGATATTGTAACAAAATATTATGGCCTTATCCCTTTCTACAGCTTTTGACACTATTAACTACTACGTCTTTTTAGTCAATCTCTTCTCCTTTGACCTCTGATAGAGCACCCTGCCCTTTCCTGGGTCTCCTGCTACATGTCTGACCACTCCAAACTCTTTCTCCTTTTTTGGGTTTTTCTAATTCTGATATTCTATGATTCTGCTTTGGAGCTGATCATAGTTGACGAGTGTGTTGCTGGTCACAGTCTTACCATGGTGGTAGTTATATTCCTTGTGATGGAGGTGCACATAAGTGTGCAAAATTCTTGTCTTAAACTATTGTTTACTTCTCAGCAAGAGATTTACTTCCTTTATCAAATGAATTGCCATTCTCAGGAAGTCCATCCTAATTTCTCAATCACAATAACTATTTTTACCTGATCTTTTGCATATCTATAAAGCTGTTTTTTTTTTATGTGAGGCAATTGGGGTTAAGTGACTTGCCCAGAGTCACACAGCTAGTGAGTGTTATGTGTCTGAGGCTGGATTTGAACTCAGGTCCTCCTGACTCCAGGGCCAGTGCTCTATCCCCTGTCCACCTAGCTGCCCCTATAAAGCTGTTTTTTAGAAATAAAATACAGACTACACAATCATGACTTCAGTGAAGAGATAAGGAAATGTATCTTCTTTTGTTTGGAGGGGCTGTAGGCATGGAGTATGTCAGTATGCTACAGTCAGATGCCATTGTGTAGGCTGCTTTTACTCAACTGATTTTATTATAAAGGAAGACTCACTGGGTCATAATGTGGGAGTGGGCTAGGAAACCAAATCAGAAGTGACTATATGATTTAAAAGCAAAATTATCATTATGATTTAAAAATTTAAAACACTAGGCAAGGAAGGCTCTTTAAGGAAGGCTTGTCCTTCTAGAGGCAGCATAGTGGCTAAGGTGTCAGACTTTGAGTTAGGAAACACTCAAATCCTGACTTTAGAATTTATTAACTATGGGACCATGAAAAAGTCACTTAATCTTTTCAAGCCTCAGTTTTCTCATCTATAAAATAAGGATAATGGAGATAGTGCCTACTTTGAAGGTTGTTTCGTCATCTGAGATATAATGTGTATAAAGTGCTTTGAAAACTTTAAAGTGCTATATAAATGTCAGTCATAATTGCAATATTGTTTTCAAAAGTTGGAACAGAGCTACTGAAACTTATAGTATTGGAGGGGCAGCCATTATGACATGAATCAGTTTTATATTACTTCAAGGTCAGAGTTTCTAAACTTGTTCTGTGAGCCTATGAAGCGGATTGATTTCAGGAGGTCTGTGAACTTTGGAGAGAAAATTATGTCTTTATTTTCACAAACCTCTAACTGAAATTGAATATTCCTTTCAATTATGAATTTTAAAAACCATTGTTTTGACAAGGGGTCTCTAGGCATCATAAGACTTCCAAGGAGATCTATGTCACAAAAAAGGTTAAGAAGTGTTCTATCTGTTCTAAAATGACTGGAGGAGGTGGGGGCAATATAATATTAATTCTTAGAGAGCAGGAACTCTGGTCCTGGCACAGTGCTTGTATAGGGTAAGTGCTTAATAAACATTTGAGTTAAATTGAATTGGATCAAGTGGGTAGTCTCAGAACAAGTGCTGTATCAGAAATGCAGCCAGAGCTACCTCTGAAAGGTCTTCTTGTTACACATTTATCACCTCACTATGTTGGGATAGTAACAGACACCCGGGAAAACATCTGTCTTTACTCTCTTCACTGCTTTCTTGAGGGTTAACACATTGGAAAAGTAACAAAAAATATGCTCATATCAGGAAAAAAAATTAGAAACCAAATGATTTAGTTTCACTTTTCCTAAGCCTTAGAGACTCACATGGGTCTTCCTCACAACCAGTGAATATTCCAGATTTTCCAAAGGTACACAAGGGATTGAGGATGATTAAACTAGAATCTTTAAATACCCGCAGTAAAACTTTCATTTCTGTCTACTGTGATAGTGCTTAAATCAAGTACTGCATTCTTCTCTTGCAATATCTGCTGGCCATGGTGCTGAAGTTTTTGTCTTTGAAACAGTGCTAACAAGTAGATGTATGGAAAGCAAGAGCATCTCTCCACAATTTCCTAATCAACTATATGTAGAATTGATACTAACAGTCCTAATGGATGACGGAGTTATCCCCTCAGACATTGGACTGAAGGCATCAGCTAGGGTAAGGTCGGCACATCGCATACAGCCCTTCCCTAGCATATATGGAAAAGTTGTATTGATAGGAAATGAAATGATCTAAAAGACTTTATTTATTAATTTTTTATTAATTCATTTATTTTTAGTTTTCAACATTCATTTACACAAGATTTTGAGTTCCAAATTTTCTCCCCATCTCATCCCTCCCCCCACCCCAAGATGACATACATTATGAATACCCCTTATCCTAATCTGCCCTCCCTTCTATCTCTCTCCATCCTTCTTTTATCCCCTTCCCCTTCAATTTTCCTGTAGGGCAGGATAGATTTCTATACTCCATTTCTTGTATATCTTATTTCCCAGTTGCATGTGAAAACAATTTTTTTAACTTTTGTTTTTAAAACTTTGGGTTCCAAATTTTCTCCCTTCCTCCCTCCCCACCCACCCTCATTGAGAGGGCAAGTGACTCGATACAGGTTATACATGTGTAGTCATGCAAAACACTTCCATATTAGTCATGTTGTGAAAAGCAACATCTTTCATCATATCCCACCCCACCCATTTATTCTATTCTCTCTTTTGACCCTGTCCCTCCTTAGAAGTGTTTTCTTCTGATTACCCCCTCCCCCAATCTGCCCTCCCCTCTATCATCCTCCTGCTCTCTTGTCCCCTTCCCCTGCTATTTTCCTGTAGGGTAAGATAGACTTCTGTACCCAATTGAGTGTGTATGTTATTATCTCCTTAAGCCAAATCCGATGATTTCAGATCACACAGATATCACACAGGGGGAATAAGATTCACTCATTCCCTCTCACCTTCCCCCATTTCCCTTCCACTATAAAAGCCTTTTCTTGTCTGTTCTATGTATGATAATTTACCCCATCCTATCTCTCCCTTTCTCCTTCTCTCTGTACCCTTAATTTTATTCTCCAGATATCACCCCTTCATCTTCAACTCACCCTGCGCCCTCTATCTATCTATCTGTCTATACATACATATAATTTTTTCCCTCCAACTACTCTAATACTGACAAAGGACTCATAAGTTACAAATATCATCTTTCCATGCAGAATGTAAACAGTTCAACCTTAATAAGTCTCTTATGATTTCTCTTTTCCGTTTATCTCTTCATGTTTCTCTTGAGTCCTGTATCTGAAAGTCAAATTTTCTATTCAGCTCTGGTCTTTTCATCAAGAATGCTTGAAAGTCCTCTATTTCACTGAATGTCCATTTCTTCCCCCTGAAGGATTATGCTCAGTTTTGCTGGGTAAGTGATTCTTACTTGTAATCCCATATGCTTTGCCCTCCAAAATATTATATTTCAAGCTCTGCAGTCCCTTAATGTAGGAGCTGCTAAATCTTGTGTTATCTTGATTGTGTTTTCACAATACTTGAATTGTTTCTTTCTGGCTGCTTACATTATTTGCTCCTTGACCTGGGAACTCTGGAATTTGGCTATAAAATAATACTAGGAGTTTTCCTTTGGGGATCTCTTTCAGGAGGTGATTGGTAGATTCTTTCAATTTCTATTTTGCCTTCTGGTTCTAAAATATCAGGGCAGTTTTCCTTGATAATTTCTTGAAAGATGATGTGTAGGCTCTTTTTTTGATCATGGCTTTCAGATAGTCCAATAATTTTAAAATTCTCTCTCCTGGATCTATTTTTCCAGGTCAGTTGTTTTTCCAATGAGAATATTTCACATTGTTTTCTATTTTTTCATTCTTTTGGATTTGTTTTACAGTGTCTTGATTTCTCATAAAGTCACTTGCTTCCAATTGCTCCATTCTAATTTTTAAGGAAGTAATTTTCTTCAGTAAGTTTTTGGACTTCCTTTTCTATTTGGCCAATTTTGCTTTTTAAGGCATTCTTTTCTTCACTGCCTTTTTGGGCTTCTTTTGCCATTTGGGTTAGGCTATTTTTTAAGCTGTTATTTTCTGAAGTATTTTTTTGGGTCACCTTTAGCAAGCTGTTGACTTGTTTTTCATGATTTTCTTGCATCACTCTCAGTTTTTCCTCTACTTCTCTTACTTGCTTCTCTAAATCCTTTTTGAGCTCTTCCATGGCCTGAGACCAATTCATATTTTTCTTGGAGGCTTTGGATGTAGGAGCTTTGACTTCATTGTCTTCTTGTTGTATGTTTTGATCTTCTTTGTCACCAAAGTAAGATTCTATGGTCTGACTATTTTTACGCTGCCTTGCTCATGATCCCAGCCAATTACTTGAGTTATAAACTCTTTAAGGTAGGGGTCTGCTTCCAGTGTGGAGAATGTGCTGTCCCAAGCTTCAGGGGTTTTGTGCAGGTGTTTTCAGAAATACTTCTAGGGACCTACAAATTTTCAGTTCTTCCAAGGTGCTATGATCAAGGGCAAGGTGCTTACTCCTTTCCTGGCCTGTGCTCTGGTCTATGAATGACCACAAGCATTCTTTTCTGTCTAAGAAGTGTGAGGAGGATTCTCTCTCCACTGCCACCACAAGCTCCACCATGCCAGGGCTCCTCCTCACCCCAGGACCACAACCCAGAACTCTGACCCATTGGCAAAGCAAGAGAATCCTGCACCAGCAAATAGATCCTTGCAATCCCCCTCTGATCAGCCACTCTATTCCCCCTCAGTCTGTGGGCCAGAAGCTCTGGAGGCAGCTGCCACCCTGGGGCCATGCTTGGGCACTGGGGCTGGGATTGATGGCTTCTCCTTCACCACAGACACAGACTTTTCCTACTGACCTTTTAAGTTGTCTTTGGCATTCATGGGTTGAGAAGTCTGGAAACTGCCATAGCTGCCTGTGATTCAGTCCTCTGAGGCCTGTTCCAGGTTCAATGAGGCCTGCCTTGCCTGTGTGCCAAACTGTGCTCCTCTCCCTGCCCGGCACAATATACCTTTCTGATCAACCATCCAGGTTGTCTTGGGTTGGAAATTTGTTTCACTCTGTCTTTTTGTGGCTTCTGCTGCTTTAGAATTTATTTAGAGTCATTTTTTACAGGTATTTGGAGGGGTTTGGTGGAGAGCTCAAGCAAGTCATTGCTTTTACTCCACATGCCCTAAAAGACTTTTTGAATGTTAAAAATGCAAGATATGCTCCCCCTCCATTTTTGAATCATATGTTCAATTTTATTTTATTTATTTTTTTATTAATTTATTTAGATTTATCAGTAATCACTTCCATATGCTTTTGAGTTTAAAATTTTTCTCCCCCTTCCTCCCTGCCACCCTCCACAAGATGGCGCACAATCTGATATAGGCTATACATTTATATTCATATTAAACATATTTTCACATTAGTGATGTTGTAAGTAGAAATTAAAACCAATAGGAGGAACCATCAGAAAGAGGAAACAAAACTCAACAGAAGAGAAAAAAAATAGCAATTCAGCTTCCATAGTTCTTTCTTTGGGTGTGGATCAATTTTATTGATATAGAGAGCTCCTGGTAAGAAAATTCTTCTGCCAATAGAGATTGACATTTTATCTGAAATTTATAGTATTAGGGAGTTACTAAGAGGGCTGAGAGGTTAAGTTACTTACCTGGTGTCACACAGTCAGTGTCTGTTAAAGGCAGAACTTGAACCCAGGTCTTTCTATAATGGGCATAACTCTCTAGCCACTGTCCCATGCTGCCTCTCATTAAGGGAAACACCTTAGAAGTAATTTAATTCAGACTCCTCATTTTATAGAAGAGGAAGCCATGAGAGCTTAAATGATCCACTAAAGGTCACACAGAATGTTAATATCCAGAACTTTAGCCCAGGCCCTTTTCCTCCTTCCAGCATTTTTTAGCATTTCAAAATATTAAGCATCATCAAACAATCTACAAACATTTGTCAAGTGAGAACTATTCTGCTGATGGTTGGGGGAGATATAAACTTTAACTAAACACAGTCCCTACCTTTAAAGAGTCTAGTTGGGAGACACAATATAAACATGCTATTGACCCATCTTCAGTGTGTCACCTTTTCTCTCTTGGCTACAATTTCCTTCTCTTTAAAATGAGAAAGTAGGATGAAATAATCCTAAAACCCCTTCCAATAACAAGATTTTATGATTCTAAGTGCAAAGTTAAATTACATTGTACCAAAAGAACAATGCAAACTTTCAGAATGTAGTACATAATTTGAGTTGTTAAATGAATACCAGAGGTAACAAAAATACTGTTAGTTCAGAGGAGGGAGAGTTTACCAGTTAGAAGTTAGTGTTGTTCTGTGGTGTACTCATGACAGTCTTTCTGTAATGATGTACAACCTTTATTTCTCTGGGAGTTGGAGGCCATTGACAACATAGAATGAAGAAAGGGACATCTATCCCCTCCAACTACATGGAATGATTTGAGTGAATTTTTGTGATTTTAAAAATTGATAAAAAAAAAAGCTGGGGAGAGGGAGAAGGGAGGGGAGAGGGAGAGAGAGAGAGAGAGAATATGTAAGATATGTAAATACAAGGCATCATTACTATAGCTGTTTGGTGGCTCAGAAACCTGCAGTTATTACTCGCCTGTGTGTCTGCATTCTGACATGGTAATAAGTGATAATGCTTACATTTAGAGTGAAAAATGATACTCCATAGACTTATACAGCCTTGATTCCTCAGCTCGCTAGACCTAAAAACCTGCAGCTCCACATCATTAGTCATTTTCCCCTAAGTCCCTAGATTTGTTTTCAGGGAACTTATATATAGTGATGCATTTGTTTCCCCATAAGTAGGTGGATCATATTAGTTTTAAGTATCAGTGGGTTTGTACATCTAAAAAGATGGATAATGAGATTTTTTTTCATAACACTGTCCTTGATCAGAATGCTCTGTGACATTTCCTGGGTCAAAATTATCTTTAAACTAACTTTTTAAACTCTTTTTTGAATCTCTTATGGTGTCTAGCATAGGGCTGTATGTTGAATAAATAATCAACAAATAATTCATAATTTAAAATATTTAGAGTTTCTTGCAGAAGACTTTTAGTAATATGCTATTATAGCCAGATCTCAATTTTTCCTATGGGGAGCTAAGGTGGTATAGTGTAAAGGACACTGGACTAGAAGTCAAGAGACCTGGGTTCTAGAAGTAGAATGTCTTGTTTGAAGAAGAGCAACGAGGCCAGTATCACTAGATTGAAGAGTATGTATGAGTGTGGGGTTTATGGTGTAAGAAGACTGGAAAAGCACGTGGAGGGATCAGGTAATGAAGTCTTTGAATGCTAAACAGAGGATTTCATATTTGATTCTGGAGGAGATAGGGAACTATTGGGATTTGTTGAGTATAAGGGTAACATGGCCAGACCCATGCTTTAGGAGGATCACTTTGATAGCTACCTGAGTGGAGGATGGACTGGAGTTGGGAGATACTTAGGCTGGAGAGACCAATAAGCAAGCTATTGCAGTAGTCAAGGCTTTAGATGATGAGGGCGTATAGAGGAGATTAGGTAGCATATGAAAGAGATGTTACAAAGGTAAAATCGAAAGTCCAATCGATACATTGGATATGAATAACTTCAGTTATCTAGAAAATACCCGTAAGGTAGAACATTCAGAATGCCAAAGAAGTGAAGTTTTATTGAATGTGCAAGTAGGAGTTAAACATAGTAAAGAAGGTTTAGACATTCTGTTAAAAACCAAAGATATTTGAAAGCCAAGGACCTTTTTAAAAATTTTTTCCATTATTTTGGAATATTTATACTACTGTATTTGCCCATTAGCACATACAATTGAAAACTGAATATATTCTTAATTGCAAGAAAGCTCAATCATGTTTAAACACATCCATCTCCATTCTTCAACCAAATCTATCTCATGATACACTGGATCTGGCATACAATAAGCATTTAATAAATACCTCTTCATAGAATGATTGATCCAAAGGTTCATTCTTCTTAAATGACTCTGCTAAAATTCCTGCCTCCTGGCAAAGAGGGAAAGACAGGACGATTGTTTCCAGGAACATGTAAGAACTTTGGCAAGAAGCCTTCTTGCCCTAAGCCCTTAAACAGGAAGATTAATGCTGCTCCTACTCATTCCTGGCAGTCAGGAATAGCTGTGACTTCTGATCATTAAACATAGAGTGGCCTGGTCATTCCAATTTTCCAGGTGGCACTCTGCCAGATGCCAGATTCACAAAAGACCAAAAAGAAGGTAAGGTCAATAGAAAACTGCTTCCAGGTTAATATTTCTTAGGAGCTGGGGGGGGGATGGTAGTGTGCAAAGTTTACATATATTTGCCTATATTGTAGTGTAGGAAGCCATGCTGGATGAATTGATGGAATTTCCAACTGGGTACCATTGTCTTTTTTTTTTTTGAGAACTCCCATAGCACCTTGAATAGTATTTTGCATATATGTGAATCCTATTTCCAAAACTAGGCTGTAAACTCCTTAAGGATGGAGACTCTGTCTTATAGTTTGGTTTTATCTATATACTCCAATATCCAGCACAGAACTGGTCATGCATTATTTAATAAATATTTGTGTATTTAATAAATAATTTATTTAATAAATAATTGCTGTATCTATTTCTTTTATCTTCCCACTCTTCACTTTTAAAAATTATTGATATATTTTATTTTGATTAAAAAATATTTCTTTCAAATTTCACACCCCTTCAAGGAATATTGCCTTAAAGCAGTTAAGCAAAAGCCACTTTCCACTCTTGTTGTTTACCAGTTGTTACCAAACAGGAAGGATATGTGCTTTGATAGTATGACTTCATCATTTTCTGTTATAGTTGACCTCAATTGACTTTTAGTTCTGTTTTAATTTACCTTTTCATTATGTATGTTATAATTTTGGTTCTTAGATTTTCTGAAGGTGGAGGGTAAAAGATTGAGAGATTCTGAGAATCTCTGTCAGTGAATTCCTACCAGAGTCCTGGATTATTTCTATGGTTTCTATTGATAAAAGGAACACACCACCACTATCAGCTTAATTGCTGATGGCAAGACATCATGGGAAAATAGAAAATACACTTCTATGATATCTGTAAATGTAGATTATAATCCATGCTTCAATTTTTGTTATCTATGTGGCCTTGGGCAAATCACTTTATCTTTCTGAACCTTCATATCTATGAAATGAAGACAATAGTTCTATAATCTTCAAAGTTTTCCTTCTGATAAAAAGGGCCCAGATACATTTTGGGAATCTCTCACTTCCTTGATTCATTGGCCCTATCTAAGTAAAATTTTAGAATCTGATCATCTGTTACTCCCCCAATACCAGCCATCAGATTCCCTTATAAGCCTTCAGGCTCACAAGACTTCAAGACAGAATAGTTTTATTTACACAGTAAAAGACACAGAAATGGCAGATGTGATCCTGAGCAGAGCCATAATGGGCCACCCACCCCTGGAGAATCATACAGTTCCCCTGCTTGGGGCTTTAACAAGAGGGGAGATTGGTGTTTTCTTCTCTGCATCAGCTATCCCCTTTGAATAGTATTTGGCTCCGTTGCCTTTTTTGGCAGCTCTCTTCTACCTTCTGCTACCCATCATGCTCTACCACTCTTTGGTTCCCAACAGGTGATGTTGGTCCTCTTCCTTTCCTTGATGGCTTTTTTCTTTGCTGCTGTTGCTTGACTCCATCATTCTCCATAGTTCAGGTCTTCTTAAATGGTGTTCATTATCTTTCTACCAGTCCCCATCCCCTTTACTCCTCTCTTTCCTCCATTACAGCTGGTCCATACAGAGAAGGCACTTTCTCATGTCAACAGGCCAGATTACTCCTGGACTTTTGAAACTTATTTTTAGATAAGCACCTAGATCCTATGGCTTTATTCTCAGCAGCCTCACAAAGGGTCTCTTTAGGAGACTGTAGGAATTTCCCCTTTTTGGACCATTTATAGGAGTCTCTGTTTTTTCACTCCTATTTAGCTCATGATGAATTTCTGTGTTTTGCCTTCTCCCTCCCCAAGAGCTTTGCCTTTGTGACTGACCTTTATGTCAACACTTCCCAGTAAGTGTTGGTATTTTCAGGGGATACCTCTTATGCCCTCTTTGTCTTTCCATCTTCTGTTTTCCTCTAGGACAGCTTGACTGGGTTATATAAACTACTTTAGATTTCTTTTTGAAATATCTCTGAAAGGTAGAGACATCAGTCAACAAGCATTTATTGAGCTTACTATCACTAGACACAATTCTAGGCACCAGGGATTCAATGAAAGGCAAAAAACTTGGTCCCTGCCTTCAAGAATCCTAGTAGTACATGCTGAGAATCATCAGTCCCATCTCAATCTATTATACTTCAGAAACGTTTTCCTGCTTTCCCCTCTCAGATTGTCCTCATCTCCTCTATCTATCTTGTATTTGCTCATTTATTTGCATGTTGTCTCTTCTATACCATACAAAGATATTGTGAGAAAAATATTTTGTAAACTTTCAAGCACCATAGAATTGGAGCCACCATCATAACCATCATTACCCTTATATCTGATAGTATTTGACAGTAGTCTGGCTTCTTTCCAATCATTGTATCTCATACAATGATTTGTAAGGTTGGGCACAGACCTCATTTGTCTGCAATTAACACATGATGTAACTAAAGATCAGAAAAATTAAGAAATTTGCTCCACAATTATTCAGCTAGTAAATGACCAGGACTTGAGACCAGGCCTTCTAGATTACAGGCCAAAACACTTTCCACTAATAAAAACAATGCCAACTCACATTTATAGAGGGTATCTCAAAAGTCTTAGTGAAGTTTTAAGCTAATGAAGCTTTAGTAGCTTAACAATGCACTATGACTTTTGGGACATCTACATATTTCTTTGGAGGTTCTGAATTGTTTTCCTCACAACCTCCTTGAAAAATTGGCCTTGGTGTATTATCATGTCCATTTAACAGAAGGTGAAATAGTTCAGAGTTTAGCTGATTTACCTAAGAACACTCAGTAAATGAGAGTCAGATGGCAAAGGCAAGTGATTCCACCTTTGTCTACCCTGTCTATTCCACTCTGTCTACTACAAGTCACTTCTCTGATACACCGCTTCATTTTGAGGGATGTGGGGAACTGGAATATAGAATGCAAAAGGGCAAAGGAACACTTTCAGTAGTTAATTAGTCAATAAATTTATTAAGGACCTGCTATGTGCCAGGCATTGCTAAACCTTGGGGATATAAAGAAAGCTAAAAGACAGTCCCTGCCCTTAACAGACTCACAGTTTAATGGGTGCAAAAATGCACAAGTAACTATGTGCAAACAAGCTACATACAGGATAAGTTAGAAATAAACAACAGAAGACAGACACTAGAATTAAAGGGAATTGGAAAAGGCTTCCTGTGGAATGTAAGATTTTAGCTGGGACCTGAATGAAGCCAAGGAAGTCATTAAGAGAAGACTGGGAAAGGCAACATTCCAGGTATGGAGGACAGCCAATGACAATGTCCAGAATTGGGAGAAGAATTGCCTTGTTTGAGGAAAACAAGGAGGCCAATGTCACTGGATCACAGGGTACATGATGCACTGAGGTAGGGAGAAACTTGTGGAAGGTAGACCAAACAACAGGTTATTGCAGTAGTACAGCTGTGAGGTGTAAGAAGACTTGAAATGTGGGAGTGCTAAGTTATGAGGGTATTTGAATGCCAAACAGAGGATTTTATATTTGATCCTAGAGGTAATAGGGATCTATTGGAGTTGATTGAATAGGGGAGTGACATAGTCAGACTTATGCCTTAGGAAGATCTCCTTGAGAGCTGAGAAGAGGATGGTCTGGAGTAGGGAGAGACTTATGGCAGGTAAACCAAGCAACAGGCCACTACAACATCATGGGCAAGAGCTGATGAGAGACTGAATCAGTGTGATGGTAGTGTTGGAGGAGAGACAGGATTATATGGGAGAGATTACAAAAGTAAAATTGAGAGGCTTTGTCCATATATCAGATATGGAGGGCAAGAGGGTTAAGAGTCAAGGGCGATAACCTAGATTGTGAGCCTGGGTGACTTTCAAGGCCCGATAGAAATAGTTACAATTGAACAAGGTATGACTCCTTTGCAATCAGGCTATAGAATGAAGTGACATGACTGTGCCATGATTTCCACAGACGACCAGACACAAAGCAATCTGAGTCACCATGAGTCTTGTCCAACATCTCTTCTGAGGGTAGACAGTGGTATAATCCACTGCATCGTTATGAGATGACTTGTAAGCCAGACCTGTTTAAAACCAGACGGCTCTAAACGGGCCACCTTATAGAAACTGAGTCATGGTTGGTGGATTCGTGGAGGATTCTAATTATCTCACGGAAGCCAAGGTTTGCATGTGTTTCTCTTCTCCTCCTTATTCAGTTTCTGGCATTTCCTCTTGGTGCACAATGGCTGTCACTAACATATTCCACATGTGGCCTTATGCAACTACAACCGCAGATAGAACTGCCTCAATCCAGATGCAAGTCCCATAAAATCTCTTGATTGAATGATGATGATGATGATACTATTAACAACTTTAACTAACACAATAACAATGCAAATAACAAGAAGAAAGACATTTATGGAGTTTCTGAAAATGAGTTGGGGCTGTTGCCAAATACAGCCAGGCAGTTTTATTGCTTAGCATCCAAATTAACTGTGGAGAGGGAGGCAGCATGGTGTGTTGGCATGTGAAATAGCCCTGGAATCAAGACACTTTGGTGCTAGTACTTCCCCTGCTATTTAGTGGTTTTGGGCAAAATTTTTTAACCTCTCAAAGCCTCAGTTACTTTATGTGTAATAATAACTCTAGTTTATATAAGCAGATAGATGGCAGAGTGCATAGAGCACTGGGCCTAGAGTCAGGAAGACCAGAGTTCAAAAATAACCTCAGACGCTTCAGTTGTGTGACTCTGGGAAAACCACTTATCCTCTGTCTGCCTCCATTTCCTCAATGTAAAATGGAGATAACAATGGCACCTACCCCACCCCAGGGTTGTCCCCAGGATCAAATGAAATTATGTTTATAGAGCATTTAGTGCAGTGCCTCTCACATGGTAGATGTTTAATAAGTTCTTCCTTCATTCCTTCCTTCATTCGTTTGTTCCTTCCTTCTTTCCTTTCTTTTCTCCTTCTTCTCTCCTTCCTCCTTAAAATTTGGCAAAATACTTTTCTTACAGTAACCCTGCAAGGTAGGAAGCACAAGTGCTACTGTTATTCTCCATTTTGTAGGTGAGGAAACTGCCTCAGAGACATTAGTGAGTTGCTTATACTCATATAGTTAGCAAATGCCAGAGACAGAACTTGAACCCTGGTCTCCTGATTTCAAAGTCAGTGTTCTTTCCAGTATATCGCACTGCTATAAAATGAGAATATTAATGCCTCTGTGAACAGGATGCTGCAAGAACTACATGAGATCATATAATCATAGTTCTAGAGGTGGAAGGGACTTTAGAGACTACAAAGTCTTACCTCTTTATTTTACATATGAGGAAACTGAGGTACAGAGGTCAATAAATATCTGAGTCAGGATTTGAACCCACATCTTCTTGGCTCCATCGAGTGCCTTCTCCAGTGCACCATGCTGCATCTCATAATGGTTATACAAATGCCATGTAAGTTTAAAATAGGTATATATGCTATACAAATGCAAGAGATGATTATATTAATGTATGTGGATGTAGGAGTGGAAAAATATGCACCAGGTTGAAGAATGAAAGGTGGGGAGGATGAGGACAAGATGGCCTTACAAGTCAATGTGTTGTGCTCTCCATACTACAGGCACTTCAGTGCAATCTTGTTGAGTGAATGACTATTGCTGCAGTCCTTAAAGTAGCCTTTCTTCCCTCAACACTGCATCCAGGGGAGTGTTAAAGGGAGATTAATGTAGTGGTAGTTTTCCAGAAATAGCTTTAGAGAAGACTCAGCCAATGGTTTGACAAGCAATGCTTTATTGCTTGCATTAGGTAATGTAATGTGCTTGTCTCCGCTTCCTTCTTTCCTCCTTGGACCAGACCAGCCTCAATAAGCGGATCTTGTGTGTGCTTGGTCGAACAAGATTCTCTTCTGTCTTGACATGGTCGGAAAAAGCAAGTCTGGACATATACTATCAGATGGCTCTCCTGTTCTTCCAGGCATGACTGTCAAACCCTGGAACTTTAGAGTTCTTGAAGTGTAACTAGTCTAACACTCATTTTAAGGAGCTGAGAAAACTGAGGTCCAGAGAATTAGCATGCTTGCTTAAGATTGCCCAGAAATTTAGTGACAATAATAGGTCTCTTGATTCCTAGTTGTGTGCTATTGACTCCCAAGCTAGATGTAGGGATTGTGAGCTTTAGTGTCTCAGGGTTGAGCCTATTTACATTTGGAAGCCCAGGAGGTGTTTTCTTGGTCCAGGCAATGGTTTCCTTAGTTAAAATGGATAAATTATTTTAAACTTTGGGGCTGAGTATCAGCTTACTTATTGTCCCACTGGTGAGTGTTCTTCCTTGGATCAGGTTGGAATGTTTGTTTCTGCATAGGAGATTCCTTTCCTCTCCTTTCTTTTCCTTTCCTTTCCTCACTTCTTTCCTGCCTGCCTTCCTTTCCTTCCTTTTTTCCTCCTTAATATGTTACCATCACATGACTAATAGCATTTATATAGAGTTTTAAGGGTTTCAAAACACTTTTCATACGTTATTTCATTTGATCTTCACAATACTATGAGGTAGGTACTATTATTGCCCCCATTTAAAAGGAAACCGAGGTAAGTTAAGTGACTTGTCCAGGGTCATACAACCTTCTCAATGCAGTGTCTAAGGCTGAGATGCAACAGAGTATGGATCACTTCTCTGCCCCTTGTGGTAATTTTGGTCTGATAATTAATACCAAGAAAACAGGGATTCTCCACCAGCCAGTACTGCACCATCCATACATGGAAACATTGGGTACAGCAAATGAAGAAATATTGAATGCTGTAGATGTTTTCTATCCTTGACAGTGTACTTTCCAGGGATGTACACATAGATGATGAGGTTGATGCATATATTGCCAGAACTAGGCTCTGAAAGAAAGTGTGGGAGAGAAGAGGTATTAGACTGTCCACCAGACTGAAGGTCTACAGAGCCATTGTACTGACCTCATTGTTGTATCCTTGTGAAACCTGGGCAGTCTGCCAGCGCCATGCCAGGAAACTGAATCACTTCCATTTGAGTTGTCTTAGGAAGATTCTGAAGATCACCTGACAGGATAAGGTATCAGATACTGAGGTCCTTTTTCAAGCTAAACTGCCAAGCATTCAAACTCTACTACAGAGAGTACAACTCTGATGGGCTGGCCAAGTTGTTTGAATGCCAAACTTATATTTGCCTAAAAGTCTGTTTTATAGAGAACTCACATAAGTCAAATGCTGACATGGAGGTCAGAAGAAGTGATACAACTTTGAAGAACTTTGGAATCAATTGGGTGACATGGGAGACACATCTAGCATGGTGTGACCACGTCAAAGAAGATGCTGTCCTCTATGATCGAAGCAGAATTGCAGTAGCTCAAAAGAAATATGAGATGCACAAATTTGGAGACTTCTCCATTCCAAATGTTTATATGAACTATTTGTGCCCAACCTGTGGTAGAGCCTTCCAAGCTCATATTGGGTCTGATCAGTCACAGTTGGACACACTGTACCTTGACCCCAACATAGTGATGCCATTTTGGTCCTCTTTGAGAATGAAGGACAACAACCAAACTGAGGCAGGATTTGACCTTGGGTCTTCCTGGCTCCATGGCACCTTGTGGGGTACGTGGGCCCTGTCCTTCAGATTTACTGCAAAAAGGAAGATGATTTTCAAGTTTGGGGGATAGGGACAGACCTTAAAAATGAAGGAATAAAAATAAATTCTGGCTTGGATAACTCAATGTCAATCCATAGATAATTGCCCCTGAATTCTTTACTTACTCATAAGGAGGAAGGTTACAAATTAGTTTCATAGCAGGCATGTACCCATAAGCTAAGCTTCATCACAGACCATCTCCCTGCACTAGTTACCACTTCCTAATAACATTATAATAGACTTACCTTCTACCTTTAAAATGGTATATACAAGATTTCACAATGAAACTCGGTTTTCTCAGGTTCTGGGAAGGGCGCAGCAAACTCCCCCATGTGATAGATGATTAATTGGATGTGTATTTTATTCCAATCACTATTAATCAGTTTGGGGGTAGTGAATATAAGTTCTGATATTAGGCTTCAGAGCTGTGAACTGCAGATCGTAAGTTCACTTGCTTAATCATAGGAAGGTAACTAGAGGACCTCCACCCTGGTTTTTCTTTGTTATGGTGACCAAGCCCAGGGTGGCAGAGATGACATGGAAAGTACCCCAGCTATTTTTTTGCCCCTCTGTCCCTTGTCATCCCTCTGTGCCCATTATGGGAAGATGGCAATGAGCATTTGGCTAATAAATGACCCTATTTGCCAGCCTATGGCCTGCCTTTCTACCAGCCCATCAGCCCACACAGATGTTTTGACTTCTGCTTATCAGTCTAGCCCATGGGTCTGTTCATTGGCTCAGTAGGACCTTCTGTCAAGGTCTGCTCATTGACTCATTTGTCAATCAGTGGGAATCTATATTTTGCATAGACCCTCCTGGAGGGAAAAGGGCAAGGTCTATCAACCGATGAGATTCTGTATTTTTAATTTGCTTCATCTGTATTGTCTGGGCATCAAGCACTATAAAACTAAGGCCCTGGAAGAAGGGGACATCTCAGATCAAGAGGATGATCTGAGGTCCGTTTCTTTAGCAGGGGCCATAGACCATTTAATAAAGTGCTGTTGGCTTAGAACTCTGAAGATGGGACAATTTTGGACCTCACACCCAACAAGAAGAACTTACATGCATTCAGTGAACAAAAACCTACCAAATGTTCTCTCCTCACAAGAATTCTGTGGGGTGTGGAGGATCTCACAGCTTTTCCCCCAATAAGTTGGAGGGAGGAACACCAGTAAGTTGCTCTGCAAAGAAGCCAGGCAGCTGCAGAAATTAGAAAAGGTCAGTCTGTTCAAAGTGTCACATGATCTGTGCTCTTATGCTGGAAATATTCCAGTGTAAAGGGAAGCCAGCATCTCAAGAACAATGCCTATCAGACAGTAAATTAAGATTTCAACAATTCAATACAACTTGAAGAGGACATTAAGTCAGGAGGAGCTATTAGAACTTGAAACTTCTGCAAAGGATATTAGTAGGCTAAAAAAAAGATATTCAAAGGAAAGATGGCCCCATCCCTGATAATATACTATCCTTTTGTAATATATTATCGATTTGGATCTGGAAGGGACCTTTATATTTTAGGTAAGGAAACTGAGGCATACGGAGGTGAAGTGACTTCTTCAAATTCACCATGTAGTGTCACAAGCAGATTTGAACGAAGGACTTGTAATAATAGCTAGAATTTATATAGAGCTTTAAAGTTTGCCAAGCACTTCAGGAACATTGGCTCATTTTATCCTCACACTATATCAAGAGGTAGGTGCTATTATTTTCCCTATTTTACAGGATGAGAAAACCAGGGAAGACACAAGTTAAGTGACTTGCCCAGGATCATACAGCTGGAACACATCTGAGGTTAGATTTAAACTCAGATCTTCCTGACTCTAAATCCAGTGTTCTCACCATTATACCACCTAGCCTCTTAATTCTTAACTCTGGAGCTCTTGGGTTTTCTATTGTACCATAATGCCTCCTGTTGTAGTGGTGTCAAACTTAAAGAGAAATACATCCCTGTGGGCCACCTATTAGAAAATCCCAAATTAACATCTTTATTTTATTATATTTTAACTTATTTTGTTAAATATTTCCCAATTACATTTTAACCTGGTTGGGGTTACACTGGGGAGTTTTGCAGGCAGCATTGGCCTGCTGGGTGAGGGTGGGGTTGAGTTTGACACCTTTATCAATTTAAGTGAATCTAGTGCCTTTTCTTCTAAGGTTTTTTCCTAAATACCTTGGAAATATCCTGTAGGTGTCCATTTATATACAAGTTCATCTCCCTATTAGAAGATAGGCTCTTCAAAGTAGGAATTATGTTTGCTCTTTCTTAGAATCCCCATCTCTTAAAGCCTTTGATAAATACTTACTGACTCATTAAAATGAAGGAAGGATCTGGATTAGAGCCCTGAAAGGTCATCAGAAATCTAGGTTAGGGGGAAGCTTCCATTTATATACCCTTTTGAAGTTTTCAAAGAACTTTCTTTGTAATACCTTTGCAGGACACATAGACTAAGCATCATCATCCCCAGTTTAGAATGAGGACCTGAGGCTCCCTGGAAATGAAATTACTTGCCCAAAGTCACATGACTGCTAAATATTTGGGCTGCTGGCAGACCTAGTTGTTTCTTCCTCCACAGCCTGGGGTCGTTTCTACCACGTCTTAGAAGGAACAGGACAACAAAAGGTAGCAGGCCAATCCTTCATGTCGGGTCTTACCCTCTCTTGGCTTCTGGGCATCTCACAAGTAGAGCCTGTATGGTACCAGCAGCAGCAGCAGCTTCCATCTGGTCATTAATCAGGCTGTCAAAAATTAAAAAATGCCATTTCTCCTAAGACTGAGAGGAAGGAGATAATATATATCTTTTCTTGGCTTGCTGGAATCAAAAAGAACATGCCTTTAGCTATGTGAACTAGAATTAAGGGTCTCTGTCCAGCACAGTCAGGCCTCTTCCTGGCTTTGGACTCTCTTTTGCTTGAGGCCCACCTTGTAAGCACATCCTCACATCTGACAAGCAGAGCATTAGGGAGACAGACATTTTTGCAGTCTGCTGCATCTGTCTTCATTACAGTAATAAAAACTGTGTGTGAATGTCTCACATCCATCACCCCTGCTTCCACCCAGAGAGCCTACACACATCTAAATCATTCTACTGGGCTCATTGAACGTATTTATCACCTAGGTTTGTATAGTCGGGCCTCTTCCTTCTGAGGTGGCCATGTGGATGTTTCCAAGGGTCCCTTACTATATAAAATAAAGGAGAGAGAGAGGAAGAGAGGGAGACTTTGAAGAAGAATTTTTTTTCCTGGAAATTGGTGAATTTGAACATCATATATGCCTGAAATACTATAGAAGAAAGAGATGACAGAAGAAGAGATAGGGGAGAAGGGAAAAGAGAATCAAGGTCCTTTCATTAGCAGGGCCTTAAGAAGCTGATCCTGAAGGCAAAGAAAATCTGCAGGAAGTGATTGTGAGGATCTAAATGATAGAGTTTCTGTTTTCCATCGGTCAAGGCAACGTACTGAAGGGAAATTTCCATCGAAAATAAAATTAGCCAGGACATGAACCCATTCTGGTCTTGCCGCTGTTCTTTCATCATCTATTTTCTAGGAAACTCCAGAAATAGAGGCATAACTGAGAATGTGAATAGTATTACAAATTCTTCACCTCCCCCCAACGCCATGAATTATTTAAAATCTGTATTAATTATTACAAAGAGCACATGCTTTTTACCTTTGGATGGGAAAGAAGGTAAGAGCTTATTACCTTACTTCATCCTCTTTACAATATTAACCTACTTTAATCATCTTCACTCCAAAAAACCCTGTTCATTGAAAATGGTAAATTGGTTCAGGCCTGCCCAATCATTTCCAGATGCATTAAGGCATCCTTTGTGAATCATGCCATGTTGCTTTGAATCATACTCTGTGTGTATATGCATAGGTGAGGGATCATTCTTCTTTTTTCTAATAACAACAAGATCAATGGGTCTTATAATGGGAGGGCTTTAGATCAGACAGGGTGATTTTTTTTAAAAAATTCTGTTATAGCTAATTTTTATGAAACAGTTATAAAAACAACTTGTATTTACACTAATACTTTATGGTTATAATGGACTTTTATATATTTTATTTCATATGCTTCTTACAACAATAGGACTATTTTACAAATGAAGAGATCATATGGGGAGGAAAAGGGAATATGCATTTATTAAGCAACTATTATATGCCAGACTCTGTGTTAAGTGCTTTACAAATATTGTTTTTTGATCATATGACTTTCCTGAAGGAACATGCCTACTAAATAGGAGAACTGTGACTCAAATCACTCCTGGTCCAGTGTTCTTTCTGCTGTAACAAACTATCATTCTGGTTGCTGAAAAATCTGTTGGTAAATAAAATGATTATTAGTCAAATATTATTTTAAGTAAGTAGGAGAGTATACTATTTTTTCTCCTCCTCTCTCTCCTTTTCTACCAGTAGCATCAACATCAACACCTTCTATGTACAGCAGAAAACCATAAATCTAGAGTCAGAGAACCTGGATTTGAATCTTGATTCTGCCACTTATTACCTTTGTGGTTTTGGGTTATAGTCATTTACCCTCCCTGGGCTTCTGTTTCCTCATCTATAAAATTAAGGGGCTGGCCTAGGGGAACCTCTAAGTTTCCTTCTAGTTCTAGACCTATGATCAATGAAAGAGATTTACAAACTGGACAATTTTACTTTGGGAGGGTAGAAAAACATGACCAAAGATATTGTGGAGTATCAAAGGAGATCTTTACCCATGAAATAGAAAATAGATTTGAGGAATGAGCACAGTGAAAAAGAAATTGTTAGATAGTTGCAGGAAAGAAAATGAAAGCGAAGCAAAGACGTCAGGTAGAATGTATTACAAAATAAACTGCCAGGCAAAGCCAATATAAAGTTCTGAGGCAGAAGAGATAGCACCTATTTTAGAGAAGGCTTATGGCCAGGAGTAAACGTCTGGCCTCCGGATGCATGAATGACTTTTGGAATCAGTTGATTCAGCATAGGTGCCACCTCCTCAGCTAGACTTTTGTTGATTGTTAGTGCTTGCTTTGCCCTAGACATATTTATGTGAATACTTTGTATCTACTTATCTTTGCCCTGCCTCTGACCATGTGACTCTTTTTTTTTTAAGGCAATTGGGATTAAGTGACTTGCCCAGGGTCACACAGCTAGTAAGTGTCAAGTGTTTGGTCTGAGGCTGGATTTGAACTCAGGTCCTCCTGACTTCAGGGCCGGTGCTCTATCCACTGCTCCACCTAGATGCCCCAAGCCATGTGACTCTTAGGAAGTCATTTAATTTTTCAGTTAAGTCAAGTCAACAAGCATTTGTTGAGAGATTACTATGTTCCACATATTGCACTAAGGACTGAAGATAGGGAGAAAGACAAATATAGTATCTGCTTTCAAGTGACATTCTAATTGAGTGGACAACATGCAAACAACCACGTACATACAAGGGTAAATTGGAAACAATTTCAGAGGAGGGGTACTAGGGGTAGGGGGAAGAGGGACTGAAAAAAAGGCTCCTTGTAGCTGGTGAAATTTGAGCTGATACTTAAAGAAGGCAGAGAATCTAGGAAGTAGAGAACATTGCAGACCTGGTAGACAACCAGTAAAAAAAACTCACTAGGACTATGCCTTGCAGAGAAGGTGCTGACTATGCAAATTAAAGGAAGTTCCTTACCAAATAACTCCCTATACTAATGAAATCCTAGGTCCTGATACTACCTTTGTGTGGATTATATTTCCCTAGGATCAGGTTGGGGAACCTGTGGCCTTGAGGCCACATGTGACCTTCTAGGTCTTTGGGTATGGCCTTCTGACCAAGTCCAAGTTTTATAGAACAAATCCTTTTAATAGGGGAATTTGTTCTGTGAAGTTTGGATTCAGTCAAAGAGCCACACTTAGGACCTAGAGGGCCACATATGCCCTCAAGGCCACAGGTTCCCCACTCCTGCTCTAGGAGAATGTAAACTCCTTGAAAGCAGAAACTGATCGCTTTTTATTTTCATCTCCAGTGCATAGAAAAGCACCTTGTCTAGCACATAGTAGTTGCTTAATAAATGTTTGCTGAATGGAAATGAAAAATGGGAAAGAGAGTGGACAAACTCTGGATCTAAAAGATTTTATAGGTTTTTGTTCAAAGGAAAATGGGAAGAAGAAAAACAAATGATGTACATCTTGGCCATGGAGTCCTTTTGGAGTCTCCAAAGTTGTTTATAATAGAGTTAATAGTAGAACTGGCTTGGGAGAAAGGAGGAACAAATGAGAGCAGGGAAAATGAACATTTGCATGAATAAATGCAAATGTTTATAAGAAACTGAGATGAAAATGAATTTGGAGTTAGTAAACTTTTTCTGGTTGGTTTGATGATGGAAAAGACATAAATATGCAATTATGCAAATTCATTTTATAATAAAAATGCTGTGGGATATCAGTTTCATCCCTTTAAATTTCCCCAGATGGAGGAACTTATGATTGGTGAGATGGTCAAAAAGGGTCAGCAAAAAGGAGAAAATGAGCAGTAGGAGGGACAACAGAAGGAGCAGGAGTAAAGAACGCCAATGATCTACATGCAAGGTGACCTGGCCATGAATGAATATTTTAGATTTAGCTGCGATGGGCACTGATGAATTTCTAAGGTTGCATGAATGAGATCTCTGCTCTCCCTTTACTGTGGTGTGAATGACTTTTTAGCCACCCAGACATGGAACACACTCATGTTCTCGACCACAGATACCCCAGACAGTATGTCAGTAAACATTTATTAATCACTTACTATGAACTAGGCACTGTGTTAAGCATTGAGGATACAAACAAAGGGAAAAAACAGTCCCTGCCCTCAAGGAGCTCATGGTCTAAGGGGGGAGACAACATGCCAATAATTATGTACAAGCAAACTACACCCGGGAAAAATTGGAAGTAATCAACAGAGGGAAAGTGCTAGATTCAAGGAGGATCACGGAAGACTTCTTGTAGAAGATGAGATTTTAGCTGGGACTTAAAAGAATCCCAAGCAGCCAGGAGGTGGAAATGAGGAGGGAGAGAATTTCTGGTATGAAGGACACCCAATGTCCCCTTTTGTCAAGCCTTCTGTGAGTCAGAATGGCATGTGTCTTTCTGAAAGAAAAAAAAAAGAATAGGCTTTCTGGAATTTGGGAGCATTTAGGCTGTTTATCACAGTATCTTTCAGTGACTTATTTTCAAGAACTTCTAAGCAGAATGCTTTGATCCTAGGCCTTTTATGTCCTTTGCCTTATCCCATCTGGCCTGCCCCTGGTCACAGTCTTACTCCTTGCTCTCTACCCTGTCCTGGGCCTCTGTCCTAGGAGTAAGAGGGGATGTTTCTGCCATTAGAAAGAGCTTCAGAATCGTTGGCAAGGAAGCCTTTTATCTTTGTTGTTTGGTTTAATCACTCTATTTCAAAGCCTTTTGCCAATATATTTCCAGTCTCTTTTTCCATCACCTTTTATTCATTAGTGCATTCCCTCTGTTCTTCCTCTGTACATTTTTTCTCAGGATCCGCTGGTCTTCAATTTTCCCCATTCCAACCTTGAATCATCCTAAGCTGCCACATGTACTTGGGTTCCGTCCCAAGACTACTAAACTGTTTTTCTTCTATTTAGTCACTGACATACCACTAATTAATAATAATGATAATAATAATAATAGCTTTTACAGAGTACCTACTATTTGCCAGGCACTGTGCAAAGTACTTTATAAATATTGTCTTATTTGAGCCTCACAATAAACCTGTTATTATCCCTGCTTTACAGATGAGTAAGTTGAGGCAAACAGAGGGCAAGTGATTTTCCAAGGGTCATACAACTAGTGAGTTTCTGAATTCAGATTTGAACTCAGGTTTTCCTAACTACAGGGCCAATGATCTATGCATTGTAACATAAGTGCCCCTATTAAGCCTTCTCAGACTGACCAGAAAAGATGTGAAAGCTTCTTTGGATTCTAGTCTGAATCCTGTGTTTACCTTCTCACTCACTACCAAAAAGTCAGATACCCTCGATGTATATGCAACTGAAGCATTGACTTGGGCAAATCATTTCTCTCTGGGCCCAAGTTTTGTCCCCTATAAAATGAGGGCTTTGGATTGAATGATTTGCAAAGTTTCTTCTGTATTGTGTGTGTGTGTGTGTGTGTGTGTGTGTGTGTGTGTGTGTTTGTTTGTATGTGTATGTGTATGTCTAAATAGGTATATGCACTGAATGAGAAGATGAGCTTTTTAAAGGCAAATATTAGGCCAGGCTAAATTACTCTAATAATCTAAAAATCCCCAGTTACATTGTTTATGAGAGTGGGCTGCCATTTTAAAACCTAGAGTTGATCCATATTCCTTTTTTTACAGGTAGCAACTCCCTCCTCACCAGATCCCTAGTGCCATATCTTGGCATTCAAAGCCCTTTATCATTTGGCCCCAAAGTGCTATTTTTGCCCTTTCTTCCTACTTTCCTTAAAATACACTATATTCTAGCTGAATTGCACTCCTTACAAATCTCCAAACATGTCTTCTTCTTTCCTGTCTTTGCTCTGCCAACACCTCCATTTCTGCCTGTTGAAAGTCTATCTATCCTTCAAGGGCCTCATACCATTTCCTCCAAGAAGCCTTCCATGATCTACATCTTTAACTCAGTTCTGGACAGAAGTGATCATTCCCTTCTCTGAATGATAAGAACATCTTTGGTACCTTTTGTCAGATTCTGTTCCAGTCCAGTCCTAGCCATTCTTATCCTAGTCTGTAAGGTTCTTAAGGCTAGAGACAATAAGGCTATTAATAGTTGGTGCTCAGTAAAATACTTGTTGAATTGGAAGGCTACCCATGGCCCCTTTTGCGGACTCCCACCTAGCCTGCCTATACAATGAGATCATCATAGACATTGCTAAACTTCTGAGTTACCTAGAGCATCACACTATTTTCAGAATTGATCAAGAGGGCACTTGACCTTGTCTCAACCTTCCTTGCTCTAGGTGCCCACCCTCACTGATCTTGGTTTCTGAGCCTGCTTGGTGCCCTGTTTTCTGAGAGAATTTGGGACCACGTGTGACCTATCTCTTCCACTTCTTTCTTTGTGTTGTGTCTTGGTGACAGTTCTGGCACCTATTTCCACTTTCAGTTCTTTCTCCTGTTGTCACACAAGCCAGAAAACAAGAGAATATTTCCTTAGATTTGTTTACAAGGAGATAGAGTACAAAATAATGCCCAAGATAGGGTTTCAGATATTTGAGAGTGCATATAAAGGATTCTAGACATCATGGAGCAGTTTACTTACTTCCCAATCTCCAATTGCCTACTTTAGTAGGTACCAAAACTTGTCAAGTTGCTCTTTTGTTAAATTTGCCTAGGCCTACCTTGGTCCATGATTTACTCAGCCCAGAGACCATGCTTTTTATTCCACATACATAAGAGTATGAGCTCTAGTGGAGTTCAATTCATTCCTCTGGATTGAAAATTTGCTGGTAAATTTTGTTAAATATAATGAGTGTTTTCATTTGTTTATTATGGCAGATTCAATGCAATTTATAAATGCTACCCAGGCCTTCTGATATTTCAGAACCATAGCATGTTAGAGCTTTAATGGGTCTGAAAACCAATTCTGTCCAACTGCCTCTTTTTACAGAGGAGAAGGAAATGAAAGATCAAAAAGGGGAACTGACTTACCTAAGGTCACCTATCAAAAATCTGTGGCAGAATCTAGAGTAGAGGTTTCCTCTTCTTCTCCTCCTCCCCTTCATTCCTCACCCCCCCCCCAAATGTTGTACTTGTATCAATGTTAGGGATACAAAGACAAAACATAAAGCGGTTCCTGCTTTCAGGGAGCTTACAATCTACTGGAAAGGTTCAACACATATACATATAGGAGAGGGATGGGACCTGAGATTTTATTGGTTCAGGGAACTCCCAGGTGAGGAAACTCCCTCTACTGATGCAGGTTGACATCTTCTGTTCAACTTATAGTCTTAGAGAATTTCCTGGGGATCAGATATGTTAAGTGATTTGCCCAGGGCAATATTTGTCAGAGATCTAGAACTTTCTGATTTTGAGGCAACGTCTCAATCCACTGCAAACAATTGCCTTTCTATGCAGGTTGTATATACAAAGTAATTTTATGGGGAAGAGAATATTAACTGAACTAATTAGGGTCACTATGAAAGGCCTTGTGTAGGAGGTGACACTCAACTATGTTTTGGAGGAAGCTGGAGATGCTAAGAAGTGGAGGTGAGAGGGAGGACTTTTCATACAGAGAGGTCCACCTATGCCAAAGAACAGAGCTGGAGGATGTAATGTCACACATAGGGGACAGTTAATAGAACAGTTTAACCAGAATGGGCGGTACATGAAAGGGAACAATGGGAAATGAGAATGGAAAGGTAGGTGGGAATCAGATGGTAGAGACTTTAAAACATGGCTGAGGATTTTATCCTCAAGCTAATAATGAGTCACTGTTTTGTGACTTTTTGAGTAGGCCAATGATATGATTAGGTCTATATTTTAGGACTATCAGTTTGGCAGTTGTGAAAAAGATGGAAATGAGAGAGCCTAGAAGCAGAAAGACTAATTAGGAACCTATTGCAATAATACAATCAAAAGGTGTTAACTAGAATAGAGGGCTGTGGGAGTGGGGAGAAGGGAACAGTTGTGAGGGATGTCTAGGAGGCAGAATCAACAAGACATAGTAACTGATAGGATATGGGGGTGAAGGGGATGGAAGAGTCAAGGATGACAAATTGTGAACCTCAGTGACTAGCTATACTGCTAGTGCTGTTATACTACAGCACACTCAGCAGAAATAGAGATGCTTGGAGAGGAGTTTCTGGGGGAAAAGGAAGTGTAGGAATATGAGTTTTGCCTTGAATATATGGAGTTTGATGTGCTTATGTGACTTTTGGGTGGAGACAGATAACAGGCAGTTAGTAATGTGGGACTGAAACCCAGCAGAAAAAACAAAGCTATTACTTAAAGGAGCTGGCTCAGGACTTTAACTTTTTGTGACTGTATGGGGAGCTTATCAATGAACTCAGCTTACAAAACAGTGTGAAAAAGGCAAGCAAAGACAAGTGACTGAGGAGGAATCCAGAAGTGGCATGGCTGTAAAATAATAGAAATAAGAGAATTCAAGTCCCAAAGAAGCTAAAGCAGATGATAAACGTTATGCACAATGAAAGGGGACCTATGCTGAGGGAAATAGGAAGAGCAAAAAAAGGGAAGAGCCATTACCTAGCATAGATGCAATGGACAAGGGAGAAAAAGTGGAACTTATTATCCATTGTGCTTCTGTTTTCTCTACCAAGCAAAATGATCTTGGGCTCAGAAGGTTAGACAAAAATGGTTGAAGGAATTGAAACCCAGGATAAGTAAGGAGATGGTGAAGGCTGCCTTCATGGAGTTCAGATCGCTAGACTGGAAAATTAAATCTTAGATTACTGAAAGAACTTTGAATGAGATTACTGAAACGCCATTGGCTATCTTGGAGGAAGAGGGTCAAATGGGAGAAGGTCTATAGGACTTAGGGAAAGTGCAGTTCCATTTTTTGAAAAGGAGAAGTTGACTATTTGTATTCTAGGCTAGTGAGCTTGATGCTGATTCCTGGAATGAACCTAGAACTTTATTAAAAATATGGTTTTTGAGAAGTAAGAAATGGAACCCATGATCACTGTGAGTCAGAATGGGGTATTAAGAATAAGGCAGGCCCCGGGGACTCTCATTTCCTGTTTGTGTACAGGGTTACTGAACTAACAGATAATGGCATGCAATAGACATACCTTGAGTTTCATCCATGCAGAGAATCTCGTGGACAAGATATTGAGATGTGAACTCTGACATTCAGTTATTCTTGTTCTAAGATGTGTGGAGTATACTTTCTGCTCTCCCCAACCCTTGCTTTGCAGATCTTACAGACTATTGACATGGCAAGAAGTATAGGGCCTTATATTCATCTTATGCTATGCATTTTTTACCATAGTTTCATAAACTTGGAGCTAGGAAGGCTTCTTAAAGGTCATACTGTTCAACTGTCTCATTTTACAGATGAAGAAATTGAGGTCCAGAGAAGTTAGTTGGCTTGCTCAGGGTTACACAGGTAGTAGGTGTCAGATTTGGGGTCTGAGTCAAATTTTTCTGACTCCCAATCTTTCCACTGAACTATACCTAACCTCTTCTTATAATCTATCTCCATGTCTTTTTTTTGCTTCCATGCTGGGACCTGAGAAATTGTGAGCTTTTATTTGGTGCTTTTACAGCTTTTGGAAAATGGCTTTCAAGGGACAGGAACAATTTATGCTTTTTTACATATCTTACCCATTGGAATGTAAATTTTTTGAGGTCAGGTCTGCTTTTGCCTAACTTAGCACAGTATGTGGTATATTATAATTGATGCTTGTTGACTGATTGACAACTGAAATTTAGAGGCAGGAAGAGAACAACCATGGTCTTAGAACTCTGAGAACTGTACCAGGGTCTCTTCCTCTCCCATGTTGGGGTTATTTGAAGCCAATATATAAAATAAAAGAGATGCTATAATATCTAGGTTGACTATTCCACTTTAAAATATCATGTCTTTGCTTGAAAAATGCCCTGGAATGTTTTTACCTTTTATATGAGAAACAGAAATGAAAATGGCTTTTGAGACCTCTAGTTAGAGATGATACATACATCAAGCCCTTTGGACCCTTTCACACCCCCCTCCCTCTCTCCTCTTAACTGTCCAAGGTCTCGGGCACCAAGAACACTGAAGAGACTCAGCTGTGATGACAAAGTCAGCAAAATCTACTCACCTTCTATGTTCCTTCGGAGTACTCACCCATCTCTCTTAGAGTGTATTGACAACAGAAGGCAAAAGACTAGTACAGAGAACTCGGCACACATATGACCAGGATTGAGAGGGGTCTCAAAAAACATATACAAAAATTTGTTGAAGGGGCTGGAAATGTTTAGCTTGGAGAAGAGTAGACTGTGGTTGCTTTCTTTGACTATTTCAAGGGTTGTTACATGGAAGAGGAGAGATTAGAATTATTATGTTTGGTCCTGGAAGGCCAAACTAAGGCAGTGAGCAGAAGGTATATAGAGACAGATTTCAGTTCAATATAAGAAAGGGTTACCTAACCAAGTTGCTGAGAATTAGAACAGATTTCCATCATTAGTAGTGAGCTCTCTATCACTAACAGTACTTAAGTGCACTGTTAAAAATATTGAAGGGTAGAACTCTGATTCAGGTAATAGAGTTGGACTAGGTGACCTAATACTCTCTAATTCTATAAAGAGTTTGATCTAATCATGTAAGAAAGTTGTGAACAAAGAAGGTTTTCAGTAAGGATGTGTTGATTTAATTTCAGAGATAACCAACAAATGAAATTCTATTGGGGAAGCTAGGGGGTACAGTGGACAGAGTACCAGGCCTAGAGCCAGGAAAATTCATCTTCCTGAGTTCAAATCTGGCCTCTGACACTTACTAGCTGTGTGACCCTGGGTGAGTCACTTAACCCTGTTTGCCTCAGTTCCTTATCTGTAAAATGAGCTGGAGAAGGAAACATCAAACTACTCTAGTATCTTTGCTAAGAAAACCCCAAATGGGGTCACAATTAGTTGGACATGCCTGAAATGACTGAATAACAAAGAAATGTTATTAAGTTCCTTCAATATGCCAAGCTCTATGCAAAATGCTTTGCAGAATAAAGAAGTATAATCCATGGTCCCTGCTCTTGAGGGAAGTTTACAGTCTAGCAGGGAGACAAAGCAAATACATAACAAACAAGTGGAAAATAATTGAAGATGGAATCTAATCATATCCTTATTATATAGTATGGTTGGATATATTACGGCTCAGAAAATGGACCATTGGGAATGGTTCAGTGGAACAGGTGCACTCAGGTTGAGTCTTGAAGGATGGATAGTATTTAGATAGAAAGGAGAGGGAGGGTATGGTAGGCCTGCAGGGAAAATTGGTTCTACAGTCAGAGAGTTTGGGTTCAAATTCAACCTTTATTATGCATGTAAGTTGCCTGAACATCTCAGTTCATGTCCTTGAGTTTGTTCAAAACTAAGGGGTTTGACAGATGACTTTTGAGTTACTTTCCCATGCTAGATGTTACTATAATCCTATGATCTGCATGATGAAAGGCATGAATACCAAAGATAGTGAGGAGAACAACCTGAAATGGTGTAGAGTATATTGGGCAGTGATTGGAATTAAATTTGGAGGTCCTGGAGAGGCCTTGAAAACCAGGCAGAGGAATTTTAGGATTTGGATGATAGGAAATGAGAAGCCATGGTAGGTATTTGATTAGGGGAGAGATATAATGAAATTTGTGTTTTAGGAAGATGAATCTATCAGTGCTATGGTGGAATAATTGAAGGTAGTGCTGTTCTAGGCTACATGTTACAAACTAAGGCTTTATGCTGTTTAGGAGTGTAGCATCAACCACTTGAGGTAGGTTTTCTTACGATCCTTGATAATTAATATTAATTAATTTGGAGCAGCTCCAAATGGACTACAAGTGTTAATCAATCCAAATACTCTAATGAGAAATAATTTGGTAAGCTGATGAGCTAATAGAGTGTTAACGATGAGGCAGAAAGATGACTCACTTAGGTAAACAATTGGATTATATAGCGCACTTCTAATTATCTTCTTCTATTGATATTTTTACAAATGCATAAAGTGGTTTCATTCTATCAGACAGTGAGTTAATTTGGCAAGAGCTTAGCCACTCGACTGATAGGATCATTTTTGTATCGATTTCTGGAAAATGAGAGCTGAATTATCATGTTCTTTTTCATTTGCAACCCTTAGCTGGGGTTTACCCAGTCCAAAGGGGAGAGGAAACTTGGCAACTGTGCAGCAAATTGGTTGTCTCTAGGGATCCCATCAGGATTTTTAAGCTGCAACACTATGCCTTAGTTTACATTTGAATGGAACTTTCTAATACAAGAAATCCATTATTTCATTTGTTCTCATAATATTTCTATAAGGGAGGCAGGGCAGGTATTATTCACCCCACTTTTTACAGATGAAGAAAGTGAAGGTTAAGTAACTTGCCTATGGTCACTCAGCGAGTAAATTTTGGAATGGAGATTTGAATCTACATCTTTTCACTTTAAGTCCAGTTCATTCACTTGATGTCTTAATGATCTGGATGCCATCTATGATTACTTGTTGACTAAGAGGGTTAAAAATCTCTTTCCCCTTTCCTTCCATGGGCATTTATTAAGTGCCTATCATATTCAATGCATTGTAATAGGCCAGGAGTGGGAAGCTTGCAGCGAGGAGAGGGGAACTTGCATCCTCAAGGCCACATGTGGCCTTCTAGGTCCTCATGTATGGCCCTTTGACTAATTAGAGTTGAGTCAAACAGCTGCACTTGAGGACCTAGAGGGCTACATGTGATCTCAAGGCTGCAGGTTCCCTACCCCTGTACTAGGTGCTAGGTGAAACACAAAGAACATAAGATTCAGGGACATCAGGCATTATAGGAGGGCTAGAGTGAACCCTAAAAATAACATGAAATCATAGTTCTAAAGAAGACCTGTTTAGGGGAAACAGATATAATGAACTATGGCTTTATTCAATCCCATCTGGACAAAATTATTTTCTTTAATGTCTAAAAGAGACATAACTGACAGAATATATTAACTTCTAGTCATAGTTTTTTTAGAAATAGGAAAAAAATTAAACAAATGATGCAGTTATAAGCAACATGGTTGCATTGTTGTCATTTGTAACTCCTTTCTGTTTTCTAAAAACATTCCAACTCCCAAGAATACTCTTTGGTCATTGAAAAGAGTGCTGGAATTCAAACCAAGAGAGACCTGGGTTTGAATGCTCCTAGCTATGTGATTGTGGTCAAATTCCTACTTTACTTCTTTAAGCCACACTTTCCTTATTTGTAAAATGGGCATAATAACATCTGTAGAACCCATCTTATAGGATTGTTATGAGGCTTCATTAAAAAAATCTATGTAGAGTACTATGTACATGTTTCTTATGATGATTATCACCATCCTCCTTCTTTCAAAATACAATGATTCTGTATCCCTTTTAAGACATAAAAATAACTGAAAGGGTTTTAATCTGGCCTATTCCTTAGCCTTACCCCTCCTGCTTCATTTATTATAAAGCAATCCCCAACCAATGATGTTGGTGTATCTAGGCTTACTTCAAGACAAGTGGTTCTTTTTTTCCCTTCTAAAGTTTTAAACTCTTTTCCTTTGTGGCAGTCTCCTAGAAGCGGTATCAAGATTTCAAATTCTGGTCCTACTATACCAGCAGATATTTTAGAAAGGTTTACTTCCATGTTACTCATCGCAAAGTGAACAAATTTTTAGTAAGGAGGGAGCTCATCCCTCTTTTCCTGGATGACCTGGAGATGACAATTCTACATTATTGACCTGATTTTCTCAGGCATGATATTTGGCTCTTGTTTTCAAAGCTTTTAGGTAAATAATCATTTTGTTTCCAAAGAGCATCTATGTGATGTCCTAAAATAATGCTTTCTAGGTTGCTAGCTTTACTAATAGCAATGATATATCAAGGCTAAATCATATTACTTAGTTTGCTTATCAGCCACTATCAAGATATCCGAACTTCACCTTTTAGTCTTGGTCAGGAATGGATTGGACCAAATGACTCTTGAGCTGCTTTGCTGCTCTGAGGATATATTCTTACAGATTTTACTTGAAATAGACAAAAAGAATGGGGGAGGGAAAAGGCTGTCTACACATATCCCCAAAGTTAGGTACTATAGAGACTAGCCAAAAAGAAGAAATAAAATGGCAGCTGAGATAACCCACAAAATGACTGAAAGCAAAACACAATGTAAAGAGAGTCCAGGAGTGATGGGACATGATAAATGAAATTCTGAAGACACAAAAAGAAATGATTCCAGTTGGGGGAGGACAACTGGGATTTGTCTGAAGAGATCCTTGTGGCTGCAAAGGGAATTTACAAAGCAACTTAGATTTTAAAAAGAAATAGACAAAAGATGGAAAGAAGACCAGGTAACACAACATTAATGTAAGTGTAGAATGCCCTATAAAGGGCATGTCAGTAATGCTAATGTTCAGAATTAACTAAGTCTGAAAAGGAAAGCTAAGGACATCAAAAAGAGCTTACCTGAGCTATAGTTGGGGGGTGGATGAAAGGAAGGTTAAAAAAGAGATAGAACCTTTGCTTGGGGAAGATGGGACAATGATAACTGACAATGGGGAGAAATCAGAGATACTCAATTATTGTCTTGTTTCTGTTTTCTCTGTAAAGGAGAATGACCTTTACACTGGAAATAACAGAACAGAAATAATTAATAGGGAGTTAATGCTAAATCTGTGAAAGGATATAGTAAGAGAATACCTAGCTTTGTGTGAATTCAAGTCAATGAGACCAGGTGAGCTACATTATTGGATACTGAAAGAACTGGCAAATATTATTTGGTATTTGAAATCATGGAAAATGAGAGAGGTGCCACAAGACTGGAAAAGGACAACTACTATCCTGATCCAAAAATGGAAACAGAAAAGAGTCTGCAGACTATAAGTCAGTGAACTTGACTTCAGTTCCTAGGAAAATTTTAGAATATATCATTAAAGAGATGGTTGGTAAAACTCTAGAAAGGGAAGCAGTGATTATAAAGATCTAGCGTGCTGTCATTGAGAACACGTTGGGCCAGGATAACTTCATTTCTTTTTTTATAGGATTACTGAAATAGTAGTTGTGGGAAGTGCAATGGATATATTTTACTTGGATTTTTGCAAAGCTTTTGATAAGGTATCTCATATTATTCTTTTTCTTGATAGGAGGAAAATATCTATTTTCTTTTTTTATTAATTTATTTCTTAATTTTCAACATTCACTTCCATAAGCTTTTGAGCTTTAAATTTTCTCTCCCTGCCATAAGCTTTTGAGCTTTAAATTTTCTCTCCCTGCCTCCCTCCCCAAGATGATGTGCAATCTGACATAGGCTCTACATATACATTCCTATTAAACCATATTAAACCATATTTTTACATTAGTCATGTTGTAAAGAAGAATTAGAACCAATAGGAAGAACCACAAGAAAGAAGAAGCAAAACAAAACAGAAGAGGAAAAAAAGGAGCAAATAGTATGCTTCAATCTGCATTCCAACTCCATAGTTCTTTCTTTGGATGTGGATAGCATTTTCCATCATGAGACTTTTGGGGATGTCTTAGATCATTGCATTTCTGTGAAGACCTAAGTCTATCAAAGTTAGTCATTGAATAATGTGGCTGTTACTGGGTACAACATTCTCCTGGTTCTGCTTACTTCCCTTAGCATCAGCCCATACAAATCTTTCCAGGTTTTTCTGAAGTCTGTTTGCTCATCATTTCTTACAGCGCAATGGTTTTCCATTACATTCACATACCACAACTTGTTCAGGCATTCCCCAATTGATGGGCATCCCCTCAATTTCCAATTCTTTGCCACTACTTTTCATACTATTCTTGTGGAGAAGAAGGAGAGATATGGGCTAGATAATAATGTAATCAGATGTATTCAGAACTGATTAGATGGACAGCCTCAAACAGAAGTTGTCAATGGTTTAGTGGCATCAAGGCAGGATGTCTCCAAGGGAGTAATCCAGTGATTTGTGCTTGGTTTTGTGCTTTTTCACAATTTTGTCAGTGACTTGGATAAAGGCATAGGTGGTATGTTCATCAAATTATACAAAGCTGGGACAGATAGCTAACATGTTAGGTGACAGAAAAGGTATCCAAAAAGATCTTGACAGGCTAGAATGTTGGACTGAATCTAATAAGATGACAAATAAAGTCTAATAGTTGAGTCAAAAAATTGCCTTCACAAGTATAAGGTAGGAGAGGAATAGTCTATAGTTGATAAACATTTTATTAAATTCCTACTATGTTCCAGGCACTGTGACAAGCAGGGGGATATGAACACACTTGAGGAACTTATAACTTAATGGGAGAAGACAACACAGAAAAGGAATCAGAAAAGTTGCTGGTGGTGGGGAAGGTGAAGAAGTCAATTAGAGAAGTCCCAAAGTAGTGCATCCAGGTGAGATTGAGTTCTCTCCTTAAATGTAGGTTTGGAATTTGTGGCCCCATCCTCCAATCAGAGAGGCTGAGGGGAGTATTGTTGTGGAGTCTCAAGGTTCCTGGGATCTTATAGGAAGATGAGGCTATTCCAATAATCATCTTCCTGAGGCATGGTCAAAAAAGCAGCGGCAAAGTCCCAGAGTAGTGCAGCCAGGATAGACTGAAGTTGTTATAGAAAGGATCTGAGGATTTTTGTGGACTGCAAACTCAATGTGAATCAGTAATGTGATTCCAAAAAAAGCTAATATGATTTTAATTTGTATTAAGAGGGACATGACTTTAGAAAGACAATAGTCCCACTGTACCCTGCCTTTGTCCGACCTCATCTAGAGTGTTACGTTAAGTTCTGAGCACTATGGTTAAAGAGGGATATTCTTAATCTAGAGAGTGTCTAGAGGAGGATTAACCAGAATTCGGAAGGGCCTTGAGTCTAGGACATAGGAGGATCAATTGAAGGCATTGATCACGTCTAGCCTACGGAAAAAGAAAAGTCAAGGGGGGATATAACTCTCTTCTGAAATTTAAAGGGTTGTCATGTTGAAGAAGGATGGATTTGTTCTGTTTGGTCTCAAAGGGCTGACCTACAGTCATGGGTGCAAGGTACAATGAGACACAATTAGATTTGATGTCAGGGAAGACTTCCTAACAATTAGAACTGTAAAAAAGTGGAATGACCTTCTTTGACAAGGGATGGGATCCTTTCCTTGGAGTTCTTTAAGCAGAGGCTTGATGGTTACTTGTTGGGTAGGTTATAATGGGGATTCTTTTTGAGTTTAGGTTGGACTAGAAATTAGCTACTGAGTTTTCTTCCAGTTCTCACATTCTGTGATTCTATCCCTCATGTTCTTTCCATAAAAACCAAAATGCATTCCCTGAACCCTCTGGAAATTAATCCTTTCACATCAGCAAATGTTCCTTGTTTACCTCAATTTTGGGTCAGCAATAGGTATTATGTTTTACCTGAATGACAAACAGCCATCATGCTCTGTTTCGACCAAATTCAGTAGAGCTATTAGTCTATTCTGCCTTCAGTGTCCATGCCATAGTAAATCATTGTACTGCACTCAGGAGGAATCCACAGATTCTCTGAGTTGGAAGGGACCTGAGAGGTTGTCTAGTGTAGTGGTATCAATCTCAAGTAGAAACAGTGGCCACTAATCCGTACATAAGGATCCCTGTGGGCACATACAGACTTGGTTTTAAAATGTAATGTTATCTATGTTTTATTGTATTTTTACTTATTTTGTTAAATATTTCCCAGTTCCATGCTTGGGCAGCATTCAGAAGTGATGGAGAGTCCCATGGCAGAGTGTTTGATGTTTTTGATCTTGTGAACCCTGGACCCCTAACAGAATTCCCACCACAATACAATCCAGGACAAATGGCCATCCAGGCTTTGCTTTTAGACCTCCAGTTAGAAGGAACCCACTACCTGCCACTTTTGAACAACTTTAATTGTTAGGAAGTTTTTGTTTCACATTAAGCCTTAAATTCACCCCTTGCAACATCCACCCATTGCTCATAGTTTTATCCTTTGAGATCAAACAGAATAAGACAATCTTCCTTCCCCATGACAACCTTTTCAATACTTGAAGACATTTATTATATTCCTTTGAATTTTCTCTTCTAAAGACTTGAAGTTCCTTTAAGCAGTCCTGGACTTGAGGCTAACTATTCTGATTGCCTTCCTCTGGACATTCTCTGGCTTATCGTACACTTTCTAAATTGTAACACCCAGAAAAATGAACACAAAATTCCAGGTGTTGTCTGTCTAGAGGAAAGTACAGCAGGTCTATTGGGTTCTTTCCCCTAAAAACTATGACTCCCTTCATACAGATGACATTGAGTTAGCTTTTTTGGCTGCCATATGACACTGTTGAATCATATTGGTCTTCCTGTCTACTAAAACCTCCAGGTCTTTTTTCTGATACATTGCTATCTAACCATGCCTTTCTTGACTTGTACATGTGAAGTCATTTTTTTTTAACTCTGGTGTAAGACTATTCCTATTAAATTTAATCTGATTGGATTTAGTGTAATGTTCTATTCCATAAACGTTTTTTTAGACTCTAACCAATCATTCTGAATGTTAGCTATCACTCCCAGCTTTGAATCATCTGCAAATTTGATAAGCACATCTTAAATATTAAAATCTTACATAGCTGAGGGCCTACTGCAGGTCCCTGTGCCCTCCTGTGGGTTATTTGGTTAGATCTTCTAAGTTAAATCAACATATTCTTTTAGTACTCAGTGACTTCAACCTAAGGATGCATATAAGGAATGGAGGAAAATATGCTAGAAAACATGACTCAGGAGTAAGAGATGAGAGAGGTATAAATCTTACAGACTATATAGAGAGGACTCAAGTATATGTATCATGCGCACTGTTTACAGGAAGGAAGTTATTGAGTATGGAAGTATGGCGAGCAACAAAAACATCATACAAATGAAACTGATTACAATTTTAAAAAAACCACGAAATTACTTTTTAGCCATGTTGGAATTATTTCTTAGTCAACTCTCCATATATAGTCAAATCATCAACTTGTTAGAGCAAAAATGAAAATCAGTACCAAACTGGAAGAAAGAATAACAATAAGAAGACATGGTATGCAGTCAAGGCAACTCCAACCTGATCTATTTAAACAAACGATTGATGCTGAAAAAAAGAAATGAATAATGGAACAGAAAGTATCACATCTGAGAAAGTTTAACTGATATCATTTACTAGTGGGAAAAGGCCAAAAGAGTCCTGACATTTCCTCAGATAGCATACACTTGTACACTCACCAAGCAGGAAAATGGCAGCCAACATCAACACTGGTTTTTAGATGAGAGTAATTTGTCAGTAAACTATTAACAGAGAAGAACTGTGGAAGGTTATTAAAACTATCACCTCACGAAACAATAAGCAGTGGTGGACAGGACAAGTTTAAAGAAAATATAGTGAGAGACCTAGTTTAGCAAAAATGATCCTGAGGGCATTTAAGGATGGAACTGAAAGGAGAATAATAAATGAAAAATGACATAGGTTCCTAAGATTTTTAGAACAAAATGTTTTCTTACCAAATGGCAGCAGAACCTCCACATGTGGTCTTTGCCATCATGGTCCTCAATGTCCTGCTTGAAGTAGATATGAAGGTGAAGAAAACAAATATGAGAAGAGTAGCTAGTCTAGATCAATTAACCCAGAGGAGGCTTATTTTGAAGGTGATACTGCAACAAGGTGATAAATTGAGACCAGAATTGAATGTGAGGAAGAGAATGAAATAGAATACTTTTGAGGAAACTTTATGGTTCTTTTTTAAGACCCCAAGCTACTCCCTGAAATAAAAGTTTAGCTTTTGCCTTATCTTGCCGAGTCTGAGACCTCCACACTACTTCCTATTATCTCCTTACTCTGGACGTACTCTCTAATTTCTGCCTCACAGGAAACTTCAATTCCATCCTTGACTCCTTCAGCTCTAATAGGTGAAGTTTATGTCTTATCTTGTGAGTGTTTAGGCATCCATGAAACTTTACACCATCTTTTTCCCTTGTCCAAATAGATACCATCTACTCTCCTTTCCAATAAGACTTGATGTGTTACTCTGCCTCCCATTAGAATGTAATCTCCTGGAGAGGCAGAGCCAAGATGGCAGAGTGAAAGCAGGGACTTGCCTGAGCCCACTCTCCCCCAAATCTCTTCAAATACCTCTAAAAAGGGACTTTGAACAAATTCTAGAGTGGCAGAACCCACAAAAAGATAGAGTGAGGCAGATGTCCAGCCCGAGACAGCCTGGAGGGTAGATGGGAAAGGTCTGTTGCACCAGCCTGAGAGAGGAGCATCTAGTGTGCAGGGCACAACACAGACCCGGCTTAAACAAAAGCCAGAGCAGGCTTCAGGAAACTGAATCACCAGGAGCAGTGGAGGTTCCCAGTCTTCTCAGCCCACAGACACCAGAGACAACTTAGAAGGTCATCAGGTGGGGTCTGTGGGACCTGGGTGAGAAAGAAGCTCAGTCTAGTGCAGGTCTGCAGGACGCACATACAGCCTCAGCACCAGCAAATCAGGAATGGGCATTGGCAGTGACTGAATCAGTAGCAGGAGTGGCAGCAGCAGCTGCTCCTGGAGCCATTAGCCCACAGACTATGTTTGAAAGTCACCTATATCAACTTCTGGAAGCCAAGATGGTGGAGTAAGCGGTAAGTTGCTCTCACTCTCCCTTATTGACCTTGGAAAACCCAGAGAATATTGTGCCAAAGAAAATCCTGAAGTAATAGAGTCAGCAGAAGGGCTAGATACAGCAGTCATTTAGCTCGTGAGGATAGGGGACTCTTGCTGTGGCTGGAGGGGACCAGTACAGGAAAGGAGGTGTCCCAGCAAGCCAGTGGCAAGCCCCACCTCAGCAAACCAGTAACCAGGCCCCTAGATCCCAGCGCAAGAAGCTGGAGACAGTGCCCTCTATGCCTCAGAAGCAGAGATCAACTTTAAAAGCCAGAAAAAAGGCAAACAACATGAGCAAAAAAACAACATAGAAAAACAATGACCATAGAGAAGTATCTTGGTGACAGAGAAGATCAAAACACAAATTCAGGAGAGGACAACATTGTCAATATACCCACATCTGAAGCCTCAAAGAGAAACATGAACTGGTCTCAAGCCCAAAAAGCCTTTTTGGAAGAGCTCAAGAAGAATTTTAAAAGTCAAATAAGGGAGGTAGAAGAAAAATTGAACAGTTCTTTTAAAAATACAGTCGACAAAATGGAAAAA
Source organism: Vombatus ursinus (assembly GCF_900497805.2). Taxonomy (NCBI): domain Eukaryota; kingdom Metazoa; phylum Chordata; class Mammalia; order Diprotodontia; family Vombatidae; genus Vombatus; species Vombatus ursinus. Next base: position 9,333,771 of record NW_020948983.1, read on the forward strand.
AAGTACACTGAAGAAAACAACTCCCTAAAAAGTAAAATGCACCAAATGGAAAAGGAGATACAAAAGCTACCTGAAGAAAATAATTCATTAAAAATTAGAATTGGGCAATTGGAAGCTAATGACTCTATGAGACATCAAGAATCAGTAAAACAAAATCAAAAGAATGAAAAAAATAGAAGAAAATGTAAAATAACTCATTGGAAAAACAACTGACCTGGAAAATAGATCCAGGAGGCATAACTTAAGAATTATTGGTCTACCTGAAAGCCACGATGAAAAAAAGAACCTGGACAGCATCTTTCAGGAGATCATCAAGGAAAACTTCTCTGAGGCCCTAGAATCAGAGGGTAAAATAGTCATTGAAAGAATCCATTGATCACCTCCTGAAAGAGATCCCAAATTGAAAATGCCAAGGAATATTGTAGGCAAATTCCAGAATTATCAGGTCAAGGAGAAAATCCTGCAAGCAGCCAGAAAGAAACAATTCAAAATATTGTGGAATCACAGTCAGGATTACAAAGGACTTTGCAGCTTCTACATTAAAAGATCAGAGGGATTGAAATATGATGTTCCGTAAGGCAAAGGAACTTGAATTACAACCAAGGATCAACTACCCAGCAAAATTGAGCACAATCTTTCAGTGGAGAAGATGGACATCCAATGAAATAGGGGACTTCTAGACTTTCTAGACAAAAAGACCAGAGCTCAATGGAAAAATCTGATCTTCAAATACAAGACTCGAGAGAAGCATAAACACATAAACAGGAAAGGGAAAAAACAAATGTTATTCAATAAGGGTAAAATGTTTACATCCCTACATGGGAGGATGATACTTTATAACTCTCGAGAACTGTATCTTTATTACAACATTTACAACATTTACAACAAAGACAGAGGGGGTGGGTTTAGGTTGACTTTGATGTGATGACAAAAAATCCTAATGAAGTGGTGAAAAGAAATTATAATGGGAGAAGAGGAAACGAGGAGGCAGAAAAGGGTAAATTACATCACATAAAGAGGCTCAAAGACATATTACAGCAGAGATAAAGAAGAGAAGGAGATAAGCATTGTTTGAACTTTACTCTCATTAGATTTGGCTCAGGGAGGGAATAACATACTCAGGTATAGAAATCTAACTTGCCATATAAGCAGTAGGAGGGGAAAGGGGGAAGAGAAGGGAAAGGGGGATAGAAGGGAGGGAAGAAGTAGTAAGGAAAAAGGGAAAGAATAGGGAGGGGGCTGATAACAGGGAGGGCAGATTCAAAAACAAAACTCCAGTGAGGAGAGAAAAGGAGATGGAATGTAATATCCTTGAGGGCAGAGACTATCTTATTTCCTTGTATTTGTATACTCAGTGCTTAGTATTGTGTCTGACACATAGTAAGTGCTTAATGAACACTCTCTATGTAACCCACCCATCATTGAAGCTAAAGGTTATGAGTCATGGAATGCCTCAATCTCTGAGTAAAGTTGAGGGTCACTTGAAGGGCACCCAAGAGGTGAGCCTAAGTAAGCTGCAACTCATTGCCAACAAATAATTGCAGCAAAAGAGTAGTGTAAAGAATATCATCAAGAAGATGTATAATGAAAAAAGAAGGTGCCTGTTGTGATCAAGGGATAAATGAAGAATTGTCCATATGCTCTGTTGGTATCCACATAATTCAAAAGACAGTAGAGGAAGAATACCTGCATATTGGGTGGATTTTCTGTCAAGTATTTATGGAAAGATAAGGACAACAGTCTAGCAGGATGAGAGGACCTGAGTGGGTTGTGATTGGCATTGGAGGGAGTACCTACACTGATGAGATGTATGAGAGAATCTAAGTCAACTTAAAGGGCCTCAGCTTCTGAAGTATTATCTTCTCTACTTTGAGATCTACAGGTTATAGATCTCTCTAGATTTGGAACTGGGATATATCTCCCCTTTCCCCACACCACTCTCCATTCTAACTCTCTACCTATTGGAACCCTATTCTTCCTTTATAACCCTAGCCACATGACATCTTCGCTACATAGACTTTGATGATCAACTTTTTTAAACCTTATTTGTATCTCTGCATACATATCATGTTTGAATTTGTTTTGCCTATTTGGATATGGGTCATTCATGAGGGCCCAAAATCTGCTTTATTTAATCTTTATTTCTACCTTGATATACAGTGTTCAGTATACAGTAAATTTTCAGTAGATGTTTGTTGATAGTCGATTGTTTATTTACTCAGTGTTAAGAATTGCTATGGGTTATTGCATGGTGGATCTAATGGTAAAACTGTAAAGAGGGCTAATTTCATTGGCCTGGCCATGTAACACACATTTTTGCTTGGGAGTCATGAGCCAGGACCTGCATTGGGGATTGCAGGCTGCTGGAGACTAGAATGTTTCCCAAACTTACTTTTATTTACAAGAACTCTTTCCTTCTTGGGAAGGTTGGCTGGGGTGGGTGGAAGAAAAGGCAGTGCTAATTATACAACAAAGGAAATAATTGGACAGGTATTCTATGCTTCAAATGTGTCTGAGTTAATGATTCAGCAACCCATGACACCCTCCATAAATTTAATTAGGTTAATTTTTTAATGCATCCCTTTCAAAGTTATAAAGTACTTTATGGTGAGAGGCAAAACGAGATAATGAGATAATGTTTTATGGAAACAGTTGCAGCAAGTTTCCAGTCATTAGTGAGACAGAAGAATACATTAGAAAATGCAAAGATAGAAGAAAGGTCTAAAATAGTAACTTAATGAAGAACAAAAACATGACGTGGTCTACCAGAGCTCTTCTGAGGTTGTCTACAGAGATAGCCTTGATGTATTAACCAAGATCTAGAAAGGGTCTACAATGGGAGCAAATGAATATATACTTTCCCCTGAGAAGGTAGAATAAAGCATATTTCTATCAGTCCATTTGGAATTATCACTGACTGCAAAACTGGGTCAATACCTGGTCTGGGAGTCAGAGGACCTGGATTCCAGTTCCAGTCTTGTTGCTGATCTCAGACAGATGATCATGTGCTGGGTGACTTTGGTGAAGTTATGTCTCCTTTTTGACCCTCAGTTTTCTTATCTGTGATAGTAAGAATAGCTGAAATTCATATCACGGTTTAAGATTTGCAAAACACCCTTGCTAACATTATCTCATTGGACTTGCACAACAGCCCAGTGAAGTAAGTACTACAGGTAAAATTATCCATGTTTTACAGATGGGAAAATCAAGGTTTAAAGAGGTTTAGTAACTCCCATGATAATAACAGTCTTCCCAATGTCAGAAATAGGATTTGCATTCAAAGTCTTCCCGATTGTAAGAAGAGTACTAAAATGAAGTGATTATATGAGATGTAGGTCTTCCTGACCCCAAATATAGGACTAAAATGAGGTGTTTGGATTAGATGATCTTTAAGGTCTCTTTAAGCTTCCAAAGTTTGGATATCACTGGGTTTTCCCTCATGCAACTATTCCAATGAAAGGAACCAAGAAGCCCAGTGTGGGAGCTGCAGAGGAATTTAACCAGGATTTATCATTCTGTGCCCTTGAATTAAAAGGCAACATCTATGCTTAAAAAATTAATTTCATTTTATTGGTGGGTTTGGGGAGAGGGTCAAAGAAAAGGAAACTTGATCTGCTTGGTGCTACCAGAGAAACATTAGTAGGTAAACTGGTTTTATGTGTAACATGTATATTGTAAGATGACAGTCTATCACAAGGAGTGTGATTGATAGAGGTAAAAAGAAAAAAAAAAACTCTCCCTCACATCCCACTTACCTGATGTGATGCCAGTAGAATGTAAACTCCTTAAGGAAATAAAAAAACAAAACAAAACATGTTCCCATAACCTATGACAATGCTTTGTACAGAGTGGGTGCTAAATAAATGCTTTTGAAATTGAATTGAATGCCTGAAAGATGCCACCATTCTTTCTTGTTTAAGTTAAAGCCAAATTACAAATATGGGTAGATAAGGACTGGACCTGGGATTCATTGGTATAGGGTATTTCTAGTGTGGATTAGTAACTACTTTGCAACTTTAGCTTAGAGTTTTGTAGAGCAGTGAGAGCCCACATGGCTTGCCCAGGATGACACCACTAGTAGGTAGCAAAGATGAAACTTGAACTGATTCTCCCTGGCTCTGAGGCTCGCACTTTATCCATGATGGTTCACGCCACACTGCCTCTCTGCCTTGGTAGGCTGAAATATGAATCTTTTTTCTTTTATACAGACATCAGAGCTGGAAGAAATCGTCAAGATAAATCTAGTTCAAATGTCATTTAAGTGAGGAAGAAACAGACTGATTGAAGTTAAGCGAGCTGTCACATAGCTAGATAATAACAAAGTCAATGTTAAAACCTAGGTTTCTTGATTCTCAGGCTAATGCTCTATTCATTATATCAGTCTGTCCTTATGCAATTGATGCACCATTTTTATCCTATTAACATACCCTAAAGGGGATCAGATGCAGGACAGATATTTTAGCGGAAAAGGTGGGATATAGTTGAGGCCAGCTAAATGGTACAATGGTAGAGAGTTGAACTGGGAATCAGTAAAATCTGAGTTCAGATCTTGCCTCAATCACTTGCTAGCTGTGGGTCTCTAGACAAATCACAACCTCTGTTTGCCTTGGCTTCCTCATCTATAAAATGGTGATAATAATAGCACCTACTTTGCATGGTCATGAGGAACAAATGAAATATGTAAAGTGCTTTGAAGACCTTAAAAAGCTATATAAATGCTAGTGATGGTGATAATGAAGATGGAGCTCCTTATATAGGAAGCTGAAGTTTGTAGGTGTGAGTGGAGGACTAGTCTGGAGAAGAATTTGGCTGTGGGCAAAGAAAACATCTTGGCACTGTGGAGCAACAGTCCTAACCTACTCATAGAATCCTAGATTTGGAACTGGAAGGTGTCTCAGAATCTAACCCCCTCACTTTATGGATAAGAAAAACTGAGTCCTTGAGAGGTTAAGTAATTTGTTCAGATTCATTAAGGTAGTGAGTGGCAGAGCCTAGATTTGAATTTTGCACTTGCAATCAAGGGACCTCATTTCAAATCCAGGCTCTGATACTCACTACCTTATGAGCTCAGACAAATGACTTAATCTTTCTCAGACTTGATTTTCTTATCAAAAACAGGCAGGACCTTAACAATCACCAGTTCCAATCCATTTATTTTGGAGCAGAGGAAAATGAGACCCATAGCCCAAAGTAGTAAATGATAAAGCTAGCAGACTGGAACCCACCCAGGTTGGTCTCCTGACAGTCAAGTGTTCAGTCTATTGCATTATACACCTCAGTTAGGCCCTTGTTTTGTTTTGTTTTTTTTAAACATTTTAAATCTTTGTTGTTCCAGGGGTAAGTGTGAGAAATGCTGGGGAAAGTTTGGGTGGAGTGATAAGCTCCTTCTAATAGTGCTGAAGATGTTACCCAGAGAGGATTTGAAGATAGGCTGAGGGTTGAGATATTCCAGCTGTGTGGATGAGAGCAGGATTGGGCCTCTTATGTCTGTCTTTGTGGCCGTAAAAGTACCACTAGATTTTATTACAGAAAAATTCTTAACTATAGATACAGATCCTACATTTAAATATTTATGCATGTATTAATATGTCCCACCTCTGAAATATTTTGGTTGTGTAACCCTGGGTAAGTCACTTGACCAATCAATAACCCAACTCTCTAAGATCACGTTGTAGAACAGTAGCCAGTGTGCACTATTTAGTGTAACATTAAAAAAAAACACACAAAAAAGGAATTCCATATACTTTTATTTATTTAAATTAAGTTTATATATATGTATACACTCTCTTTATATAAATATAAATATAAATATATATATATATATATATATAATTAAGTTTAAATTATAGGTGTATACAAAAACAAAACAAAACAAAACAAAACAAAACAAAAACAACCCCAAACAAGACATAAGTCTTTTTTGGGCAGTGTTATTAGGTTTGCCTTATTCATTAGATCAGAAGCTTCTTGAGAATAAGGGAAACTCTTTTCTCCTTTTTTTGTAGTACCTTATGAAAATGAGGTCCCCATTGGCACTAGGTGGTACAGTGGATAGAATGCTGGGCCTGGAATAAGGAAGACCTGAATTCAAATGTGACCTTAGATACTTACTAGCTGTGAGACCCTGGGCAAGCTACTTAACCTCTGTCTAACTCAGTTTCTTCAATGATAAAATGAGATTAATAGGGGCAGCTAGATGGCATAGTGGATAGAGCTCCAGCCTTGGAGTCAGGAGGACCTGAGTTCAAATCTGGCCTCAGACATTTGACACTTACTAGCTGTGTGACCCTGGTCAAGTCACTTAACCCCAATTGCCTCATCAAAAAGCAAAAAGGAAAAATTTTTAAAAAATGAGGTTAATAATAGCACTTCCCCCCTTCCCCCAGGGATGTTGTGAAGATCAAATGAAATAATAGTTGTAAAACACTTAGAACAGTGCCTGGTCCAAAGCAGGGCTATATAAATCCCTATTCCCTTCCCCTTCCTTTCCTTCCGTGAGATAAGAATTTGACTGACAGACTATAGAGAAGAATCTATGAAGTCATCAGGTCCCATGATGCCTTAGGAAGAATGTGCTGGGGATTCTGGGATAAATAGAAATTGGGGATCTCAGGAGGCAATCTTGTGAATGGACAGCATTCATTAAATTTCCTAACCTTCATCTGCTTTTTCTGATTTTGTGATTGAGGCATAATTTGCTTCATATAACATGTGTTGAAAAATATAGCATGTTCCCTCTTCCTCATGGTTGTTCAGTTGCCATGTCCGACTCTTTGTGACCTCATTTGGGGTTCTCTTGGCAGAGATCCTGGAGTGGTTTGCTATTTCCTTCTCCAGCTCATTTTACAGGCGAGGAAACTGAAGAAAACAGGGTTAAGTGACTTGCCTAGGGTCACACAGCCACTAAGTATCTAAGGCCAGATTTGAAACAGGAAGACGAATCTTCCTGATTCCAGGCTGGTATGCTATCATGTGGGCCACTGGCTGCCCCACTTCCTCCTTACCTCTAAAACAAAACAAGACAAAACAAAAAAACAAAAACAAAAAACCCTCCACGGGGCTTACTTAAAGAAGAGGAAAAAAGAAAATCTTTGTTTTTTGTTTAAACAAGATGTATTTTTCAGGCTTGTTATTGATTTTGGGTGTTGTTCCTGCAATGTGTTATTGGGGAAAAAGGTGACTGGATTTTATTTCCACTAGGAAATAAACAACCCCAACAACTCTATGGCTTTTTCTGGATGCCACAAATCAGTGCTTTCAGATGAAAAAGCATTTTGCAGGAAAACACCATAAATCAGAGTATTAGATCTTTTTTCTAATGGGGCTTTCATTTTCTATAGACTTTCACAGTTCTTCCTTCCCTCCTATCCCCTCCTTCCCCCACCTCTTGCCAACTTAAAATATTGTGGTTTTTTTTTTCAGATTTTAAGGCATAGAATCTCCATATATGATCATGTATAGAAGAGAAAGATTTCTATCTTAGAAGTAAAAGGGTCTTCAGAATTCATCAGGTCCACCCTCCCTCTACTTTTATATATGGAGACATTGAAACCCAGAGAGATAAGTAACTTGGCAAAGGTCACACATAGAGGAGCAAGGATTAGAATGCAGATCTCCTGACTCCCAGTTCACAGCTTCCATTACCCTATGGTATCCCAATTGTATCGAGATACGAATCTTACTAATAAAATACCATTTAGAAATATGACTCTTGTATTCTTTGGTATTACATTATTAGTAGATAAGTCATAATGTTTCTGAGCATCCTTTCCATTGTTCAGAAGCATATTTGAAATAGCACATTTCATGGGACTAAAGAGAGCTATTATTGGTTGTTTTCTTCAGTGGACAGTTACATAGAAGATAAAAAATGAGTCCTTTAAAAAAACAATTAGATGGGAGGGTAGCCAGTTCCTGAGATGGAAGGATGCAAAAAAAAAAAATGAAGGGAAAATATAATAGGTTTTGGAAATTAAAAAGCAAGTTAATTTGTCTTTGCTGTTCAGAAGAGACTTGCTGTGTGGTGCTCATGGATTGCTGGTGGTTCTGTTTGCATCACTCAGCCATAAAGGAAAGATAGTGTTCTGTAGGCTACTGTGGTTATTTTTTTTTTTTTTTACCTCTAGGTAGAATAATGCCCTAAAGAGAAATGAAGCATTTAGGGAAAAGTGAGAAAAGACATGTAAGAGGCTGTGGGCTTCTTATCTCATAGTGCAGTATATTAAAAGATTTTGCCAATACCTACGCTTGCCTAAGAGGTTTTTAACAAAGCAGAAAATCTTAGAAGAGACTCTTCTGAATAGTGGAGCAGAAAAAGTATGTATGTGTATAAGTATGGCAGGGTAACCTTAGACAAACATGATCATGTCAAACCAGACTGCCTAATTCCCATGCCTGTGGACTGAGCTGATATAGCAGTGAGATCACCAGTCCTAAAGCTAGAAGACTGAGTTTGAAACCCAGCTCTAGCACTTACTGGCTGGGTGAACCTGGGCAAATCTCTTAACTACTCTGTGTTCCAGTTTCCTCCTCAGCAAAATGGGAAAAGGGGCAGCTAGGTGATATAGTGGATAGAGGACTGGACCTGGAGTCAGAAGGATCTGAGTTCAAATCTAGCTTCAGACACTTACTAGGTGTGTGACCATGGGCAAGCCACTTAGCCCTTTTTTGCTTCAGCTTCTTCATCTATAAAATGAGCTGGAGAAGGAAATGGCAAACCACTCCAGTATCTTTGCCAAGCAAATCTCAAATGGGGTCATGAAAAACTGGACATGACTGAACAACTGCAAATTACATATTAGATTGTTGTGGCCAAGGAATTTATCTTCAACTGGCTAGCCTACTGTGTATTCCATTTTGAATTACAGTCATTGAGGATGTTGGTGGTAGAGTGTATAGAATGCCAGATTTGGAAAAGAGCTGAATTTGAATTCTGCCTCAGACATTTACTAGCTGTGTGATCCTGGACAAGTCACTTAAGCCTGTTTGTCTCAGTTTCCTCATCTGTAAAATGAGCTGGAGAAGGAGATGGCAAACCACTACAGTATCTTTGCCAAAAAAAAACCCCAAAAGGGCTCATGAAAAGTCAGACACAACTGAAAATGACTGAACAAGGGCAAAATGGTAACCATGAAACTTGCATTGTATAACTGCTAGGGTTCTTGTGAAGAAAGCACTTGGTAGGGGACAGCTAGGTGGTACAGTGGATAGAGCACTGGCCCTGGAGTCAGGAAGATCTGAGTTCAAATCCTGCCTTATACACATAACACTTAGTAGCTATTTGACTCTAGGCAAGTCACTTAACCCCAATTGCCTTGCCAAAAAAAAAAAAGTACTTTGTAAACTTTAAAGTACAATAGAAATGTGAAATAATATTACCAATATTATTCCTCGGTCTGAGCCAGCGAGGCTACCCATCTGATTCCAACTTTCCCTCTCCTCATTCATAATTCATCATGATAAGCCTTATAAAAAATTTCTAGGTTTGACTCCAGCATCTGTTACTTGCTAGCTGTGTGACCCTGGGGCTTTGTGAGCCTTAATTTCTTCATCTGTGAAATACTACCATTAATACTTGCACTAGCACGGGACAGCTAGGTAGCACAGTAAATAGAGCTCCAGCCTTGGAGTCAGGAGGACCCAAGTTCAAATCCGACCTCAGACACTTGACAATTACTAGCCGTGTGACCCTGGGCAAGTCACTTAAACCTAATTGCCTCACCAAAAAGCAAAAGAAAAAAAACCCCACAAACAAACAAAAAAATACTTACTACCTTTTAGGGTCATTGTGAGGATCACATGAGATAATGGAGATTCACTGCATTGAGACTAAAGCCAAGGGAGGCTGCTATTAATTTTTATTGTAAAATTGACAGTTATGACAGAAGTCTGCATTTGTACTCGCTCTCAATCCCTATCCTATTAATACTGTAACTGGCTTCATAAATATAAGACAACTCAATGTATGGAGTGCTGAAAAAAAAAACCAGCCTGTATGAATTTTAACCTATTTACCACACTATAGAGCATGCTTTGAAATTGGAAAAATGACCGGAAAGGGTTGAAGATTTGACTAAGTCAAGCCATAGGACTTTAGGCACAGACAGACTTAATGGTACCATGTTTATTTGGCCACTTGCTATTCTTGCATTTCTGAGCTATGGGACACCTTGTTCAAACTCCCAAGGAGCCACAGCCACATAGATAATGGCCCAACTCTGCAAAGGGTTAGGCCATTAGTTCTGCGAATGAATAGTTGAAAGGGCCACACATCCCAAGGCCTTGAGTAAATCAAAGGTTTGAGGAGTCTAACCCTGAATTCAGTCACCTCAGTCTTAGCCAAACACTACCACAGGACCTCCAAGAAGCCTCAAAACTGCTGAAGTATCACCAACATGTGTCTTAGATGGAGCTTTTAAAAATTATATATGAGGCAAGTAAAATTAGCCCTTTGGGGACTGCCACATTCTTTAGGAATCTGCATCCCAGTTATGGTCAGGCCAGATGATCTTCCACATTTGGAGCTATATCTCTTCTACCTGCAAGTGTCTGGGGCCCCATCAGCAGCTGGGTTCCTTGTACCTTATTATTAGTCAGAGGATCAGCTGACCACACCTTAAAATATCTCTAAAAAATTCCACTAAAATGCATAATAATTTGGGTGGTTGAGGATGTCTTTTATTTTTTCTGGTGTGAATATGGAGTTACAATAACATTACCCCTTTATTCAAAAGGCATTTATTAAGCACCCACTATATTCCAGGTACTGTGCTAGGTACTAGGGATACAAACACAAAAATTAAACAGTCCCTACCTTCAGTGAACTTACATTCTTAAGAGGGAGATAATATGTTCACTTGAGTTTATACAAAATAGGTACAAGGTAATTTTTTAGAGGAAGCCTTAGTAGTTGGAGGAAATTAAGAAAGGAGGTGTCACCTGAAATGAGTTTTGCATGAAACTTGGGATTCTAAGAGGTGGAAGCATGGAAGGAGTATATTCTAAGCATGAGGTACAACTTATGCAAAGGCATAGAGAGAGGAAATTTGGTATTGTTTCTGAGGAACAGTAAGAAAATGAATTTGACTGGAAAATTGAGAGAATGAAAGGGATTTATGTATGAAATTGGAAGATAGGAGATAGGAAGCAGATTATAAACGTGAAACAGAAATTTGTATTTGGTTTTGGAGGCAATAGGGAGCCACTCGAGTTTATTGAGTAGAAAAGTGATTTGGTCAGACCTAAGCTTTGGAAATATCACTTTGGTAGTTATATATGGAGGATGGATTGGAGTGGGGAGAGTCTAGAAACTAGGAATCCAATCATAAGGCTATTGAAATAATTCAGGAAAGAGATAATAAGGACTAGGGTGGTGGCTATGTGAGTGAAAAGAAGGGAATGAATATGAGAGATGTGGAAGTAGAATCAATAAGGCTATATAATTAATGAGATGAGAGAAAAAGGAGTCAAAAATGATTCTGAGGGTCTGAACCCGAGTGATGGGAAGGATGCTCTGTTTTCCATTTTCTAATTTCTATTCAACAGAAATAGGGAGGTTCAGATGAAAATTGTGTTTTTTTTAAGGGGAAAGAGTAAGAAGTTCTATTTTGGACATGTTGAGATTGATTGTCTATGGGACATCCAGTTCAAAATGCTCAATAGATTGTTGATGTTGGATGGGAGCTCAGGAGAAAAAGCATAATCATTAATGATCATAATAATAATTATTATGTATTATATAAGTAATATATGTTAATATAATATAATTATGTTATATATTTATATAATACGTTATATAGTTATATAAAATTATAGTGTTTATTTATATAATATATATTTATGTAATAAAATTATATTACATAAATATATAATATGATTATAATATATAATTATAATATATTATATAATATTATATATTATATGTTATATTATATATTACATAATATATAATATATTATACAATATATTGTATAATATATTGTATAATATACATCATATATCATATAATATATTATATAATATATAATATTATAACATAAATATAATATATTACATAAATATATAATGTTGTTATGCAAATATATTATATAATTTTATTATTATATATTTAAACAATATAATTATATTATAATATATAGTATAGCAATATAATCATTACTATAATCATTAATGCAAATCCTCATCATAGACATGATAATTGAGCAATGGAATCTGTTAAGGTCATCATGACTGAGAGTGTCAAGAAAGAAGAGAAGGCCTAGGGCAGAGCTTTAGAGTACACCCAAAGTGAGAGTGTGAGATATAGATGATGATTCACCAAAGGAAACTCAAAGAGCTGTTTAAAAAAAAAAAGTAGAAAGAGAAGCAGGAGAGATCAGTTACAAAAACCAGGATGGGGAGTCCTCAGTAGGAAAGAGTGGTCAACAGGATCAAACACTGTAGAGAAGTCAAGAAGGATGAAGATTGAGAAGAGACTATTAGACTGGCAGTTGAGATAACTGGTAACTCTAGAGAGAACAGTCTTAGGTTAGTGATGAAGTCAGAGGCGAGATGACAAAGGGTGGAGAATCGAATGTGAAGAGAGAATATGCAGGCAATGATAGTAAATATCATTTTTTTCTGAGACGTTGGCTAGAAAGGAGGTAAGGTTAATGATGACAGCTTGAGGGAAATGGTAGGATCAAGTGACTTTTGGTTTTTTTTTTAAGGATGAGGAAGACCAGAAGTGCTTGCAGGCCATAGGCAGGGAGTTAGTAATTAGAGAGAAATGGAAGGTTCTAGATAGAGAGCAAATGATTGTGGGAGCAATCTTCTAGAGAATATGGGAGAGGACAGAATCAATATTCCACATGTAGAAGAGATGATCTTAAGAGAAGGGTTGCTTCTTTACCAGAGATTAGAATAAAGGAAGAGAAAATAGGGAATGATTTCAAGGACTTTGGAGATGTAGAAAAGTAAAGAAGAGGGAACTCATGAGCAATGGTCTTTATTTTCTAGTAAAATATGATGGGAAGTTCTTTGAGAGGATGGGAGGAGGTGGTGTGAAGACTTGGAGAAAGAACAATTCGAAATTGCCTCTGTGGGAAGTGAGACAGAGCAATAAACCAGAGAAGAATCTGGATGAGATTAAGATAACATAAATTTGTAGTGGACCCAGTCAGTATATGGCTTTGTGACTTATTCCATTATCCATTAATATATGTGTAGGGACAGAAGAGGTAGATGGTGAGAAGAACATGGTGAGAGGAACATAAGGTTGGCATTTAGGAAAACGTGAGCTAGGATAAAACAAAAGGGCAAAGGATTTGAGAATGGATGACAGTGTAACAGTGAACTGGTTGACTATACAATAAATACTGAAAAGGAGAAAAGTGAAACCAGAGCAGAGATGGTAGTCTGGAAGGGGGTGGAAGAACTGGAAGCCTTGGTAGAGATGAAGAATAGTTTCAGTAGGAATGAGACGTTTGTAGAGATAGAATGATAGGAAATCATGGTTGGGTTCAAAATCCTTGATCATAGTGTAAAAAAGGTGATGTCTAGAGCCCATAACTTCTCAGTAAGAGGGTAGCATTCTTCATCATTAGTAAGAAAGCACAAGGCACATACATTTTTGGACATAGCCAATGAGGGAACTTGTTTTGCTTAACTATGTGCATGGTTGTTAAAAGTCTTCCCCTCCCCCATTGTAGGGGTGGTGGAGGTAACAGAGGGAAAAAATGCTTAGTAGTTGAAAAAAATGAGAGGGAGAGAGGAGAGGAGAAGAGAAGAGAGGAGAGGAGAGGTACTTACATGGAATATAGGCAGGTCCCCATGGGTTGTCTAAATGTATGGATGAAGCTTATGGGTAGATATGATTGGTGACTCAACCTATTTCTGCAGAGAGGAGGGGAGGCAAGGGTGGTGCCTGTACCACCAGCACTCTAGAAAGGAGGAAAGGGACAGACAAGTTCCAGGAGCACTGCGAGACCTTATAAAAGTTAGAAAGCATTTGCTGCTAAATAGTGGGAAAGTGGATAGGAAAGCCTGATGACTTTTCCTGACTCCAGTGTACCCTCTGAACATTATTGATACAGTGCACCACAGGAAAACTCCAACTAAACTAAAGTTTTGCATGATGTTTCAGGTATGTGGGAGTTGAGCAAGTGTTCTTCAGGGACTATGACCATTGAAATCTGTACCATTTCTGTGAATATACATATTCATAGGCACTACACCTATTTTTCTTTTGACCTTAAGTTTGGAGACTGAACCATTTAATTTTGTCTTTGTTTAGCCATCAAAAGGGATCAAAATTCACAGCTGTCATGTATGGCCTAGGACTATGATGCTCTCTGTTGGTTAAGGGTCACATGAGAAACAAACAAACAAACAACCTTTATTATTCCCTTGGAAGAGCTCTCTCCTTTGTTTCTAATTTGCCCTCAGTGCATTATTAATACATGTAGCTCCCAAATAATGAATACATTAATTTCTTTTTCTTTTTTTTTGGCGAGGCAATTGGGGTTAAGTGACTTACCCAGAGTCACACAGCTAGTAAGTGTTATGTGTCTAAGGAGGGATTTGAACTCAGGTCCTCCTGATTGCAGGGCTAGTGCTCTATCCACTGCACCACCTAGCTGCCCCCATTTGTTTCATTTTTAACTCAGTTGTTGAGTGGTAGTCTGCACAATTTGGCTTTAGAAGATGTGGGCTTAGATGTAGGCTCTCCTCTTTACTGCTTGTGTGAACATGGGCAAGACTTCTAAGTTCCCTTCTGGTATCTATTATTCTATGATTCTGTGAACTTGGAATGTATTTTCTAATAGAAACATATCACAAATTATGGTGGGTTTTCATACCCTCATTCCTATCCTTCAAGCTCCGGTCAAATGTTTCACCCTCCATAAAAACGTCCTTAATTTTCATATTGCCTCTAACTGACTTTTAGCTCTCTGCCTCTGGAGCCTCATTTTGCCTTTTGAGTATCTTGCCTACAGCATTCATTATATTTTGCATTTTATTAGAGTTGTTTGTACACATATCCCATCTCCCTTACTTGATCATCAAACTTCTTGAAGGAACTGTGTGTACATTTTATTTTTTAATCTCTCACAGAGCCTTGCACAAAGCAGGAAGTTGATCAATATTTACTGTTATTTAACCCATAATGTGGGCTGCCAAGAACCATACATCATGAGAAAGCTTGGAGGGATCGCATTTGGCACCTACATTGGTGAAATCAAGTGGGGATGAGGAGAGGAATAAAGGAAGAGCCTTTGGGAGCGGAGGGGTCCTACAAAAGTTTGGCAGATTGAGTCTAATGGGGCAGTGAAAAAGGGGCAGCTGTATTAGCATTGAATTCCAGGAGAGGAGTTACCAGAATGGGAATGTGACCAGCTAGGTGATACAGTGGATAGAGTACCAGGCCTGGAGTCAGGAAGACCTGAGTTAAAATTTGGCCTCAGACACTAGCTGTGTGACCCTGGGCAAGTCACTTAATGCTGTTTGCCTCAGTTTCCTCATCTGTAAAATGAGCTAGAGAAGGAAATCAGCAACCATGCCAGTTGTTTTTTTGCCAAATGGGGTCACAAAGAGTCAGATATGACTGAAAATGATTAAACAGCAACAACAGAGTAGGAAGTTTAGGGACTTCCATAGAATTGATGCTTTTGAGCAAATCAGCTGGGCCATGTAAGAAGGTGGTTAGTGGTTTTGCCCATGGTGGAAGAGAAGCAATCATTCACATGTGGAAGTCATTCAGAAGTCTAGCTTCTCTAAGTGGGGGACAGCATTGAGAAGGAAGTTAGATGTTTTAGGTGGTACTCTTCTCTTCTGTTGATCATCTCTTAATTGAATTGTTGTTCTGTGTCATTTTGGCATGATCTCTGACTCCTCCTTTTCTTTAATTACTTACTAGTTCCACACAAAGGAAAATGGTTTGTGACTTAAATTGGATTATGATCAATCTGTCCGCGTGGCATGATCCTGCCTTTGAGTCTGTCTAATTGTTCTAACCCATTATAACATCTCAACTGGGCCCTCTCAAAAATGACTCCCAGAGTAATTGTAGAGGTTTATTGACTGGAAGGAAGTTTTCTTTTATCCCGTAAATGGATGTTTTATGGACATCAACTAATTTCCTTTTATATCCAGGGTGCTAATTACTAGAGGAAACAATTTCCTGTTTTACTGGAAATAAAGCAAGATGTTATTTTTCATACTAAATTTCTTAGGACACACATCTGGGAAAGTCATTTGGGGTAGAGGAGGCTATTTGTTAATTTAGTCATGGATTTAGACCATTCGCCTAATCCTGTTGAATAGTAAGGGCCAAATGTTGTCAGTTTCACATTCACTCTAGTGGTCATGCGCTCTTCTCAACACCCGTATGTTCTGGGGGTATTGCCAAGCTCTCTGTAGCTCTCAGAGAGCTGGCTATCTTTTCTTCCTATTCCTTCCTTTTGTGGCTGACTATTCTCATTTTACTAGTCTAAGAGTGTGGTGACTATGAAGTGTCTTCAGATTGTTATGTTTCACAGTGTCTCTGCCTTTTGGAAAACATTACTCTTTTGCCTACACTGATGCGTTTCAATGGAGCTAATCATACAAACATGGCATAATTGTGTATAATTCTTTCATCATAACTATCAAATACAAAAAATAAAGCTAACACATTAATCAACTATGATAGACGTTCTTTTATGTCCATGACACTTCAAAAGCCCAGTAAGTCCCCAACTTTTTACTGTCAAGCCTCCCAAACCTAGGAATTCAGGGAACATAGTTTGGGTGCTTAAATTCAAACCTCCCCTCTCCTGCTGCTACAGGGAAGGAGGGAGTGTTAGCTACTGTGGAATCCGGTGCCTCAATGAGGTATTCTAGGTCCTTTCTGATTCTGTTTTCTTTTCTTCTCATTGTTCTCCTTTAAACCAGTGAAGGCAGAGGATCTTGGCCTATAGAACACATGGCTGGCCCAGGTTTCTTAGTCCTCTCCAAGTATCCAGAGGGGAAAAATTCACAGGTGCTCTTAGCACCATTTCTCACTTTTCATTCTTTTTGTCTTCTTGAAAAGCCTTCCCTCATTTGGGTCCCTGTTATATATTATTTATGAGCATGGTTGACTCTTCAAGCCTTTTCTATATTATCTCCAAACCTTATTAGGTGGATCTGGCAGGCTCATCAGTAGATTAGGAGTGAAAGTAGAGCGGGGTGGGTAAGGGGAGATGTGTAGCTACTCACTAGTGTTAAAATCATCTTCAGATGGATAGTCACTTACAAAGTGGAGATGGTGTCTCTGTTTGTCTGCTACCTGCTATGGAAGGCAGTTATACAAACCCAAATAACTAGTCATTTTCTTTATGAAAATGCAGTCTCTGCAGCATATGAGAATCCCACCATGATATGGTCATAGTCAGTGAGGAAGAGCTTATTTTTGCTATTTCCTGTAGATAACATTATGATTTGCAGTATGTATCTAACTGAAAGCAAAGCTTCCCTTTTTGATATGCAGTCACTCTGATTTTTAGACCCAACATTTCCTGCCAACTCAAGTGGCCATATTTTCAGAAACATAACCTTTCTACATAGCTTCTTGGGAAGCCTGAGAGACCCTTTTTTGAAGTGATGGTAATGTAATTTGCTGCATATGTTGGAAGGTGAAGTAGTTGCGTCAATGCTACTGCAAACACATTTGATTTTTAACTATGGAGGTGAAGCAGGAAACAACTCAGGGAACCAATATTTTCAAAATCATGCCATCATGGAAATGAGAAAGAAAGAATAAACAAGGCATCTTGCCTCTGCTTGACTTGGCTCCTTCCTACCTCTAATAAGTTTGGACAAGACCCTTGCTCCGTCTTGTTTCTGCTGGAGATTTGATTCAAGGTAACTAAGTGAAGCTAGCATCTCTCTCCAGTGACATGCCAAATCAACCAATCTAGTTCATTAGAAGTGGCAGGAGGAACAAGGAGTGATTTGATGGTCTTAAAATTAATTCAGCAAAGAGAAGCTGTTGCAGGCAAAATTTCAGAAAAAAAACCAGATTAAGTGGGAAGGAGAAGGGGAGAGGAAAGCACTAGTCATCTAGGAGCTTAAGAAAATAGGGATTTCTGAAGGAGATGATATAGGGTAGTGGAAGGCCGTCAGGAATCTGGAGAGCTGGTTCCTCTAGAACCATAAAATATCTAGTCCTGCTACTAGACAGACTCTGGCCTCATATGAGTTTTTACTACCCTATGCTTCATGTTTTTTACGCATAAGATTGGGAGTGGGAAAAAGAGTGGGATTAGATGGTCTGTAAGGTACATTTGAACTTGGCAACTCTGATTCCATGGCTGGTGTTAAGAAGAGAAAGAGAATGAAGTAGAAACAGAAATACCCAAGGAAGACTAGGGGGACCCAATGGAAAATGTCAGAGAAACTAAATAGAATATTCAAGAGAGGAAGAAGCTTTTAAAACAAGAACAACCAATCCAGGCTATTTGGAGCCTAAAGTGAAGTTTTTATTCTTTCATTCCCCCCCCCCCCGACTACTTCTTTTTCACTGCCCCCAATGTCCATGATCCCTGTGCCTAGTGCATCACCCTACAACCTCTCCTATCCTTTTAGACTCCTGATTTCTGCTTTTTAAGATGATAAGCATCTAGTCTATTTCTGTGGGCCTAACCTAAGACAACCTTCCTGCCTAAAGCAGGAAGATGCTTAATATGGAGACTGACAGTCAGCAAAATGGAAATGACTTCTGCCTGGGCCTCTGCATAACACAGATTGTTGCATCCTGGGGTTCACAAATGATACCTTAGGTCAGGGGTGGGGAACCTGTGACCTCGAGGCCACATGTGGCCTTCTAGGTCCTTGGGTGCAGCCTTTGAACTGAATCCAAACTTCACTGAAGTTTCCCACCCCTGCCTTAGGTATTAATGGCCTCCTGGCAAAGAGGAGATTTGGTCCCTGTTTATTTCTACAAAGTGAGGGACAATTCTCTTAGGAGAGATTAAAAGAGGACTAAAAGTCTTAGTGGGCACTCACTTGAGGAAAAGATCTGGAAATAAGAAGTTGGAAAGATTTAGATCCAGGCCAGTTTCCTGTCCAATTTCTTGGAAGACCTGAACCAGTATTTAAGGTCTCCATCATTTTGTAACTTTCCCCTTTACTATTTACTGTATATTTCCCTGGAGTTAGTAGTTAATAATTTAAAAAAAAACCTAAAGTGGGTTCATGTGCTGATTTTGGATACGTCTAGCAGCAGGGCAGGAAAGAAGTGAAAACCTACGTTTCCTTTCTATAGGCAAAAAGGTAAAGGGAGCCCAGGATGAGAGAAAAAGTGGTGGAATTGATAAACCACTAGGGGGAGCCAGAAAGCTAAGCCCTGATGTGAAAGAAGCCCTGAGACCACGATGTTAAACTAATCTCTCTGAATGATGTATTGGCGGGTCCAGTTTTCCCTTTCCCTCATTTGTGTATATTTCAAGAGTTGGCCTTCTACATGAAATTCAGAGTTTCAAGGTAACAACTGAAGTCGGGTACAAGAGAACATTTAAGTGGCTTGCCTGTGATCACATGGCCAGTACATGTCAAAAGCAGGACTTGAAATCACATCTCCTGGATTCAAAGGAAGCTTTCTTTTCACCATATCAAGCAACTTCTGACTACTAGCTGTGAGGCCATGAACGAGTTATGTAATCATTTAGTATCTCTAAAACTATAAATTGCAGTTGTTGCTCTTAATCAGTGGAATGAGTTTTCTATGCTGCGAAACAATTTTCCAGCTCTCCCAAGAACAGCAAGTAGAAGCTCATATGGAAGAAGGTTTTTTTTTTGAGGGGGGAGGGGGAACAAGGTCATAGCCTTTTGTTATTTAGTCATTTTCAGTTGTGTCTGATTCTCCATTGCCCCATTTGGGTTTTTTTTGGAAAGATACTTGAGCAGTTTGCCATTTCCTTCTCTAGCTCATTTTACAGATGAGGAAACTGAGGTAAACAGGGTTAAGTGACTTGCCCAGGGTGACATAGCTAAAAAATGTCTGAGGCCAGATTTCAACTTAGACAGAAGAGACTTCCTGACTCCTGGCCTGGTACTTTATCCACTGTGCCTCCTAGCTGCCTGTCATAGTCTTGGACTGGACCTAAACTTATACAATCTATATAGCTTCTGATGAGTTCATCTAGGAGGATGACCAGTCAGCTCTACATCAAATGACCAGTTATCCATTAATGACAAAGCTAGGACTAGAATCCAGTCCTCAGGTTCAGGACTCTTTTTGCTTTACCATGATGCCTCAAGATACTATACAAAGGAACATTTACAAAATATGAAAATAAACTATCTATTGGACTCCTTGAGGGCAGGGGTTGTATCATATTTATTCTTGTTTCTCCATGAATGCTAGTGAGTGATGTGGTCAGCTCATAAATATTTGGAAGGATGAATAGAAAGATGGATAGATGGAAAGAGAGGAAACTGGAAGTATAGGGTGCTGAGCTTTGGTGGGATCACATCCTCCCCAAAGCATTTCAAAAATACAAAGACTCTTGTATATCTCACATGATTGATTGTATCATCCAGACTAGGTTTTTAGCCATCCGATGGCATTTGGGAACACTGACCCATTTGGGTAAACCTTAATTCCCTCTCTTCCCAATCCATTTATTTTTCAGGGAACAAATAAAGATGCTTTGATTTTCAAATGGGAAGTTTAGAAAATGGATTATATGGAGCTGACAGAGGATTCAAGGCAGTGGAAATAGAACATTTAATTAGCTTGTGGAAAGAAAGGAGCAGAAAGAGCCCTTGTTATAGAAATAAGTGGAAATTTTAGATGGCATTTTTATTATGTTAGTTTTGAACCTTTGCACTTTATCTCAGTGGTGAACTCTGTGGTTGGTTTTTTTTTCCCCTACTGCCCATAGGGTACAGATTTCTGTTTACAATCACCTGTGTACTGATCTTGACCTTTGTGATTGAATTATGTGTATCCAGGGAGCAAATTGATTCCAAGAAAGGTTCTTCCGTAGCCTTAAGAAAAGAGGCTCTGGAAAGAGCGATAAGCATTTGGGAAAACAGCCATTAGGTAGTAGATAGAAGCAGTAGTGCGGGATGAAGATTGCTGAGAGCCTCGCCTGAGCACACAGCTGTACCTGGGCAGGGGGAGGATGAGCTCTCTGAACCAGAAAAACTGGGAAGTTTTGGCTTGATGCCATACTGTATAAGGGATACATATCTCAGATATAGATTGCGTCTTCTTTTATGATAGCTTTAGAGAGATACCAGAAACCAGGGACCAAAAAATGAGAAAGCGGGGATGCGAGAACATTAGACAATATCTCATTGCAAATTGCAAGGACTGAGTCTTGAGGGCAAGTTTTGGTCTGTATATGGGGAAAGCTTCTTCATTCAAAAGATCCCTAAGCAAATAAATAAGCAAATATAATCACTGGATAATGGTTCCTTTCCATGGGTGGAGGAGGTAGAGTGGGCTTACTTTCATTTCTGTAAACACAGAGATCAATTTCTATAGCTGGAGGGGAACAGCGAAGAGAGTTGTTTGTTCTAAGTCCTGAGTCCACTGTGAGTAAAGGGGTTAAGTCTTCACTGGCTAGAATTAGAATCAGAACACTAGAGTTCTGGTTTGGGCTCTAATACTCTTTAATTGTGAGCCTGTGGGCAAATCATTTAACTTCTTTTAACCTCAGTTTCCTCATCTGTAAAATGGGAATGATAATTGCACTTCTACCTCATATGTGATTGTCATGAATACCACTCAACATCAGAGGGAGTTGGGCCTTTCAGAAAACAGTGTATTTCAGGCACCTGTTTGCTAATCACCTACTAACCTACCTTTATATGAGTTGTGCCAGGTTGTTACATCATTCACGTGTATCTAGGGACTTGGCATTTTCTCCACTCATCTGATCACTTGACTTGTTTGCCCCTACTTCCTATCCACTTTTCATTCCTTTATTTCTCTGGTGGATGCTTCTTTGAGTCAGCTATTTACATCACTGCCATTTAAAAAGAAAAACATCGCTTTCTCACTTCCCATCTTGGTGGCAGGTATCTGGCTGAGGGTCCTCCTGCACCACAGGCAGAAAGATGGCGGCTGCAAAGAAGACGAAAAATTCGCTGGAGTCCATCTACTTGAGGCTCCAGCTGGTCATGAAAAGTGGCAAATATGTGGTAGGCTACAAACAGACCCTGAAAATGATCAGACAAGGCAAAGCCAAATTGGTCATCTTAGCCAACAACCACCCAGCCTTGAGGAAATTAGAGATTGAATATTATGCTATGTTGGCCAAGACCGGCGTACATCACTAGAGTGGCAATAACATTGAATTGGGTACAGCATGTACACTGGCTATCATTGATCCAGGTGATTCTGATATCATTAGAAGCATGCCAGAACAGACCAGTGAAAAGTAAACTGTACAAAAATATTCTTTAATAAACTGGGCCATAACTTGTTTAAAAAAAAATAAAAAGAAAAGCATTTAATCAAAGTGGTAAAATAAACATGAGCATGTTACTATCAAAGCAATACTCAGGGCACATCATAAACTGAGACTTTGAATCCCCTGACAGCTCTTCTAAAGGCAGACACCATTTCTGGACAAGCATCTATTTCTGTACCAGCTGAGGTCAGGTTTGTGGGATGGTAGGAACAAATATTGGTTTTTAAATGCCCAGCTACTAATACAACCTGCAGCTGAATACATGGTAGGTTTAAATGATGAAGAAACTTGGAGAACCTCTCCTTGATGATACCTGCATGGATCAATAATAGCAGGCAGATGCAGGGTGTTCCAGTGAAGTTGTAGGTCCCAATTCCTTCTAGCCTAGCATTATGCTTTCCCTTCATTTGAGATTGGGTTCAAGGTTTGGGACATACCTTTTTCCATTCGTGTAGGAACAAAGTCTGTTGGGCTTCTCCAAAGGGAGATTGCTATTGCCTGTTATAAGAATCCCTTCAAAGGCAAATATAATAAGAGAGATTTATGTTTGTTGCCAGTAAACTTTCCCCAATCTCTATGGAAAAATCTTTGTACTGGGGCCACGCTTTTTCATATTACATCAATCCAAATGTCTGCTGCATACACTCTAAGAGGAAAGTACATTGTAATCTGTGACACATTGCATAATTGTGAAATATTATCATTTTATATATAGATTGGGATTGAGCTAGCCAGATGCTGACCATCCATCCCTCGAACACAGAATACCTTTAACAGGGAAATGAACATAGGCAAATCAGCTGCTTTCCCAATATGGATATGGAGGGCAGAATCAGAGTCAGACTCAAATTGACATTTTGCCTTTTGATTCTTCCAACATATTACTTTTGCCAAGGGCATCATATCTACTAACAATATAAGGAGAAGGCTCTGTATGATGTCATTGATTAGATTGGTGACCTCTTGAGGGTGCTTCTAGTCCTGTGATTCAATCAGTATTTCATCTGCCTGGCTGACTATTATATGTGTCTGTGTTCCAGGAAAAGTCTTAGGAGGTTACAGCAATGAATGCTGGGATGAATATGAATCCCTTTAACTTCACAGGAGCTGGACTGGCTCTCTCACTCAGGCCTGGAAGTGTTTCAGCCAGTGTATCGGGCTACAAGACAAAAATAAAAGGAAATTGGACTTTTAGAAACAACCCTATTAGAAATTACTTTAAAAAATCATTCATTCCAGTTGAACAACTCAACTGTATTAAGTGCCTACTATATGCGAAGTATTGTTAGACTATAGAGATATAAAGTTAAAAATGAAACAGTCCCAAGAATTCCTCTCCTCTCCTCTCCTCTCCATACCTGACTTAACTCCTCTTCTAGGTTATAAGTTCCTTGAGGACAAAGATCTTATTCACATTTGTATCTCCCATAGTACCCAGAGTTGGACTGGGCACATAGTAGTCATAGTATGAATTCAAATTCTTAGACCCATTTTCTATTCCAAGGATCTATAACAAAGGCTAAACTTCAAAGTGAGTATGTGTGTGCATGTGTGTGTGTGTGTGTGTGTGTGTGTGTGTTACAGTAGCAATGAAACCAGATGAATAAAATCCCACTGATTAAAAGCCATTCCACAATTGTAAGAAAGTCAGTAGGAATTAATTGAACATACCTAAGTTATGTTGAGATCCCTAAGGTGTTGTGTTTTATTAGCAGGTTCAGGGTCCCCACTTATCATTAACACCACTGGATATTTGTATTTCATAGGCTAATTGCCTTCTTAGTGATAGCTACCTAAATACTGTTTTAGTGATAATAGCTAACATTTGCATTGCATTTTAAAGTTTGTAAAGAACTTTATAAATAATATATCATCTGATCCTTACAACAACCCTGGGAAGTAAATGCTTTTGTTATCTCCATTTTACAGATGAGGGAAATGAGGCAAGCAGAGTTTAAGTGATTTGCTCAGGGTCACATGGCTAATGTGTCTGAGGTTGGATTTGAACTTGGGGTTTTCCTGACTGCAAGCCCAGAGCTCTATCCACTGTATCACCTAGCTGCCTCATGATGAAGCTATATGAGTTGTAGATTAAAGAGCAAATTACTTCATTTTCTTTTATTTGTATTCTTTCCTTCATTCTTCTTTCTTTGTCCTGGGTTTACCATGATTTCTGAAACTTTTTTTTCCAGGCATTTGATCGGGGTTAAGTGGGTTTACCATGATTTACCATCAACAGTATGAACCTTAGAGAATCATAGGGCATACCCAGTTCATCAGTTTGGGCTCCAGGAAAAGGACAGGAAAGTGGACAGAAGTGGTAGAGCCAGGGCCAATGGGAAGGGTGCTGGATCTGGAGTCAGAAGATCTGGGTTCAAATCTTACTTCTGCTACTTACTACCTAAGTGACTTTAAGCAAGTTATTCCCTTTTCTGGGTCTTGGTTTCTTCATCTGTAAAATGAGAGAATGGATTAGATGACTTCTAAACTTCCAACTCTAAGTCTGTAATCTTAAGATCAAAGGGAATTAAAAGAAAAGGCAGAAAGGAACTTAAAAGGCTTAGAATCAAAACAAGCTAGAAGTATGGTCATTTGTTGGAACCACATTCAGGATAGAGACATCGAATGAGGATTTTTATTCTCTGCGAAGCCTTTGCTGTTGACTTTAATGGTGAACCTTGTGCCAACTCTGAAAGCCTTAAATTGGTCAGGATTTCTGAGATGGCAGATTTCAGTTTAGGCAGGAGGAGAAGCAGCCAGGGAATCTGCCCTGGATGGAATAGGAATCAATGTTTTCTAACCTCTCATGTATGACTCCTAGTGCGTTATCATGAAAGGAAGACTTTCAATGCCTTTAAGTTGCTATTCATTAGCTCTTGTGACCTAGCTTAGATTTTACAGGGGATATGTGGGAACTCATTATCTCTCCTGCCATTCACCCCTATCCTCAACTCTGACCCTTTCCCAAACTTCCTCATTTCTACTGAAGGCACAATATCATCCTACCCATCACCCAGGCTCACAACCCACTCTTGGAATAATCTTTCCCTCTTCACTCTCCTTCCCTTTACCTATCTAATCAGTAGCCAAGGCTCATCAGTTCCACCTTTATAACCTCCCTTTTTTCCACTTCCTTCTTTCTGCTCCCATAGTTAGCACCACAATTCACATACTCATCACCTCCTCTGAGCTATTACAATAGCCTCCCTGTCAGTATTCTGCACCCAATCTTTCTCCCTCTCCAATCTGTCCTCTACAATAGCTTCCAAAATAATTTTCCTAAAGCATAGGTCCTACCATATCACTCTCCTCTCCAAAATCTTCAATGTGTCCTCACTCCTTTTAGGATAAAACACAAACTCCTCTGGCTCTTAAGCTTTTCGTGTACTGGTTTCCACTCTCCTTTCTAGGCTTATTACATCCCTTACACTCTCTTCTAGCTAAACTTGCCTTCTTGCTATCTTTAGCTCCACATTCTATTTTCTGTCCCCAGGCCTTTGTGGACGGTGCCACAAATGCCTGGAATGTGCTCCTTCCACACCTTCTGTCTTAGTTTCCTTTGAGACTTGCCTCTCTTGCTGCCTTCTACTAGAAGTGTTTCCTGTTCACCCAATTGTCAGTGTTCTCCCTATCATCACACTATTTCCCACTTACTCTGCTAGAGAAATGTATCCAGCTAGCAGAATGTAACCACCTCAAGGGTAGAGACTCTCCCCTCGTGTTTTTGTATCACCAGCATCTAGCAACTGTGTCTTAAAGATAGGAAATTTCAATAAAGTGCTCATTGAATGAACTGGATCGTTCTTCACAACATCTCCCCTGAGCTGCTTTATCTACAATAGTTGCTTGCCCAACTAGTTGTCCTATCCTCAAGATATGATTTCACTGTAAACCAAGAACTACTACTTGTTACTAAAAGCACCAAAAGCCCTCTCCATATGTGAACAGTTAAAGATACCATTCCAGGTCTAGAGTTTATAGGATACCTTTCCAAAACTTTCTTTTTTTCCATGTAGGAGTTCTTAACCTGGAGTTTGTGAACTTGCTATAAAAAAAAGTTTTGACAACTATATTTCAAAATAATTGGTTTCCTTTGTACTGCTATGTATTTTATTATATTTAAAATTTATTATTTTTCCATAAATTATCATTTAATAAAATTATGTGTTTGATATATAATATTTATATATTCAATAAAATTTATTATTTTATTGTATTCAAACATGTAGAAATATTATTCTGAGAAGGAAAGAAACATTTACTAAGTACATTCTATGTGCCAGGAACTGTGCCAAGTGCTTTTCAAATATATCTCATTTGGTCTTTGTAACAACACTGTGGGGTAGGTGCTGTTACTAGCCCCATCTTACCATTGAAGAAACTGAGGCAGACAGAGGTTGAGTGACTTGCCCAGGGTTATATAACTAGTAAGTGTGGTGTATAGGATTTGAACTCAGGTCTTCTTGACTCTAGGCCCAGTGTTCTATCCACTGAGCCCACCTAGTCCATAGACTTCATCATATTTCCAAAAGTTTCTGTGACACACAAAGGTTAAGAACTCCTGCTTTTCAGTCATGTCTAACTCTTCATGACCTAATTTGAGGTTTTCTTGGCAAAGATACTGGAGTGGTTTGCTATTTCTTTCTCCAGCTCGTTTTACAGATGAGGAACTGAGGCAAACAGGGTTAAGTGACTTGCCCAGGGTCACATAGCTAGTAAGTGTCTGAGGCCAGATTTGAAATCAAATAGATGAGTCTTTCTGACTCCAGGCCCAGCACCCTATCCACTGTACCACCCCACTTTAGCACCAGGATGTGGCACTATTTTCCTAGAGATATCTCCTTTTGGAGAAGGCCTTCTGTTCTGCTGCTTGTCAATGTGCAAATAGATGACTCAAGGAGTTTGACAGATATTTGTGACCAGGTATGTTGCTCTTCAATGAGCACTATCATTGCAAAGCATTTGAACTGATTACAGAAAGAGGGGCCTTAATGTTATTCATTTAGGGGGCAAGGGCAGGATGGAGGAAGGAGATTTGTGACTCCCAGCTATCTTCTGCAGTGACTTTTTAGCTCCAGCCTATTCCTATGGAGCCCACGGCAGGGGAGAATCCTTAAATACTAAGAAAATAAGCTTCTCTAGTCGTCTAACAGTCTTCTTGTCATTTTGCAGATTTCAGCATGCTTAGCATTACTTAATTGTCATTAGCTTGTTACAGTCAGTTCCTTCAATACTAAGGAAAACAGGCCAATGATAATCATTGCTGGCATATTTTAGCATCTATAATTTGGAGTTCTGAACTGAATGCAAAACAACAACAACAACAACTAATCCCTGAAAACCTCAGTGTGTGCTCAAAAGAAGCCAAATTACTAACATTAAATGAACTTTGACAACATGCTTTGGTTGGTTGGTATCTGTATGTGGCAGTGAGGTGGAAGGTAGCCAAACAGCTGGGAATGTTGTTGATGACAGCCTGAGTCTGAGCCAGGGATTCCCTTAGGCTGTATGAGTGGAGGTGGGAGAATCACCAAAGCAGTTCAATCCCCCACCCCAGGCTCTTGATCTAATGGAAAGATGGCCAGCTTGTACCCCTCTCCTCCATTCCCCCAGATGGTTACATAAATCAGACATAAGTTCACATGAAAGCCCGTTGGCTATTTAAAAAAAGAAAAAAACAAACAAACTGCTCCATTAGTAAGGGTCTCAGGTGGTGGGGAGCCTTTATATATCATTTCCTGTAATTCATCTGTCTGCTCTACATTTATTTCTTTTGCATTGTACTATTGGTGTCTGGCTAGAAAGAGCTTCTGCCAGAGGATGAATTCTTTATGGGCTCATTCTAATGCTACATAAGAATGTAAGAATGCTCGTTCAGCAAACATTTTTAACATGGCTATTGTGTGCAGTACGCTGTGATAGTTCCTAGGACAGAGCAGTTTAGCTAAGAAATGTATTTGTCTTTATGAAGCCTATATTCTAATAGACACAGATAACGAACGTAAAGCATTATATCATAATATAATGCATAAGTGCATGCATTAGAGAGGTACAAACTGTGAAGTATAAAAAGTTTAAGAGACATAATTTCTGGATAAGTAATCATTTTTTAATTATGGCCAGCAAGTAATTAATAAAAGAATGATAATTTAACTGTCTCTCATAAACCAAAAGATGGATCATGGCAGCCTATTGATGCTTATATGACCTTGGAAGAGTGGGTATTCCTGGCAGATGGCAATCAAGTCTGATTGGTTAACAATTAATGAGAAGAATGAATATTATAATGAGAGGTGGATCTATTCTAATGAGGGGCGGGGAGACACGACTTTGATCACTCTGTCCTGAACACAGAGACTTATCTCTTCCCAGACC
The DNA here is from genome assembly GCF_900497805.2 of Vombatus ursinus. Classification (NCBI taxonomy): domain Eukaryota; kingdom Metazoa; phylum Chordata; class Mammalia; order Diprotodontia; family Vombatidae; genus Vombatus; species Vombatus ursinus. The sequence continues at coordinate 9,362,570 of NW_020948983.1, forward strand.
ACCCCAGTCTAGGGCAATCTAGACTAAATGGGGAATTCACTTCCACTCAGACCTATCTGACTGACACAATGGGCCAGTATTCACCAATTTACCTAGACTAGAATTTCTTTACCATTTGATCAGATCTAAGTTTTCCTGGTCAGGTAAGTTTTGCACAAGATTTCATATCATTATCAGTCATGCACTTCAAAGGCTGTCTCAATAACTTGCAGGGGGTGATTTCTAAATGAGAAAATAGAAGATGGGGAATCCTTAGTTCTAATTCAATATTTGGCTATTAACATAAGAGAGAAATAATCATTTATTTCAAAACCAAAGAATTATGCAACATTCAAGTTGGGGGGGAGGGAGAGGATCTTTACTATCAAGGGGCATCGGGGAGACTTCCAGAGAAGGTGACGTTTGAGTTGGTCTGTAGAGAGTATATAGAATTTCAAATGGTAAAGAGTAGGAGGTGGGACATGTTAAGTACATGGAAAAACAGTGAACAAAATAGTAATAATAGTAATAGCTAGAACTTATATAGTGCTTTACATCTACTTTAGTCCTCATGTCATAGGAATTTTTTATTTTTTATTTTATTATTTGGGACTCAGGGACATTCCTCCTGCAATCTTTGATTAAACCAAAGTTTGTCTTTCAGCAGCTAGGTGGTGCAGTGGTTAGAGTACTTGTCTTCCAGTTAGGAAGACTTATTTTTGTAAGTCCAAATTTGGCCTCAGACATTTACTAGCTGTGTGACCCTGGACAAGCCACTTAACCTTATTTGCCTCAGTTTCCCCATCTGTAAATGAGCTAGAGAAGGAAATGGTAAACCACTTCAGGATCTTTGCCAGAAACAATAACAACAAAACCCAAATGGGGTCATGAAGAGTCAGACACAACTGAACTGTCTTAATACCTCACTTGAACAAAAGCTGTCCCATGGGATGTGAAAATTTACTTCAGAGCCTTAAACATTGCATAGATAAGAAACCAGAGGAAAAATATCAACTGTCCCTGACTCCTTGGGAACATGTGAATCCTCCACCTCGATCAGCCTATTGTGAATCTTCTAAATATAGTTAGATCTGTAATCTGATTTAATTTGCCTATTGTTTAAAAAGTTTGTTTCCTTAGGGGATGTATGAGTCTCTTTAACTAAATTTGTTCAACTTTAATGACATCGAAGGAAATACAGGATTATGGAACTATTTCTTCTTTCACTTTTATGGCCTAAGAAGAATGTATAAGATGGGGATATATAAAAGAATTATTTCTCTGTCACTCTGACATAATTTTGCCTATCAAAAAACTGTTAGAATCCTAATGGGGTTTAGGCTTTCTCTGAGATCTGAACCTATACTTGAGCATACTTAATAAAACCTTGGTTTTTACCTTCATAATTTGTGTTGTGGTAAACATATACAGTATTTAGAAGTAGTTTCCCACCACATGAACTCAGAGAGGAGATATTTCTCCCATAACACTCACAACAATCCTGTGGGGAAAGGTACTATTATTATCCCTATTTTACAGATGAGCAGTTGAGGTACAGAGAGATTAAAAGACCTGCCCAGGGACACAGAGTTAGAATCTGTGGCAGGAAATGAACTCGAGTCTTCCTGAGTCTAAGTCTAACACTCCATTCCCTGGGTCACTTAGCTGCCTAAAACAGGGGTGAGGTGGGAGGGGGAGTCTGGAGAGTAGATCTGGGTAGCTAAGTGACCTAGGTGATGCTAGGGTGGGGAACCTACAGCCTCGAGGTCATATGTGGCCCTCTAGGTCCTCAAGTGTGGTCCTTTGAATTCTAACTTCACAGAACAGGGAACCTGGGATAGAGTGTTTGATGTAGAGTCAGGAAGACCTGAATTCAAATCTAGCCTCAGATACTTGCTGGCTGTGTGACACTACGCAAGTCACTTAACCTTTATCGGTCTCAGTTTCTTCATCTGTAAAATGGGGATAATAATAGCTCCTACTTCTCAGGATTGTTGTGAGGATCAAACAAGATAATAATTGTAAAGTGCTTAGCACAATGCCTGGCGCATAGTAAATGCTACTTATGTTATTATTATAAGTTATCATATTATCATCATCATCACTATCATTATCTGTTTGGTTGGAGCACCAAATGAGAAGAAATAGCATAAGATATAGTTAGAAAGGTAAGATCATCAATTTTAACTTCAGTAAGAATCTTAGAAATAATCTGGCCCAACCCTTTTATTTTATAAATGAAGAAATTGAAGCCCAGAGGTATTAAGTGATCAGCCTAAGATCACACAGTTGATTAAGCAGAAAATCCAGCTTTCAAAACCAGGCCCTTTGTTGAAAGAGCGACAGGATTTTCTATTGAACCACACAGACTGATGTTAGACTGTGGAGGGTCTTGACTAACAGGCAAAGGAGTTTGAATTTTACTTGGTAAGCCCAAGGGAGCCACTGAAGATTTTTGAGCAAAGGAGGGTCACAATTAGATCTATGTATATACATATTCTATGCATACATATATATATTCTATGCATACATACATACATATATATACATACACACACACACACACACACACACACACACATATATATTCTTGCAGTCATATTAGAGGTGTATTAGATGAGGGCCGGAGCAAAAGCTGGGAGTCCTGTTAGGGGATAATAGTCTGGGAGGATGGTAATGAAGGTCTGTACTTTGGTGGTGGTTGTGGAAATGGAAAGAAAGGGAAGGATGTGAGGGATGTGGAGATGATTGTTAACTCACTCATAGAATATTAGTAACAATGACAATAATTACCAGACTTACAAAATATTAATCCTGTTTTGTTCAGTTGTTTTTCAATTGTGTTCAACTCTTTGTGACCCCATTTGAGGGTTTCTTAGCAAAGACACTGGGATGGTTTGCCATTTTCTTCTCCAGTTCATTTTACAGAGGAGGAAACTGAGGCAAATGGGGTTAAGTGATTTTCTCAAGGTCACATAGCTAGTAAGTGTCTAGTAAGTGGCCAGATATGGACTCAGAAAAACGAGTCTTTTTGACTCCAGAACTGGCAATCTATCTACTGTGCCACCTAGCTGCCCCAATTTGATCCTATGGGGAACATTAAATCATTTTGGACTTGTCAAATACTTACATAGGAGTTGCCATATGGGATGATACCTAGCCTAGTGTCTTCTTACCAACAGCGGTTTTAGATACATGCTGTGGAATGATGTGGTTGTGTTCCCTGTTAGTACCTTGGAAAACCAGGCTTATCCTATTTTTTTTTTCAATCACCATTTTTGGTTCTGTTACTTGTCAATCTGTCCAGACGCATATTGAATCTGTTTAATTTTCCTGTCAGTAATTGCAATACTACTACTAATTTAAAAGTTCGCAAGCCCTTTATGTGAATTGTCTCATTTGAAACTTACAGCAAACCTGTGAGACAGTAACTGTAGGTATTATTATCTCCATGTTTCAAATGAGGAAGCTGAGGCTCAGACAGGTTAAGTGGCACATATAAGTGCAGAGACAGGATTCAGGCCTAGGTCTTCCTGATTCTAAGTCTAGCATTCTCAACATGTTATATTGTAGATAGTTCACTTGACTTCCTATAAAGTCTTTCACCTTATTTTTACCTTAATCACAATGTGTATCACAATTGGTAATCACAACTTCACCCTCCTCTCTGCTCCCTCCTCCCAGGTTGAGTCTAGTATTCCTCTTGATTCTCCTGCTACTTTTGAGTGGCAGGTTAGAAATTTAGGGAGTTTACTATCTTTATAAACCTTATGTTTCTCACCAGATGGGAAGATATCTCAGTTATTGACAGCATGCTGGCAGCATAAGAACTGGAAGATATTGTAGACATTTGAATGATTCTTCCATGTGCTGCTGCTGGGCAAACTAGACATCAGTGCTTGGTTCTCCCTAGCTTTTCCTCCATGGTCTCAGGAACATCACACTGTTTTAGTGTGCCTCCAGATCATGGTTCTCCCAGAGTTCAAGAAAGGGGGAAGGGGGCAGAGCCAAGAAGGCAGAGGGAAAGCAGTGACTTGCTTGAGCTCTCCCCCAAACCCCTCCAAATACCTGTAAAAAATGGCTCCAAACAAATTCTAAAGCAGCGGAACCCACAAAAAAGACAGAGTGAAACAAATTTCCAGCCCAAGACAGCCTGGATGGTTGATCGGAAAGGTATATTGTGCCAGGTGGGGAGAGGAGCACAGTTCGGTGTGGGTGCACAGGCTGCAGCAAACCTGGAGCAGGCCTCAGAGGACTGAATCGCAGGCAGCTGTGGTGGTTTTCAGACTTCTCAACCCACGAATACCAAAAACAACTTAGAAGGTCAGTGTGAAAAGTCTGTAATTGTGGTGAGAGAAGGAGCTAGGTCTCAGTTGCAAGTCTCAAGCGCAGGCTGCAGCTGCCTCCTGAGCTTCCAGCCCACAGACTGAGGGGGAATCGAGTGGCTGATCAGAGGGGTATTGCAGGGACCTTTTTGCCAGTGCTGAGGCAGGAATCTTTTACTGTGTCCGGATTTGGATCTGGGTCACAGTTGTGAGGAGGGGTCCTAGGGTGAGGAGGAGTGCTGGCGTGGTGGATCTTGTTGTGGCTGTGGAGAGGAAACACCTCCTCTCTTATCATACCACCTTGGAAGAACTGAAAATTTACAGGTCCCTAGAACTATCTCTGAAAACAGCTGTACAAACCCCTGAAGTTTGGGACAGTACATTCTCCATATTGGAAGCAGACTCTTACCTTAACAAAGAGTTTAAAACTCAAGTAATTGGCAGGGATCATGAATAAGCAGCACAAAAAGAGTCAGACTATATTATCTTACTTTGGTGACAAAGAAGATCAAAACATACAACCAGAAGAAGACAAAAAAGTCGAAGCTCCTACATCCAAAGCCTCCAAGAAAAACATGAATCAGGCCCAGGCCTTGGAAGAGCTCAAAAGGGATTTTGAGAAGCAAGTAAGAGAAATAGAGGACAAACTGGGAAGAGAAATGAGAGTGATGCAAGAAAATCATGAAAAATAAGTCAACAGCTTGCTAAAGGAGACCCAAAAAAATACTGAAGAAAATGACTTTAAAAATAGCCTACCCCAAATGGCAAAAGAGGTCCAAAAAGCCAATGAGGAGAAGAATGCCCTAAAAAGCAAAATTGGCCAAATGGAAAAGGAAGTCCAAAAGATCACTGATGAAAATACTTCTTTAAAAATTAGAATGGGGCAATTGGAAGCTAGTGACTTTATGAGAAATCAAGACACTGTAAAACAAATCCAAAAGAATGAAAAATTAGAAAATAATGTGAAATATCTCATTGGAAAAACAACTGACCTGGAAAACAGATCCAGGAGAGAGAATTTAAAAATTATTGGACTATCTGAAAGCCATGATCAAAAAAAGAGCCTAGACATCATCTTTCAAGAAATTATCAAGGAAAACTGCCCTGATATTTTAGAACCAGAGGGCAAAATAGAAATTGAAAGAATCCACCGATCTTCTTCTGGAAGAGATCCCCAAAGGAAAACTCAGAATATTGTAGCCAAATTCCAGAGTTCCCAGGTCAAGGAGAAAATATTGCAAGCAGCCATAAAGAAACAGTTCAAATATTGTGGAAACACAATCAGGATAACACAAGATTTAGCAACTTCTACATTAAGGGACCACAGGGCATGGAATATAATATTCCAGAGGCAAAGGAGATAGGATTACAACCAAGAATCACCTACCCAGCAAAACTGAGTATAATCCTTCAGGGGAAAAAATAGTCATTCAGTGAAATAGAGGACTTTCAAGCATTTTTGATGAAACTACTAGAGATGAATAGAAAATTTGACTTTCAAATACAAGACTCAAGTGGAACATGAAGAGGTAAACAGGAAAGAGAAATCATAGGAGACTTATTAAGGTTGAACTGTTTACATTCCTGCATGGAAAGATGATATTTGTAACTTGTGAGACCTTTGTCAGTATCAGGGTAGTTGGAGGGAAAAAATTATATGTATGTATAGATAGATAGATAGATAGATAGATAGAGGGCACAGGGTGAGTTGAAGATGAAGGAGTCATATCTGGAGAATAAAATTGAGGGGTGAGAGAGGATTATACTAGGAGAAGGAAAAAGGGAGAGGTAGAACAGAGTAAATTATCTCACAAAAAATAGAAAAGAAAAGGCTATTGCAGTGGAGGGAAAATGGGGGAAGATGAGAGGGAATGAGTGAATCTTATTCTCATAGAATTTGACTTAAGGAGGGAATAACATACACACTCAACTGGGTATGGAAATCTACCTTACCCTACAGGAAAATGGGGGGGGGAAGGGGACAAGAGAATAGAGGGATGATAAAGAGGAGGGCAGATTGGGAAAGGGGATAATCAGAAGCAAATACTTCTGAGGAGAGACAGGGTCAAAAGAAAGAATAGAATAAATGGGGGAGGACAGAATAGGATTAAGGGAAGTAGAGTTAATTTTTCACAGCATGTCTACTATGGAAGTGTTTTGCATAACTGCACATGTATAACCTATATTGAGTTGCTTGCCTTTTCAATGAGGGTGGGTGGGGAGGGAGGAAGGGAGAAAATTTGGAACCCAAAGTTTAAAAACACATGTTTTAAAAAAAATGTTTTCACATGCAACTGGGAAATAAGAAATACAGAAAATGGGATACAGAAATCTATCCTGCCTTATAGGAAAATAAGAAGGGGAAGGGGATAAGAGAAGGGGGGGAGAGATAGAAGGGAAGGCAGACTAAAGGAAGAGGTATTCAGAATGCATGCCATCTTGGGGTGGGCGGAGGGGCAAGATGGGGTGAAAATTTGGAACTCAAAATCTTGTGGAAGTAAATGTTGAAAACTAAAAATAAATAAATTTATTAATAATTTTTTTTAAGAAAAAGAAAAAATGAATGAAGGACAACAACAAAAAAAAGAGAGGGGGAGGAGGCAGACCCTCAGTGTTTATAAGATGAGGCATGGTCAGGACAACCATTAGAATCTCACTTCCTATTTCAGATCAGCTTCCCAACTTAATAGTATATTTGTACTTATAGTTCTTTTTTCATTGCCTCCTCTTTATTTAACCATTCTTGGTCATGTTGGCATGGAAGTTATACTTGGAAATGCCCCAATAATGCTGATCACCAGGGAAATACCTTCTAGAAATTTTGGGGCTCCATCTAAATAGATACAACCCTTGCATATGAATCTTTGATTCTGTCTTCTGCCTAATTATTTTATTATTCAAATCTATAATCTATATTCATCCTGCTCCATGGAGTCTTCCTTAATTTAACCCACCAGAATAAAACCACTCAAGAATCTGAGTTGGAAAGAACCTTAGAGGTCACCTAGTCCAACCTTATTCCCATTGCAAGTGCCTATTATATGTTAGCCACTATGAACACACAAAGAAGCATCTTGCCTCTATACCAACCAATGAGTTAATCATGTAGCTTTAAATGATTACTACATGCTAGGCACTCTGCCAAGTGTTGGGAATACAAAGAAAGCTAAAGCTACTCCTTTTTGTTTTTATCTCTTTAGGATATAGACCTAGTAGCTGGGTCAAAGGGTGTACACAGTTTTATAGCTCTTTGGACATAATTCCAAGCTGCTCTCCAAAATGGTTGAATCAGTTCACAACTCTACCAACAGTGTACTGGTGTTTCAATTTTCTCATGTCCCCTCCAACATTTGTCATTTTTCTTTCCTGTCATATTAGTCAATCTGATAGGTGTGGGACTAAGAGATGTTTTAATGTACATTTCTTTAATCAATAGTGATTTAGAGCATTTTTAAAAAATGACTATAGTTTTGATTACTTCATCTGAAAATTGCCTGTTCATATCCTTTGAACATTTATCAATTGAAGAATGGCTCTTATTTTTACAGATTTGGCTCAGTTCTCTATATATTTGAGATATGAGGCCTTCATCAGAGAAACTTGCTACAATTTTTTTTCACAGTTATGATTACTATGTATTTCTTTCTATCCCATTTCCCCCTGTTTATCCTACTCTCTCTCTCTCCTTTCACCTTGTCCATCTTCAAAAGTGTTTTCCTTCTGATCACCACATCACCCAATCCACCTTCCCTTTTATTAGGCCCCTCCCCTCACTTTCCTTTAGGTCCTTTCCCTCCCATTTTCTTAGAGGGTAAGATAGATTTCTATACCAAATTGAGAGTGTATATTATTCCTTCTTTGAGTCACTTCCAATGAGAATAAGATTCAAGTACTTCCCCTTCACCTCCCTTCATTTTCCTCTCCATTGTAAAAGCTCTTTTACACTTCTTTTATGTGAGATAATTTACCCCAGTCTACCTTTCCCCTTCATCTTCTCCCAGTGCATTCCTTTTTCATCTCTTAATTTTATTTTTTTTAGATATCATCCCATCATAGTCAACCCATACCCATGCCCTCTGTCTATGTATAGACTCTGTCTAACTGCTTTAATAATGATAAAGTTCTTAGGAGTCATGGTATCATTTTCCCATGTAGGAATGTAAACAGTTTAACCTTATTGAATCCCTTAGGATTTCTCTTTCCTTTTTTACCTTTTTATGCTTCTCTTAAATCTTGTATTTCTAAGTCAAATTTTCTATTTAGCTCTGGTCTTTTCATCAGGAATGTTTGAAAGTCTTCTCTTTTATTAAATATTCATTCCCCTCCCCCCTGAAGTATTACACTCAGTTTTGATGGTTGGGTTATTCTTGGTTGTAATCTTAGCTTTTTTTTGCCTTCTGGAATATCTTATTCTAAATTCTCCACTTTTTAAATGTGGAAACTGCTAAATTTTTGTGTTATCCTGACTGTGGTCCCATGGGATTTGAATTGTTTCTTTCTGGCTGCTTGCAACGTTTTCTCCTTGACCTGGGAACTCTGGAATTTGGCTACAATATTCCTGCCAGTTTTCACTTTGGGATTCTTTTAGTTTCTATTTTATCCTCTGGTTCTAGAATATCAGGGCAGTTTCCCTTGATGATCTCTTGAAAAATGGTGTCTAGGCTCTTTCAGACATGGCTTATAATTCTTAAATTATCCCTCCTTGATCTATTTTCCAGGTCAGTTGTTTTTCCAATGAGATATTTCACATTCTCCTATTTTTTCATTCTTTTGATTTTGTTTTAGTGTTTCTTTGATGTCTCATGGAGTTATTAGCTTTCACTTGCCCAATTCTAATTTTTAAAGAATTATTTTCTTCATTGAGCTTTTGTACCTCCCTTTCCATTTGGCCAATTTTACTTTTTAAGGAGTTCTTTTCTTCATTGAATTTTTGTACATCTTTTCCCATGTGAACAATTATGCTTTTTAAGGAGTTCTCTTCAGTGAATTTTGTGCTTCTTTTTACCAATTATTCTATTTTATTTTTTAAGGTGTTATTTTCTTGCGTGGTTTTTTGTGCCTCCTTTACTAAGCTGTTGATGCTTTTTTATGATTTTCTTGCATCATTCTAATTTATTTTTCCAATTTTTCCTCTACCACTCTTATTTGGTTTTTAAAATCCTTTTTGAGTGCTTCCAGGAATTCTTTTTGGAGCTGAGACCAATTCACATTTTTGTTTGAGACTTGGGATATAACAGTTTTGACTTTGTTGTGTTCTTCTGAGTTTGTGTTTTGATTTTCCCCGTCACCATAGTGGTCAGCTTCCTTTTTTGCCATTTGCTCATTTTCCCAAACTATTTCTTGACTTTTAATTTTATGTTAAAGTTAGCCTCTGTTCACCTAGGGGAGGAGAGGCACTGTCCCAAGTTTCAGGTATATCTGTTTTCAGAGGTAGTCCTGCAGTTTTGTAAGTTTTCAGTTCTTCTAAGGCAGTGTGAGGTAAGGAGAGGTGTATTTACTACTCTCTTGGTGACTGACCACAAACACTCTTTCCTACCCTGGAACTGTACCCAGAATTCCTGCTCCCTTGTGGCCACAAGCTCTGTCATGCTAGTGCTTCTTCTCACTCTGGGACTGCAACCCAAGATTGTGACCCAGACCCAAGTATGAACAAGGCAATAGAGTCCTATACTTAGTGCCAACAAAGCAATTCCTATAATGTCCTTCTGATCAGCTGTCTGACCCCTTTACCTTCTTTCTGTGTGCTAAGAGCTCCAGCAGCTTCTAATTCAGTTGCCCCCAAGACCTGCTGTGGGCTTGTCCCAGTGTTGCCTGCTGTGGACTGTGTTCCACTTTTACCTTGGTGAAACAGACCTTTCCTGCTGACCTTGTTGTTGTCTTGGGCTGTAAAAATGTTCACCCTGCTCTTTTGTGGATTCTGCCACTGCAGAATTTGTTTTGAGGCATTATTTAAAGTTGTTTGGAGGGAAATTTGCAAGAGCTCAGACAAGTCCCTATCTTTTCTCCACCATATGGTCTCTGCCCCCTTCTGAGGTACATTTCACCAGATTAAAAACAGATAAAATGACAGAATTAAATATGTGTACAAGATTTGGTATGGAAATATGCACGTCTCTTGCTAAGTCCAGGAAGACTTCTCCAGCAATAAGAGCTACTTGGGTTAGGGAGGAAGGTTGTGTTGAGGGAAGCAGTCTTCATTTTATATTCCTTGCAGCATCTACCAATATTGCCCAGAAAGGGTATTCCCTGCCTCCTTACAAACATATAAATACACATCTTGCAGCATTATACCTTAAGTATTTGCAGGGGAATAATTTGCAAAGCAATTGCTTCCCCTGGTTAATAGCCAATTAACAAGGAGGAGATAATACTGCCACTGTTGTACTGTGGGTAAGTAGGGAGATGTAAAGACAACCAATCAACATCCAATCTTTTAATGTAGTAATTAATCAAACTGGGCAAGAGCAGTTTACTTGGGAGATATTTCAGGCCACAAATTCCCCAAATTTCATTTTTCATCATTGTCGATAAATAATTGAAGCCTGCTGTTTCCCTTCATCCCATTTATCTCTCTTCTTTGATGCCTTCCAACTTTGAAGTGCCATTCCTAATGGAGGAAGAAAGCTATTTATTTGTTTCTCTAATGGCTTCATACACAATTCTGGGCTATTATCACCAACGAGTACTCCAAAGTTTTTAAAGCTAAACTTTTCTCTACAATATTCTTGTTTCCTCAGGCCCTCTTTTCATCCAAGTCTGTTTGACCCGGTTGTCTGATCGTGGGGTAACATAGATTTCCTCAGTACGGGTCATGACTGTTTTATGGAAAGTTGGAGTTCTCCAAGAGTTTTCTATTTGTCTAAGTAGGTAGTGTGTAAACAAGGGAAATTATGTGGTAAGGCACTTTACCTCTCTTAATAATAGCTGCCTTACTTCAGTTCGGTTTAGTCATGCAGCTATTGACGTACTGAGATTACAATTCGTCCACCAAAAACTGATTTAAGAAATTTTGCCTCTACCAGTGTAGTCATCATTCCTTACTATATCCCTAGTTCCTATTTTTTCTTTGATTTCCTTTAGACAGTGTAGCCACATTGCATAGAGGACCAAGACCTGGACCCTGAGTCAGATAAACCTAGTTCTAAGTCTGGCTTCTTCTTAGTAGCTATGTGACCTTGATCAGATCACTGAACCCCTCTAATTCTATTTCCAAATCTGCAAAATGAAGCATAATCATGTTTGTTGTAGCTACCTCATAAAGACATAGTGAACACAAGGATTTAGTGAAAGTACTTTGTGACTTAGAGAATATAATATAATGATATGGATTTTTTAAGTCCTTCAAAATATGGCCCCATTTTATATTTTTATTCTGACATCTCACTACACAGACCTACTACTCCATTCAAATTGTTCTATATACTATTCTTAGAACACACTTTGAGGCAGCTAGATGATGCAATGGCTAGAGTGCTGGGCCTCAAGTGAGGAAGACCCAAGTTCAAATTCGGCCTCAGACACATACTAGCTGTGGGACCCTGGGCGAGTCACTTCACCCTGTTTGCCTCAGTTTCATCATCTATAAAATGAGCTGGAGAAGGAAATGGCAACACACTCCAGAATCTTTGCCAAGAAAATCCCAAAAGGGGTCACAGAGACTCAGATAGGACTCAAGATGACTGAACAACAACTAAAAGCGTATACTTTGCCTCCACTACTTCTATGTCATTGCCCGTTCTGTTTATGGATTCCTGTGATATCCCCTAACCTTTATTTGGTATTTACTATTTGCTGTCCCATAGTGTTACCTTTTCATGTACAGGTTTCTTATCTTCAACAAGTCTGTGAGTTCTGTGAAGGAAGAGACCTGGGCATTTAACAAATAAGCATTTTGCTTCTTCCACAGCCCAGCAGAGAACAGAATTCTTGAACATAGAGTGGCAGGCCCTAAATAATCAGTTTGTTGATTGAGTAAGTAAGTGGATTTCTATAAGAGATCTGTCCTGGTCGCATTCTCATCTTTATGGAAAATAATATTTGTTGGGAATAAATTTTTGCATCTTTTAATGGTAATGAGGTATGGTGGAAAAAGTGTTAGATTTGGAATCAGGACACATAGATTCAGATATAGGTGGCACAATGGATATAGCACTGGATCTAGAGTCAGGAAGACCTGAGTTCAAATTTGACCTCAAATTTGAACATACTTACTAGTTATGAGACCCCGGGCAAGTCGCTTAACCTCAGTTTACTTGTTTCCTCAACTATAAAATGGATAATAATAGCACCTACCTCCTAGAGTTGTTGTGAGGATCAAATGAGATAATAATTGTAAAGTACTTAGCATGATGTCTGGCACATAGTAAACAACTATCCAAATCTTAGGTCTGCCATTTGCTACTCAAATGACCTTAGGGAAATCAGTTGGATAGATCAGTGGAGTCAATCTCAAGTAGAAATGGGGATGAACTAATTTGTATATGAGGATTCCTGTGGGTTGCATATTGACTTAATTTTAAAATGCAATGCAATCTATGTTTTGTTATATTTTTATTTTGTTATGTATTTCTCAATTACATTTTAATTTGGTTCAGGCTGCACTCAGGAGTGTTGAAGGGACTGTGGGTTTGACACCTCTGGACCAGATGCCATTCAAGGTCCTTTCCATTTCTAAATTTCTGATCTTATATGTTTGGGTGGTTTTAAAATTTTTAAATATTCCTTTCCCTGCCCTATAGAAATGTCATGTAAATTAATATTCAACTCTTCCATTCCATTTTTCATAGAATCTTTTAAAAGGCAAATGAGGTCTCTCATTTTATAGAGGCAGTAACTGAAGCATGGAGAGGAAAAGTGACTTCCCCAAGGTCAAGTAGAAAGTAGATGACAGAGCCACAATTCAAACCCAGATTTTCCTAGTTTGGATATGATGCCCCTTTCACTAAGCCATGGTTTCTCTCATCTAGACAAATCTCCTTCCTATCCAACCTTCCCACCTACCACAATAAAATCTTTTCCTCTGTAGCATGTGAGTGGTCACCGAGATTCTCCTTAAACACTTCCAGTAAGCAATAGTTTATAGTCTTAGAAGCAGATGATTTCCTTGTTGGGCAACTCTAAATCTTAGGCATTTTTTATGGTGATATAAAAACCCTGTAACTTCCATCCATTGGTCCTTCCATCATTGGAATTTGGGTGATTTGAAATGTAGTTATTTTTATTTATACCAAGCAAAGGTTAGGAACTGAAATTTCTACCAAAGAAGTTAATAAAAGGAATTTCTCTCAACTAGCAAATCATTTCTAGGCATAAAATTAAAAACCTGTGGAATTTTTTTTTTTAAAAATATTACAGTAAGGAGCAGAACCAAGATAGAGGAGTAGAGGCTGGGACCCAGCTGAAATCTCTCACCACTCCGCTACAAACAACTTTAAAATAACACCTCATGACAAATCTTGGAGCAGCAGAGCCAACAAAAGGTCAGAGAGAGACATTTTTTCAATCTAAGACAACTTAGGAGGTCTGCAGGGGGGAGAGTGCAGGCCCAGAGTGAAGCAGGTCAGCAGCAGCTTTAGGAGCTCTCAGCACAGAGACAAGAGGTCAGACAACTGGTCAGAAAGAGGACCTTTTGCTGGTTCTGGGTGTAGCTGACACTGATTTTGTTTTTTGTTTTTTGTTTTTTTTGTCTATTAGTCAAGTCAGACTCTGTGACCTCATTTGAGATTTTATTGGTAAAGATACTGGAATGGTTTGCCATTTCCTTCTTCAGTTCATTTTTACAGTTGAGGAAACTGAGGCAAACAGGGTTACGTGACTAGCCCAGGGTCACACGTCTACTAAGTATCTGAGGTCAGATTTGAACTCAGGAATTTGAATCTTCCTGATGTAAGAGCTGGCAAGCTATCTACTTTGCTCCCTAGATGCCCCTAGAAGCAAAAATAGACCTAATGAAAAGAGATACTCAAGGAAACTGTATTTTGCATTGTCATGGTCAATGAAGTAATATAAAACAAATTTACAGTGTTTCTCTAATAAGGACCTCATTTTTCAAATGGAGAACTTGGGTTCAAATAGGGAACTGAGTGAAATTTATAAATATAAGAACCATTCCCTAATTGATAAATGATCAAAGGACATAAACTGGCAGTTTTCAGAAGAAGAAATCAAAGCTGTCTATAGTCATATGAAAAAATGCTATAAATCACTACTGATTAGAGAAAGACAAATAAAGACAACTCTGTGGTCCCTTCTCATGTCTATCAGAAATAACAAACACTCGAGAGGATGAGGGAATATAGGTACATTGATGAACTATTGATGGAGTAGTAAACTAGTCATCATTCTGGACAGCAATCTGGAACTATGTCCAAAAGGCTATAAAATTGTGCATACCCTTTGATTCAGCAGTATCACTACTAGGTCTGTATCTCAAAAAGATCAAAAGAAAAGGAAAAGGACCTATATGTACAAAAATATTTACAGCAGCTCTTTTTGTGGTGGCAAAGATTTGAAAATTAAGGGGAGGTTCATCAGTTAGGGAATAGCTGAACAAGTTGTGGCATATCATTGTAATGGCGTACTCTTGTGGTATAAGAAATGAAGAGGGACTTAGTTCCAGAAAACAAAACAAAACAAAACAAAATAAAAACCATGACAAGACCTATATGAACTGCTGTAAAGTGAAGTAAGAAGAACTGGGAGATCATTGTACACAGTAACAACAATGTTATAATGATAATCAACTATGAAAAACTTGGTTTTTCTGATCAATATAATGATCCAAGATGATTCAAAGGACTCATGATGCAAAAATACTATCCGCCTCCAGAGAGAGAACTGATGAACTCTGAGTGCAAATTGAAGAATAAGTTTTTTGCTTTCTTTTTTTCTCCTTTTTTTCCCAATGTGGTTAATGTGGAAATATGCTTTGTATGATTTCATATGTATAATTAATGTCATATTCTCATTGGGTGGGGAAGGGGTGAAATGGAAAGAGAGAATCTGGAACTCAAAATTGAAAAAGAAAAGAATATTAAAAATAAATAGTAAATTAAGGAGGAAAAAGGCACTACTGTAATTGATATAAAAGATTCATGTATAAATGTATTGGGATTTGTAAGCAAACATATTTTTTCCCTAATTAGTCCTTCCTCAATGAAATTAATACCAACATTAGAGATCAAAAGTACTTTCTAGTCCTTTGAAACTCATTGTTACCAGCCATAGACAAATAATTATTCTTTAGACTCCATGGATCTTCCAAGCAAAGAATTGGTTGAGTTGGTTAAAAAAAAAAAGGAAGTGTCAATACAGTCCATTGTAGTACAGAGAGCACTGGGAGTCAGCAGACTGAGTCTGAACCTTGCATTTGTCATTTCCTAGTCATGTGACTTTGGGAAAGTCATTTCTCGGATCTGGTCCTCCGTTGTGATCCTCTTGGGTCTGTAAGCATAGATCAGCTATGAATTAGCTATGACTACTGGGGCAGCCAGTGGTCACTGGAGCCTCAATGGACAAGGGAATCTTAGATAAGGTAATTCTTCCTCCAGGTCTCCCTTAGGCCATGTCAAGTAAAATTATCCACTGCAACTGCATTTCTTGTTTCTTTCTTGTTCTTGTTCAGCTCAATTGCAGAACAACCCCGGGTAGGGGGGAGAAGACTCAGAATGTGACTCTACTTTGCCATAGTCACAATTGATATTCTAGGAATTTTGAAGCATTTGAAATTTTTTTCTGATGAAATGTCAAACACGAAGGGCAATGTATTTCTAATTCTAGGTTAACTAAAGGAGTGGTCTGAAGATAATTAGCCTTTTAAAAGATATTTTAAAGCCATGCACCAGCCATCAGTTGCCAGTTGTATGCAGACACCATAATTAAAAGTTAGAGACTCTGTCCTTTCCAGCCCTATCTCCATTCCCCAATCTGAGTTGGAGATAGAAAGGCTTAGTATTGACTTGAGATTTTAAAATAGATTTTACTTCTTCAAGTTTAAGTACATTTTTTGTTGGCATGTACTTAGCTTGTGTTGACTTTAGGCTTTTCTGTTAGAATACTTTCATTTTGAAGTTGAAATTTATAACCATTGAAATGTCAGTCATTAATATATGCTGTTTATTTTTGCTGTGGGTTCTTAGTAGTTACAGAACAATACACTGAAAAAAGTTTAAATTTTCACATGTGGGCCAACATGTGGATGATTTGCTTTAATCAAAGAATTTTTAACAAGTCCCTTTAAGTATTGAGTTTCTTGTTTAGAATATGATTTTATTTATATCTAACCCTCCAGTAGAATGTACGCTCCCTGAAGGCAGGTCTTTGTTTCCTGAGCACCTTGTATTGAGACTTCCTTAAAACAGACATTTTATAAATACGCATAGAACACTTTTATTTGCATAAAGAGATGTACATCTGGTAGAGTGGATAGAGTGTTGGATTTAGCATGAAGAAGGTGTGCGTTCAAGTCCCACTCCAGACACTTATTAGTTGTACGATTACAAGCAAGCCAATTAACTTGACTGAGCCATATTTTCTTCATATGTAAGATGGAGCCTGTAACATCTAACTAATAGGGTTTTCATGAGGCTCACATAAGATAAGGTACATAAAACTTAAATTTTGCAAGCTTTAAGTTGTTACATAAATAGTAGCTATTATGAGTCTGTGACTATATATATGCCTGTGATGCCATGTATACATATACACGCATGCACACACATACACTCACACGTGGCATGCACACCACACAGGGAAGCATCAAAACCAATGATATAATTCTAAATGGAAATTTGCTGTGGGAATTAGCTGCGATCAGATGTCCTTTGAAGCATAACTAAAGTTTAGATGTCTCTACAGGAGGGCTGATAAATAATTTATTTCCCTTTTCAGCTGTTACTGCTATAAACCCTTTTTTTCCTTTAGCTAATTCTCCTAAAAAAGCTTTTTTTTTCTTTAAGAACTTGAAAGAATTACCCATCTTTATTCATCCTCATAAATATTTCCTTTTCTATTATCCCTTGATTGTTGGAGACATGTTTAAATAAAGGTTTTCCCTAAAGGTATGTTATTTTATCTTTGCTCATGAAATGAAATTATAATCCTCCACACTTTGAAACCCATTGTTCAGGTCAACAGATTATTAAATGATATGGTAAAGATTTTAAGAAAGTTCACTTTATTTTGTGAGGTTGATGAGGTCACATCACAAAGATGGAATCTCTCTAACCTTCCCCCCAACCCCATCATGCATAATATATTTCTCCTCCTCTGTCTCCCAGTCACACATATGCAGGGTATTTTGGGAATGAGTGGGAGAGAAAATGCAATTTTTAGTGTCCATGTGTCCTATGACATCTAAGAGCACCAGAATCAGGAGTGTGCCAGAGCTAGCTCAAAGCTGCTCACTAGAGCTGATTGTTAAATTCTCAATGTGAACATTTACACCTCAGAAATATGTAGTAAAGGCAATGAATCAGTTCTTGAGTTATTGTTCTTTTGATTGTCTAGACTTGAGAAGTATTGGAGAAAATGACTAATGCAGATCAAACTTAAAAGTGTGTGTGTGTAAATGTATGTATACACACAGAAATAGATATTGTATGTATCACATGTTATATATATGTGTGTGTGTGTGTGTGTATGTGTAATTTTGCTAGAGAGTCAATTATTATTTACCAGCACACCACTGATTAGCATGGAAGTCAAAAGACTTGGGTTCTATTACCAAGGAACTGTGTGACCTTAGGCTAGTCACTTAATACAGATTTATAATCTCTCAGAGTTGCAGGGGACCTTAGTAGTTTCCTTGTTTGACTTCCTCACTATGGGACAATCTCTTCTATCTCTTCCATGACACTTCTGATAAGTATTCACCCAGCCTTTGCCTGAGAGCTAGCAGAGGTAATGGAAGAAGTATTGGATCTGGGCTTCATTCCCTCAGAGCCTAGAGAGGTGACTGGAGAGGTAATGTACAAAGCTACTCATAGTTTTTATCCAAAGGAATGAGTCATGAGGGAATGTCAGGCAGAACCATAACTAGAGGAGTCCACCTGGGTTCATTTCCTCTTCTGAATCATTTTCCTCTTCTGAAAGCACCAACGTAGCAGAGCATTCTTCTTCCCTGTGATGACTACCAGTAGAAGGAAATGTGCCTTCCCCTTCCCCATGTTGGCAGCTTGCAGGGAGGAAGCAGCTTCCACCACCCAGTCTGTGGGTTATATTTGCTATCAAGCTCCTCTCTTGGGTCTGTCTTTCTCCAATGTTGCATTGGGATAATTATACCCTACTATCACAAATAAGCCATATGTCTTGGAGATCTAGAAGTAGCAGAAATGTGATCACACAGCACCTCAGTGGTATCCCAGGGTCAATGAGATTCAGGTGCTACCATTTCCACGCCTCTATCAATCAATCAACAAGCTTTTATTAGATGTTTACTATATGCCAGGGACTGTGTTAAGTGCTGAGAATATAATGAAAAGCATAAATACAAAAAGAGTCCCTAGGTTCAAGCTGCTTATATATGAATGGGGGAAGAATGTATGGAAATAATGGGTACATACAAGATACATATAGAATAGAAGGAAAATAACCTATAGGCTCAAAGGTAGGAGGGACATCTTGCAAAAAAAATAACATTTGAGCTGAGTTTTGAAGAAAGCCATGTTATACCTACTGTTAAATAGGACAAGTGGGGCAAATATTTTAGGGGTAGAGGTTAAGGGGTAGGGTCTTACCATCTCTCATATGGCACCAAGTCCATAATGAATTTGTCTGCCTCCATATAAGGCCAGACTTGGTTTTGTAGCTGCAAATCATCCATATAATCTGCATTTGTTCTCCTGATTATTGCCAAAAAGCTAGAGAGAATGTTATTGTGGATTTTTCCCCTTTATAATTTTGTTGAGGGCTTCATTATTCTTGAAAGAGAAGGAATACAATGAAAATGTGTATTTTAATTTATTTTTCCAGAAGTTGGTTGATATTCCAATTCATTCTAGCTCGCCTTTTCACACTTTCTCATGTCTACAGGTGTTGGGTTGATCTCACCTCACTAGAGACCTCTGACCCTGACAATTCCAGAAATGGATTCTTATTTTGAGTGACCCATACTGCTGCCTCCCCCTTTCAACCTCTCTGTTCCCTTGCCATCTGTCTATCACTTGGTTTCTGGCACCAGACATAGGCAAGTCCAGCCAAAAATCCATCTGTATTGGCTTTATTCCTTGTTCTCTTGATGAATATAACATGGAGGGATAAGATAAGATGAAAAGATAGGATGTGTCTGAGGATGACTTTGACAGTCCTGACTTAGGGCTACACTCATTGATACTCAAAATCCCAGGGGGAGCCATGATCATATAACTCCTTTTGGTCTGTTATGTATAACTATATACAAATTCCCAAAGGGTTTGTGATTTCATCAGCATGGGGAACTCTAAATGTGGAAATTCCCTTTGCTAATGCAACCCGTATATGACTGAATAGATAAATCTTAGGGAGTTGCTGAAGGCACTTGGAGGTTAAGTGATTTGTCCAGAGCCACAAGCTACTGTAATGGGTATATCAGAGGTTGAATAGGAACTCAAGTCTACTTGAGTCCAGCACCTTGTCTACTACACCGCATTGTCTCTTTATGTATAATTATATGGACACTATCACCACTACCACCACCACCATCACCACCATCATCATCATCACCATCATCATCACACATGTATCATCCTTCTAGTGTTTTATAGCAGAGGTGCCAAACTCTTAGCCTAATGCCACAATGGTCCACAAAACTCTCATGTGCAACCAGAACCAGATTAAAATATAATTGGGAAATGTTTAACAAAATAAATAAAAGTACAATATAACAGAGATAATATCAATTTGTGGCTTCATCCCTTCATACTCTAAACACTCTAAATCTTATGATTCCATGATCCTTCTTGGTGGCTTTGTGGCACAGTGAACACAGTGCCAGTTTTGGAGTCAGGAAGACAAGTTCAAATCCTGTCTTAGACACTAAGCTGTGTGACCTTGGACAAATCACTTGTCCTCTCTTACCTTCAGTTTATTTAACTGAAAATGGAAATAATAATAGAACCTAGCTCCCATGGTTATTATGAGGAACAAATAATGTATGTAGAGTACTTTGTAAACCTTAAAGCTCTGTGTAAGTGTTAGCTACAATTATTATTGTTGTTCTTTCACACAGCAGGTAAATATTTTGTGAGTCAAGCCCTAGGAAATGTTGGACTTCCCTAAATTTTGTCTTTTTATGGCAGCTGCATGTGTTTTCTACCCTTGTCCTGTACTGACACGTCAACAAGATTACTAACTCTACTTGCTGTGTGCCCTCTAAATCTAACTACATTGGTATGGTTGTACTTTGTGCCCCACCCATCCTTTCCCTTGGAATGCTGCTCTCTTGACAATTTTGAGGCCATCAGTTTGTGAGGAGATGTTGAGAGAATTGACTGTGAACTCATCTCTTCTTCCTGGACTTGTATCTGTGTTAACCACTCAGGTGCTAGATAGAGGTGGTCCCTTGTCTCCAAACATTGGAAATATCCTAAACGGGGGCGATTCATATTTAGAGGAAGTAGACAAAGACTTGGAAGGTAGAGCTCTGGCTCAAAGTGAGGCTATTGTAGCAAAGATCAGTGGAACACCAACCGTTATTGTTTGTTTATTTCCCAGATCATTATTCACTTTGAACTTTCTGTTGAAATGAGCTCTGCTTATCTAGGGATGGGAGGATGCTATGCCAACCTTCAGACTTTTTTATGCTGGTTTTTTTTTCCAGAGCTAGTTCTGGGAGTCTGCAAGTTTTTGGTGCTTCCAAGGTGGTATTATTTTGGGAGAGGTATGGTTGTAGCTCTCCTGGTCTGTTTTAGTCTTTACCTAGGAAGGGCCTCTGTTTGTCTGCAGCTGCATGTATTAGCACTCCTCTTGGCCCAGGGAATGAGACCCAGGACTGCTTATGGGAAATAGAATTGCCAGTCAATGCCAGCTGCACTCAATGCCAGCAAAGAATCCCTTGTCATCTCTTTCTAACCAGTTGTATGACCTTACCATCTCTGGGCTGAGAGCTCCAGAAGTTGCTGCTGCTGCTGCTGCCCCTAACCACTGGTGCTCCTCCTGTGCTCCAGACTGCACCCACCCTAGTGTTACAGACCTCCGAAGTTTCTTAGTCTAGAAAAATGTCTCCCCCTGACCTTTTGTTGGCTTTGCCACTCCAAAATGTGATCTGAGATGTTATTTTAAAGTTGTTTGGAGGGGAATGCTGGGAGAGTTTAGTGGGGTCCCAGCCTATACTCTGCCATCTTGCTTCCTCCTCCTAACATTTCTCGCCTCCTTTTCATATCTTTAATTTGACAAATAGCTAGTACTTGGATAGGAGCTGAGGATGGCTCAGGCCAATTTTATATGTTAGGTAGGAGTAGTTAAAGATGTCATTGAGATAATCCATTATCCCTTAATGTGCTAGGTTTTGAAATATTGACTTTATGAGTCTGTAAAAGACTGTGAGGTCATTACACAAAGCAAGATGCATAATCTCATCTTCATATAGGTCATACCAAGTCTGCTATGCTGTGTTGTATTCATCACCCATCTATACTAGGAATAGTGGAGGTCTTATTTGGCGAATGTTCCCACCCCTGCCAAGTGGTACAACAAATCAGGGTCTCAAGGGTGGGATAGAAAGGCCAGTCCCAGTTGGCGGTAGTATTAGGGGTTTTATTCTATAGTTATGCCAGAGTTATAATTTTTTACTTTTCTTTTTAACAAATAAATAGCACAAAAAGACTGCCAGTGGGAGAAATTTAGGGCCAAAAAAACCCCCAAAACCTGTTTCTTATGCAAGATGTCCAGCAGGACTATTATCATCACAACCTGGTCAAGTTAATGTAATGTAGCAAAGGGCAATAGTTCCCCAATTTTTTTGTTCTCATAACCTTTTTATGCTCTTAAAAATTATTGAGGGCCCCAAAGAGCTTTTGTTTATGTGAGTTATACTTATCAATATTTACCATCTTATAAATTTAAAATGATAAGTTTTATAAATATGTATTAATTCATTTAAAACAACAATAGTAAGCCCATTACATGGTAACATAAATGACATTCTAATGAAAATAACTGTTTTCCAAAATAAAGAATGTTTAGTAAGAGGAGCAGCATTGTTTCAAATATTTTTCAAATATCTTTAATGTTTGGATTAATAGAAGACAGCTAGATTCTCCTATCTGCTTTTGATCTGTTGTGATATGTTATTTTGATTGATTTATATAAACAAAATCAGGCCTCACTCAAATATCCAGTTGAAATAAGGAAGAGTATTTTAATAGGCAAATACTGTCTTAGTGTTACTATGAAAATTCCTGAAAGGCTACTGGGGACTCATAGATATCTGTGATCGACACTTTGAGAATCTCTGGTATGAAATAAGGGTGAAATAATCTCCTTGAGGATCTGGCCTATTTCATTTTAGTGTTTAGTATCCCCAGTGCCTAGCATGGTGCTGTATACATAGTAGGCTCTTAATAACATGTTTGTTTGTTTTTTTTATTGCATATATCTGACCGACTGAGATGGGTGGTGAGTTAATGGGGATCTGAATTAGGTTATTCACTGGATTATAGATTTAAATCTGCAAAGAACATTGAGGGTCACCTGCTCCAGGCCCTTCATTTTAGTGATGAGGAGGCTAAAGGGGATGAAGTCACTTGGCCAAAGTCTACTAGCTCTAGTGGATTGTCAAGCTGGTAGTTGAACTCTGAGTCTTCTGACTCTCAATCCAACATTCTTTTTCTTATATTGTTTTTCCCATAATCAGCCTCAATGAGAATAGTTCCACTAAATGTATCCCAATAGTTCTGGTACTAGGGAGGGTACTATGGGCTTGATGTCTGTCTTGCGGCTGTAGTTGTATGCTACATCACAGGCAATGCATCCAGCAGTACTGTTAGTGACAGATGACTTTTACTAAAATCTACTCTAATTATTTTTTGAAAATAAAGTTGTTTTCATTAAAAATTGTTCTTTTTTTGGCCATGTAGTGGATTTATTATTATCTTAAAATAAGTTAATAAATATTTTAAATGATCCTTTTTAATTTACAACAGGTAAATATTGATTTATAATCTGTATAAACAAAAGTCTTTGGAGTTCTGAATAATTTTTTAAAGTGTAAAAAATTCTTCAGACTAAAATGTTTGAGAACAATTGCCCATCACTTTATTATACTGTCTTGACCAGATCATATTCATGGTCCTAAACCCCTCTCACTAGAGGTACCTTTGTGCTATTTATTTGTTAAAAAAAAAAAAGAAAGAAAAGTAAGGAATTATGACTCTACCATGCTATAGAATAGAGCCCTGAACGCTATTTTTCTCTGAGGCTAGACTTAGTTTGGTTTAGTTTCAATTCAATGAAGGGGTTGGACTCATTTATCAGTTCAAAATTTCTGTGATTTTGTGACTCTGTCCCTCAGGAATCTTGTAGGTCCTATTATGCAACCACAAGTTAGCATAGTAGATAGAGCTCTTGACTTAGAATTCAAATCCTCCTTCATATACTTACTAGCCACACAACCCTTGGCAAACTGTCTGCCTTAGTTTCTTCTGTAAAATGTGGATGACAATAGAACTTACCTCTCAGAGTTGTTGCAAGGATAAAATGAGATAATATTTGTAAAGAGCTTTGCAAACACTGTGGCTTTATCAAATGCCATTATTATTATTATGTAACTATATGATTATAACCTTATGACTATATATTATATAATATGGATAATATATTATACAATCATAATTATATAGTTGCTATAGCCCTATATTATAACTATATAATAATAAAGACTTAATATCTCTGATTAATTCAATGACAAGCCATGATTCCAGAGGATGAAGGATGAAGAATGCTGTTCACCTGCTGATAGAGAAGTGATTGACCAAAATGCAGTATGCAGTATGAAATACACATTTCTAGACTTGACCAATATGAGAATTTCTTTTGCTTCATGATATATATTTGTTACAAAGATTTTTAAAGTAATGGGGAGAGGTGAGAGAAAATAAATGTTTACCAATTGGAAAAAAGTATAGCCCCTTCCCCCAAGTCACCAAACCCCATACGTAGGTAAGTAGAGTGAAGATGTTGCTGTCTGGGAGTGTGGCTGCTTTGACAGAATCTCTGAATCATCAGCAGGCTGTTTGTTTTGACTAGACTTAAAATATACTTGGAGCCACTGGTACATGAAGAGTTTGTTCTGCATTGTGGTGGGAAACGTGTATCTCTGTGCTGAGTTTCACATTGGCTGTCAGTCGACTCTGAGGAATGTCTTTGAAGTCTGTTTTCTTTTCCTTCCCTCCCAGAAGCAAACTCTTTTCCTCTTTGGTGTGTGTTTGTGTTCTCCATGACTATGTCTTAGTTCTCTCTCCCTCCTTTTATAGAAACTGTACTCACTAGAGTCATGGATGTTATCTGGCCAGGGGCTAGTGGTTAGGGAAGCTATATTGATCCTTGAGAGTGGGAGGGAAACATGCCCTTGTTGAGACATTATTTTCACTTGGAGGAGTGCACCAAGAAAGCTGTATTGGTGTTTGGATATTTCAGTATAAGCCTCTTGGTAGAAACAGAGAAACTGGGTATTTATTAGAAAGGCAAAGTGCTATATACTACTTTCTAGCTATGTGACTTTGGGCAACACATATCATTTGAAACTCAGTTTATTCATCTATAAAATGGAGTTTTACAATATGTTCCCCACCCAGTCAAATATGATTATTGTGAGGATGAAATTAGATGATGGATATAAGAATTATTTGTAAATTATAAAGTGATATGACAATATAGGGAAATATTTTTTAAGTCCACTCTTTACATCAAATCAATCAACAAGCATTTATTAAGTACTTACTATGTACCAGACATTGTACATAAGAGCTAGGGACTCAGAGAAAAAGCAAAAACAGTCCCTAACATCAAGGAGCTTATATTCTGATGGAAGAAGCCTTACATTTATGGATAAATACATAGAAAATACATACAGAATAGATGAAATATAACTTTGGAGAAGGATTTCTTAAACTTGGGTCCATGAGTTGAAAACAAAAAATTGATGACTATATTTCAATATAATTGGTTTTCTTTGTAATCCTGTATTTATATTTTAGATACTTAAGAACAGTATTCTGAGAAGGGATTCATAGGTTCCATTAAACTACCAAAGGGTTCCATGAGACAAAAAGGTTAAAAAACCCTTGCCTTAGAGGTTACAATGGTAACAGGTGGAAGGAAATGCACTTTATTTTGAAATAGTTCCCCTTTACCATGTCTACCTATATGTCCCCCCCAGGATGTCACAAATATTGTTGTTATCCAGGGGACCTTAGAGACAAGCACTCTCATTTTTCTGTCCTTGTCTTTTCTTCCTTCTCTGATTTCCAGCTATTTTTCAAAGGAAACCTCCTGTCCCCAGTTCCTATCCCTAAATGTAGACCAATGTTCAATTGGTAAAATCTCAGGGTTTATCCTCTTATCATAAGCCTGAGCTATTCAGTTTATCACATTGAAGAAAGTAAGTGACATCTTTTCTACTTGGGCATGCTATTTGTGGTGAATGGATTTTCTAGCACTGAGCTGACTACTGAATAGTTGTCAATAAAAGGTGAAAGATGAAGGGACAAACCTTTCATTGGTTCTTTTTCACCGTCAGTATCTCCTAGAAATTTTCTAATGTTTCCTAACTTCAGTAATGGTTGCCTGATGTTTCTATCTGAGCAAGTCCTATGATAACTTATTATTTTTAATCCTAATTTAGTTTCTATGGAAAAACAGTTCTGTGTTTTTCCTACTTAGAAAAAAAAATCATATCTTCACTAATGGTACATTTGAGAAAACCAGCCTGAGACTCAACCCTTAGGGATTGATCTGAAGCTAACTAGTCTTCATGTTAACATTAACTTTGTTTTAGCATTCACGGTTTCTAAATCTCAAAAATTATCTTTGTACATGTACCTAGAGAGACGGCTCTTTGGGGTGTGAATTGGAAAGCACTTGCAAAAAAGCAAAGGAAGTTCTTATGTGGCTTTGGGAAATGAAGAATCATAAAAGGCTGTGGGATTCTGGATGGTATCATCATCAAGGTTTAAAAGAAGCCACACAATTTAATTAGTACGATCAAATCACGGGAATCATATTTGTAGGCTTGATTAAGTCTGTTTAAACACTAGAATAATTATCTATCAATAAGAAAGGTGTGGGGGTTTTGTGTGTCTGTGTTTTATCCTGAAGCATTGCAGCCTCTGAAGAATTAAATTAATTTTACCCAGAGCTCAGTAGAGAGGCACATGGTGGGTGTGAGCAGACTTCAACATGTGACAAGAATGGAATTAAAAAGAAGAGGAGTAAAGGATGTCATTACAGAAATAAATGAATGGAAAATAATATGGCATATGGTGGGATAACCCAAGGATAGTTCAGATATTCCACTAGCATCCTGGCAACATATGGAAAGAGTGAGAGAAGGCCTGGCACATTGGATGAATCCCTTTTGGTGATCTTATGATCAAATGAGATGTAAAGTATTTAGCACAGTCCTTGCTACATAGTAGATGCTTAACAATCTTTCTCCTTATGTGAGGGCAAAGATGAAAGTAGCACAGAATGGACAAACATGGCTGGGTTGTAACCTAAATCACTGAAGTCTGTAACCTGCTTCACTGAAGAATACAGATCTATTTGAATATCACCATGACCAAGTACAATGTAGATACTCAGTAAATGCTCTTTAAATTGAATCAAGTGGGTGTGGGCCTACAGGGCTAGATGTTTATAATTAGAGATATACACACAAGGATATGTTAAGTTAATGCAATGTTTTTTGAGGTTCCTTCCTTCTAACCCTGAGATTCTGTAATTCTACTTTATAAGTAACTGGAAATGGCCTTTAAGCATATGAAATCAAGACGTGTGGTTGGACCTGGCCAGATACTCATGGAAGAAGTTAGTAATGGAGAAGACATATTTTAAAGGACTCAAGGATCCGTTTAAAAAATATCTGAGGAGGAAATGGACAAAATTATAGATATTGACAAGAAATCAAGAAGACATCAGTCTTCTTGTATAACTTCAGTATAACTGATATGCATTCTTTTTCATCTTTATAAAAACCCTTATGGGAATAGAAAACATGAGAATGGAATGGGCAGGATTTTGCAAATTATTTTCCACAGTGGCATTGTTCATCTTTATAGTCATATAATTGACTAAGAGGTATAGAGTAAGAACTTTTTGCATTTGTTGTTGATTACTAAAAAGAGATAGTAGAATAAAGCATAGCATTAAAGTTTCTCTTTTAACAAGGCATCTGCCATATATTTAAGTTCATTCAAGATTCCTTGATAGATCATGCAAGATCCCTTGATACAACCATAGAGATAACTTTGTTTAATGTTCTCAATATCAGTAAGAATTAAGGCACAACATAGGTAGGCATATACTTGACAAAGTTTTAACCACTATAATATTCTCCATTGGCACAAAAGTCAAAAGGCAGAGGAATTTCTTGGAGATGTTAAACTCCTCTAAATGGTACTCTTTGTACTGATTCCATCAAACTCTTAAACATTACGACACTTTTGTCAGAGAGAGATCCATAGCCATTAAGCCTTGAAATCCACATAGATCAAATAAACATATATATATGTATATATACATATATGTGCATATATACACATGTATATATACACATATGTATATATGTATATGTACATATATGTGTATATATACATGTGTATATATATACATATATGTATATGGATTAAGAATATTTGTTATCTCGATTATGTCTAATTGGATGAGCAGCCCATTGAATAAGTTCATTAGGATATCTCCATTGGACAGACACCACAGTCTCTGAGACCAGAAGTGAATTGGAAAGGGATAGTAGATTGGACTTTATTGGGAAATTGTGGTGCTTTAGAAGATCAAAAGCTGCTTGTGACCCCCCAAACCCATCTTATCAAGACTAACATTGTCTGGATGAGACTATATGGCTATGTGGGATGGTATGATATTCAAAAGATAAAAATTGTGGGTGACATTAAAAAGCAAAGGACCTTAGATGTCATGGATTGTATTTTATTTAAATTTTTATCCCCAGTGCCAAGAACTTCACATATTTATGGCAATCTAATGAGTAATTGTTGACTTAATTTTTTTCTTGAGTTTTGAAGATCAGATCCCCATTTGATTTTTTAAAAAAATGATATTTCTATTTGCTGAGCTGTGTATTAATACTATTACTGATAGAAACTATTCTTCTTGGAAATTCCATAGGGTTTTCTTTCTTGACACCTCAGAGCACTCTCTTTGGCTTTTATTTCATTCTTAAAATACCCTGTTAATAAGATTTAGAGAGATATTAGGCAAAATGACATTTTCTCTCTTTTCTTCTGATCCTTTGCATAGTTTCTCCCTAGAAATATTCTACCTTCTTTGTTCTGCCTCTAGGAATTCATACCTCCCTTCAAGGCAAGCTAGGTTGGCTGGCAAATCAATAATTTTAAGCATCGAAAACCCACGTGCCACTTCCTACATAAGGACTTTTCTTATTCCTTTAGTTGTTAAAACTCTCCTCTGAAATTAGTGTTGTTGTGAGGAAAAATAATATTTGTCAAGAGCTTTGCAAACCACAAAGTATTATATAAATGCTAGCTATATTATTATAAGCTTTTGTGTGTACATATTGTTTTCCTTCTCCATCCAGTAAAATTTAAAGTTTTCAAGGACAGAGAATGTTTGATTTTTGTCCTTGTACTTTAAAGACCTAGTATCTTTTCTAGTGCTTAATAAATGTTTGTTGAATTGAAATGAATTGATTATATAAAGGTAGAAGCATATTTTCTGTGTATCTGCAGAGAGGTGGTACACTATGGGTCCAGAATGAGGCATGTATTTTCAGATGAGGCCAGCATGATAATTTGTTTTGTTTGATTTTAGTCCTATGAGAGTTTTTCATGTGCGTGTGTATGTGTGTGTGTGTGTGTGTGTGTGTGTATGCCCATATATAAGTGTATGAGTTTGTATAGAGTGTCACTACAAAGTGCAAATAATCAAAAAAGGGGGGGCAGTTAGGTGGTGCAGTGGATAGAGCACTGGCCCTGGAGTAAGGAGGACCTGAGTTCAAATCCGACCTCAGACACATGATACTCACTAGCTGTATGACCCTGGGCATGTTACTTAATCCTGATTGCCTCATCAAAAAAACAAACAAACAAAAAAACACTAATAAGACTTTTCAAAAATAATAATAAAAAAAAAAGAACACACAGAGGACAGGTCTGACTTTAAAAGAAGGGCTAGCCAAGCAGAGAAAAAAACAAATGTACAGACCTAGTACTCCACTGGTATCCAGAAAATATTAATAGGACTGGAAGAAAGTCTACAATATATTGGGTGGATCTTATATAGGAGATTTATGAAAAAGGCACAGCCAAGAATAACACTAGAAGAAAATGGTTTGTGTTCTGCAGTAGTACAGAAAGTAGTCATTCCCAAAGAATCTTGGATCCATAGAAGTAGAGGGACAAAAGTAATATATACATAGTTATCTGACTTTCTCTTATTTTTGGAGGGGAGAGGATGAGGTTTGGACCTGTGACTTCATTAGTGTGGGAACTCCTGATATGTTCCTCTACTAATGCATATTAGTAACTCTTTAAGTTAGAGACTACTGCCTGGGAACACTGAAAGACTAGTACATTGGAAGACAATGTTTATGATACGACAATGTAGATAAAATGATTTATAACCCTGAAATTGCTATATGAAAAGAAATGAATACTATTATTTGTTAGAGTTCAATTGTCACACAAATCTAGTGGGGAGATAGTATCCAAGAGAAGAAGGTCATCGATACTGTCAAATTATAAAGAAAGGACAAGAAGATTAAGGACTAAGAAAAGGATGTTTGATTTGGCAATTAAGAGATCACTGGACATATAATGCTACTTGAAAGACAAAGTTGGAAGCCAGATTGCAGAAGGTTTAAAGAGAGTGAGAGGAGAGAAAGTGGAGGCAGTAAGTATAGACACCTCTTTCAAGGAATTTAGCATGAGAGAGATAGGAGGAGGAGGATGATAACTGCTGCATTTGGTAAGATCAAGCGAAGGTTTTTTGAGGATAAGAGAGACTTGGGCCTATTTGTAGGCAACAGAGAAGTAACTATCTTATAGTTAGAGATCAAAGATAGAAAGAGTAGGGATGGATGGGGTGGAGCCAAAATGGAAGAGAGAAGGCAGGGACTCACCTGAACCCTTCTCAAAACCCCTCCAAAGGACTTTAAATAATGCCCTAAAACAAATTCTGGAGCAGAAGAACCCATCAAAGGATGGGGTGAAACATTTTTCAGCCCAAGACAACGTAGAAGTTCAACAGGAAAGGTTTGTTGCACCAGGGTGAGAATGGAGTGCAGTTCAACCAGTGCAGACTGGGTCCCAGCAAACCAAGAACAGGACTTGGGAGTGACTGAATCAGTAGTGTCAGTACTGCTTCCAGAACTCTCAGCCCACAGACAGTAAGGGGGTCAAACAACTGGTCAGAAGGAAATTACAAGGGTCTCTTTGCTGGAATTGGGGGCAGGATTCTGTTGCTTTGCCCATACTTGGATCTGGGTCTCAGTCCTGGGTGAGGGCACTTGTACACCAGAGCTTGTGCCCTTTTCACAGTTCCAGGGCAAAAAAGAGTGCTTGTGGTCACTCACAGACCAGAGCACAGGCCAGGAGAGTAGTAAACACACCTCTCCTTAAATCATACCACTTTACAAGAGCTGAAAACTTACAGTTTTCAGGAGTATCTCTGAAAACAGCTGCACAAAACCCCTGAAGCTTGGGACACTGCGTCCTGCACCCTAGAAGCAAAGCCCCACTTTAGCAAAGGGTTAAAAGTCTAGAAATAGGCTAGAAAAATGAGCAACGAAAAAAAATAAAACTATAGAAAGTTACTATGGTGACAAGGAAGATCAAAACACTCAGAAGAAGACAGCAAAATCAAAACTCCTGCATCCAAAACCTCAAAGGAAAATCTCAGGCCATGGAAGAGCTATATATCTTATGGGAAAAACAACTGACATGGAAAATAGATCCAGGAAAAATAATTTAAAAATTATTGGACTTCCTGAAAGCCATCATCAAAAAAAGAACCTAAATGTCATCTTTCAAGAAATTATCAAGGAAAACTGCTCTGATATTGTAGAACCAGACAGCAAAATAGAAATTTAAAGAATCTACTGATCACCTCCTGAAAGAGGTCCCACAATGAAAACTCCCAGGAATATTATAGCCAAATTCCAGAGCTCCTAGGTCAAGGAGAAAATATTGCAAGCAGTCAGAAAGAAACAAATCAAATATGGTGGAGCCACAGTCAGGATAACACAAGATTTAATAGCTTCTACATTAAAGAATTGGAAGGCTTGGAATATGATATTCCATTGGGCAAAGGAGCTAGGATGACAACCAAGAATCACCTACCCAGCAAAGCTGAGTATAATCCTTTAAGGGAATAAATGGAAATTCAATGAGAGAGAGGACTTTCAAGCATTCCTGATAAAAAGACCAGAGTTGGATAGTATCAAATATATCAAATACAAGACTCAAGGTTGAACTGTTTACATTCCTACATGGGAAGATGATACCTATAACTTCTAAGAACTTTATCATTATTAGGGCAGTTAGAAAGGAAAAAATATGTATATATACACACACATATATAGGTACATGTATTTATGTATTATATGTGTATACATATACATATGTATGTATGTATAGACAAGGCACAGATGTGAGTTGAATTTGATGGGATGGTATCTAAAAGAATAAAATTAAGGAGTAAGAAAGAGAAATGCACTGGGAGAAAGGGAAAGAGAGAAGTAGAATGGGGTAAATTATGTCACATAAAAGAGGCAAGAAAGAGCTTTACAGTGGAGAGGAAGATGGGGGAAGTGGTAGGGAATGCTGGAGTCTTACTCTTATTGTAATTGGCTCAAAGACAGAAAAACATACACACTCAATTGGATAGGGTATATCTTACCCTACAGGAAAGTAGGCATGAGGGAGCAGCTAGGTGGCATAGTAGATAGAGCACTGGCTCTGGAGTCAGGAGAACCTGAGTTCAAATCCGACCTCAGACACTTACTAGCTAGCTGTGTGACCCTTGGTGAGTCATCTAACCCCCATTGCCTCCAAAATGAAAAAAAAAAAGGAAAGTGGGAGGGAAAGGGGATAAGAGAAGGAGAGTGTTCATAGAAGGGAGGGTGGATTGGGGAGGCAATAGTCAGAAGCAAAACACTTTGAGGAGGGATAGGGTGAAAGGAAGAGAATAGAATAAATGGGGGAATAGGATGATGGAAGGAAATATAGTTAGAAATCATAACTGTGAAAAAAATTTTGAAACAAGTTTCTCCAATAAAGGTCTCATCTCTTAAATATATGGGAAAATGAGTCAAATTTATGAAAATAAGACCCATTCCTCAATTGACAAATTATAAAAAAAGTGAACAGTTTTCAGGTGAAGTTAATCAAACTATCTACAGCCATATGAAAAAATGCTCTAAATTACTATTGGTTGGAGAAATGCAAATTAAAACAATACTGAGGTACTACCTGATACCTATTAGATCAGCTAATAGGACAGAAAAGGTGAATGACTAATGTCGGGGGTGATATGGGAAAATTGAGACACTAATGCAGTATTGTTGGAGTTGTGAACTGATTCAACCATTATGTAGAACGATTTAGAACTATGCCCACACTTATAGTAGCTCTTTTCATGTGGCAAAGAATTGGAAATTGAGAGGATGCCCATCAATTGGGGAATGGCTGAACAATTTGTAGTATATGATTATAATAGAATACTATTGTGATATAAGAAATGATGAGCCACATGCTCTTAAAAAAAAAAAAACCTGGAAAGACTTACATGTATTAATGCAAAGTTAAATGAATAGAATCAGGAGAGCATTGTACACAGAAAAAGAAATATTTAAGATGATCAACTGTGAATACCTTAGCTATTCTCAGCAATACAATGATCCAAGACAATTCTGAAGGACTTATGATGAAAAATGCTATCCACTCCCTGAGAAATAACTGATGGAATCTGAATAAAGGTTGAAGCATACTTTTTATCTTTATTTTTCTCAGATTTTATTTTGGTCTATGTTTTCTTTTACAACATGGAATAATGACTAATATGGAAATATGTTTTGCATGACTACACATGTAAAGCCTATATCAAATTACCTGCCTTCTTAATGAGGAGAATGGGGAGGGAGCGAGAGAATTTGGAACTCAATTTTAATAATTAATGTTGAAAATTATTTTTACATGTAATAAGGGAAAAATAAAATGCTAAATTAAAAAAAGAAAGAGTAGGCATGATAGGTAATGTTGATAAAGTGATTTATAAATTTTAAATTGTGATATGAAAATAAATGAATAATATTATTCGTTAGAATGCGTGTCCAAAAAAAAAAAAAACTAGAGAAGAGATATTATTCAGGAAAAGAGGGTCATTGGTAAGGGCAATTTACTAGAGAAGTCAGGAAGGGATGGGATCTGAGGTTGAGGTTGAGGGAGTGGCCTTTCTGAGGGAAAAAATATATAAAACCCCTTCATTTGAGACCTGAGTGAAAGAGAAGATAGTGGGGTAAGTGTTCAAGTGATATGAAATGAGGAACAGGGAAGAAGGAGGAGCTCCTGATGAATTTTCTCACTTTTTTCAGAGAAACATCAGGCAAGGTCCTTAGCTGAAATGGTGAGGATAAGAGTGCTATGAGAGCTTGAGGAGGGACAAGAACATTTGGAACAGCCACTATGGAAAGGGCTAATTTTCCCATGTTGCCTCACATACTTTCTATACCTTCATCAAAGCCATTAATAGAAGTTTTGAACAGCATGAGTATGGAAATAATTTGTGGGTTACTTCACTAGGGACTTGTCTTCAATCTGACAGATCCAATTGCCACCGTTCTTTGAGTTTGATCATTCAACAAGTTCTGAACTCATCTTACTGTACTGCCACTAGTCTATATTTTCTCTTCCAGAAGGATATCATGAATGATTTTGTCAATTTTTAATGGAATTCAGTTAGACTTTGCCCATGACATTCACTTTCTAAGTTCTCACCATTGCTTTGATAATATACAACTTTGCCAGGAATCAATCTCACAGGCCTATCCAAAGAATCCATTCTTTGCCCTGGGACAACATTTGCTCTTCTCTGGTCTTGCACACCTTTCCTGTTTTTCAAGATTACTGACAGCCACACAGTAATTCTGTCTCCCAATTCCCTCAGTACCATGGAATGTAATTCACCTGGGCTCAGTGACTTGACTTCTTTGAAGGTAGCTAGGTTCAATCTATTTCTTCACTTGGACTTCAATTCACTTTCAAACCATTTTTGTTCTGTATTTCCAAATTCAAAGATCATTCTCCTCAACAGACAATATAGAAGCAAAATGAGATTTGAGTAGTTCTACCTTCTCTCAGTTGTCTGTTAGCAGCCCATCTACTCTATCATCATACACACATCCCTTAGCAGGAGTCCTATCTTTTCTTTCATCTTCCTCTTGCTCCCAGCATAGTGACAATTCCTTTTCTTGCCCTTAAAGTTCATTCCAAGCATCAACTGACAATATTGAGAAAAATAGTATTAGAGTGAATCTTATCTCAAAGACATCATCATCATCATAACTTGTTTCTTTAATTGGCTTAATAATGGTGTTATAACTACCAAGCCACCAACCCCAAATAAGACAAATACCTGTAAACACCCCACAAATATGATGAACATATAGTGAAAGGAGATTCAAGCAATATACTCTGGCACTGCTGTCACAATGTCTTTCAAAGTTTCCAGCTATTCTAAGGCAACTCACTTGATCTCATGTTAAATAACACAGCTCACTTCATCCAATGTTTCTTCTATCATGCTGTAAGACCATGGGGATGAAGGCCAGCTTTAGTCATCCACCTCACTGTACATCAAAAACGTTAAACACAGTGCCTTGAGTTTGTAAATCTCCTCAAAAATTGGTAGATGTTTAACAAAATAAATAAAAATACAACATAAATAAGATTTACCTGTGTTTTTTTTTAAGTCATCAGGAAGACCATTTTTACTTGAGTTTGATTCCACTGAACTTCTAGTTAAGGAAGGAAAAAAAGGAAGGAAAAAAACAAACAAACAAATAAGCATGGATA
Organism: Vombatus ursinus; assembly: GCF_900497805.2. Classification (NCBI taxonomy): domain Eukaryota; kingdom Metazoa; phylum Chordata; class Mammalia; order Diprotodontia; family Vombatidae; genus Vombatus; species Vombatus ursinus. The sequence continues at coordinate 9,398,133 of NW_020948983.1, forward strand.
TAGTGTCTACAATGTGCCAGGCATTGTGTTAAGTGCTTTTTACAGTTACCTCATTTGAATTTGATCCTCACAACAGTTGCTGTTATTGTCCCCATTTCACAGTGAGGAAACTGAGGCAAACAGAGTTTAAGAGTTACATGGGGTCAAAAAACAAGATCATGTAGCTCAAAATTGTCTGAGGTCAAATTTGAACTCAGCTCTTTCTGATGCTAGGCTCAGTGCTCTGCCCAGAGTACTACCAACTGCCTCTGACTTTTCCTGGTGTCTAAACTGTTTCTTGAAGATTTGTACTCAGTTACTTCTCTCTAGCTATTCCTGTAATAGTCAAATATAGAACATTGTGGACAGAAGCAGTGTACTGAATGCCTCCTACCTCTTACACCCATAGCAACTCAAGCTCGTGCCATCCAAAATATTCCCTCACAAATGATCATTGATCTTCCATTTAAAATTAGCTATGAATTAGAATTCAGAGTTGAGTGGTATGAGATCTTGTTCTATCTTGGACCTCATCCAAATGGTTCAGGTTTCTGAAATACCACAGATATCTCAATCAGCAGTGCTTCAGCTTTCCATTCTTTTGGAAGCTTTGTCCATTTAACTTGGAAAATACTCTTTAAAACTAGCTGTCCGGTATTGGTATTGACTTTGTGTGAAGGCACTATGTGGAAACTGGCTTTCTCCTACTTGTTCTCCAGTAAGAACTTGCATGTATTCTTGTCATCCTTTTTTTTTTTAGGTGAAAAATAAAATAAAAAAGCCAACAACAAAAAAGTTACTAAAATTTGAATTGTGGTGGGGGTCATTATAACTTCAGTTTGAAATATATATCTGTCACTGTGGGAGGTCAGGTGAATTCTACTTTAGGAAATAAATATGATGAAAGAGCCAGAGCTGGAATAGTCAAATTGTCTGCTTCTACAGATCTGGAGGAGTTTGTGAAGTGTGATAAATTGCTTATTTGAAACTATGGATTTTTTCCTTGATGGTGAAAAGCCCAACTCTAATACTGCAGTTATGAATCCCTGAGGGGGAGGGCTAATCTTTAGGTGGATTCCAGATATTTCATAATAATTCTTGCTCCATCAAAAATAAACCATTAAACTTTTTTACATTCAAATATCAAACTGTTCCAGAGCCTTTTGTCTTATGTGAAACACAATCAGGACTGTTTGTTTATAGAGGATTCAATATTCAATAACATCCAAAGCCACTTTGGTGGTTTTTCTTTCTGTAAATAATTTTAGCTAAGGAAAAAACCCACTGCAGTTGTGTAGAAAAATAAGGTATTTTAGCATTAGTTTATTATATGCTAATGTCCTGGGGTGAAATGTATTTTCAGGCAAGGAACAAAGAGACAATAGATTCATGAAAATGTAATTTCAGAGCAGCTTTTAGGATTCAAAGTTTTATATACTCTTTTTTTTTCTCATGTGTTGGCAACAGGCTCAGAAGAATTTGTTCTTTGTTTTTTAATTTTGGAAAGCGTAGCAAAGTATCTTCAAAATTCTTTCATCCTATTATCTCCTGCCACAAATAATAGTAAATAGCATTGAGTACACTTTATGAAGGCCACCATGTTGGGTGCCCTGGGTAGATAAGGGAAGAGTAATAAATGTGTCCTTCATCAATAGAATGTCAAAACAGGAATGAACCCTAGAAATAATTTAATAAAACTTTTCTCATTTCATAAATGATGAAAGAGCACTGGGTGGAAAATGTGTAAATGAGGGGCAGCTGGGTGGCGCAGTGGATAGAACACTGGCCCTGAAGTTGGGAGGACCTGAATTCAAATCTGGCCTCAGACCAAACACTTGACACTTACTAGCTGTGTGCCCCTGGGCAAGTCACTTAACCCCAACTGCCTAAAAAAAAATGTGTAAATGTGATCTATTATTATTATGACCATTTTGTGGAAACTGAGGTCAGAGAGAGAAAATGACCTACCCAGAGCTTAAGGATCATGCTTCCCACACACTCATGGGATGGGACAACACACACAATGTGGAAGCTTCTCCAGTGGCATCTCAACTAGTCCTTTCCTCGTAAGATCACAGATTTAGAGCTGTAAAAGTCCTTAGAGGTCAAGTAGTTGGAGCCTCTCATTTTACAGAAGAGGAGAATGAGGTCATTTAAGACTATACTAGAGCCAAGATTCACCCCATAAGGTGCTGTCGCCTTGGATAATCTACAATGCAGCTTCTTCTGAAAGAGATGAAAGCACTAAATGGCATGTGACTCACTGCTTTTTGGTAGCTCTTTTCATCTTCCATTGGGCCAGAGTTTGAGGCAGGTTCTCAGGGAAAAGGAAGAAGGAAGGCCTAAGGAAAGAATGTCATATAAGCAACAGTGATGGAGCTGAACTTATGGGCATCATTGGTTGATTATCCCTGGTAGCTCGTCATCTAGATTCTACCATGTTTGTTTACACACACACACACACACACACACACACACACACACACACACACACACACACACCCTCTTCCTGGGCACCTGTTCAAATCAAGATACTACAGTGAGGTTCAGAGAACTTATACAGAAGGAATAGAACTTAAGCCTGCCTCCAAGAACCTCTGTGCCTGGCTGAGTTTCCTTGCTGGGACACCCCTTTCCACTCTCCCTGGCATTGTCACTGCCCTGTATCCTGTCATTACAAAATGATGGTGTCTGGTTTACATGAATAATACTGGCTTATCAATTCTGAATCCTTTCCCTAAATGCATCAAAGTTCATCTCTACAATTGTGGAATTGCTCAGGAATAAGCATCATCATTGTACATTTGATCATTTCATTTCTTCTCTTCCTTTCTGCTATCCCATGCCCTCTTTATGTTGAAGTAATTAATTAATCAAAAGAATATATGAAATGCTTGCTGCATACCAGATGCTATGCTTCACAATGGGGACAAAGAGACAAAAATGAAAGAACCCTTGCCCTCAGGTAATGAGGCCTGAGTCTCATAATGATGGGTCAGCAAGAGACAACCAAGCAGACCTAATGATAGGATCATAGATGGGTCTTTAGAGGATATATATATCTCCATACATATATATATATAGAGAGAGAGAGAGAGAGAGGATATTGAATCCAACCTCCTGATTTTACAGGTGAGGAAATTGGAGATATAGATATATATATATGTGTATATATATATATATATATACCACAACCAAAACAGTTTCTGCCTGCATTCTATATCTAAGTCTGAGTATCCCAACTGGATTCCCTTTAATCAGTATTCTTGACTGTCCATACAGCCCTTTTTATCAAATTGGGACTTTTATTAGGTAGTTGTTTCCACAGCACAAATTACAGAATGCCTAATGGATCAGGAGCACTATCCAAGTCTCATTTGTTAGTTATCTAGTCCAAATACTCTTCAGAACAGAATTCAAAAAGGGTGTTAATAGATAATGGCTTTCAATTTGATTTGAGTGTTTCCATTCTCCTCACCCTTTCCTTAAGCGCTCATTCATTCATTCGTATCATGTAGTCTGCTAAAAAAGACTGTTCAAATGGTAAATTGTCTCAGTGGAGTGAGTGTTGCAGCTTGCCAAGAAAGAGGAGGCCAGTAGGCAGGCAGATTGTTTTTTGGCATCTTATTCCACTCTCCTATGAGGTCTGCTATCTCTGATTGAAAGGGATTCTGTTAAGATATTATAGTATAGGAGATAGGCTATTGCCTTTGGAGGCCTGAGTTCAAATTCCGCTTCTGATTCTATTTGTGTGACCTTGGGTAAGTCACTTAATACCCTTGGGTCTCATTTCCTCATCTGTAAAAGGAGTGGGTTGACTTTTGAGGTACCTTCCAGATCTATGATCCTATGATTACCTAACTAATGCTCGGGGAACCAGCGCAACCTTCTCATGCATGGATTGAGGAAGAGGAGACTGTATCCTGAACAGAAGTAGTCCACTAAATAATAATAAATAATGTTTATTTTTCTCTTTACATGTGTTATCTCATGCAAATATTAAAAGAACTGTGTGTGTGTGTGTGTGTGTGTGTGTGTGTGTGTAGGTACTATAGGTATTGATACCTCCATTTTATACATGATGGAACTGAGGCTTAAGCATCATCAGAATTAGAACCCATGTTCTCTGACTTAAAACCTAGTACTCTTTCCACAATGCCATACTGCCTTCCTGAAAAGGAATGATCAGTATAATGGAATCCTGCCTATGAAAGTACTATGGTGAAAATCATTATCAGAGAAACTGCTTAAAAAAAAACACAATAGTAGTGAGGGGCAATAAATCTGCTCATGGTGACTCTGACTTTGTATTAGTTTTCTACTTGTAGGGCTGTTACATTCCTGTCTTGTGAGATTGAAGACCCTGTAAACTCAAGAAGACTGTAGTTATATTACTATTCAATTACCTCTGTTTGTTTCATACCTGGGGAGAGAGAGGAAGCATGGATTCCTACCCCACACTCCCTTTTACAGTTTTTCAATATATTGAAATAAAGCTTCACTTTTCCCTCATGCTGAGGGGTATTTTTCTCATCATGTCTTTCCAAAATTCAATCTCAGTCTGGATAAAACTTTCCAAATCACTCATGGGGGTTGTCTGTTTTAAGATTTACCTCAGAAAATATAAAATTCCAGTTCCAATTAGAACCGAACTTTGCATGGAGGAGACATTTCATTATCAATAGCAGTTTCTCCAATTATGCCATTTAAAATTCTGATTATAAAATGGATCATGTTATGGTCAGATCAACACTCAATTTTTAATGCCAATATAATTTGCAATCCTGTAAATTCAAGAGACCCTGGAAAATAATTCAAATTAATAGAACCAAAATGCAAATAGAAAAACATAGTTTAGACAGCTGCATTCAGGCATCCCTTGGTTCCCTCTGTGTTTATGCAAGGAATTCCTTCAATAGACAAACTCATATACTGATCTATAAATTTGGTCCTTTCTTTATTGCAACAAATTTGGAAGCAAGAAATCATATCTCTAGCTAGCCAGACTAGGAATGTGAGTCTGCTGAAACCTTACAATACACAATTTATAAACTTCAAGTGCTAACTTCAAAAGATATTCTGACTGATTCTAAATCAGATTGGCTTAGAACTTCTCTCTAACTGAAACTTTTCCCCTGCCTCCACTCCCCATCCCCTACTACCCCTACCTTACCAGAGGCTGATTTCTCTTGTATTTTTGACCTTGTAAAAATAGATATCTTCCATACAAAATTAATACCCACATATTTGTGCACATATACACTGACCAAAAATTTCACCCATTTCTACACTTCATATGCATATACACAGATATAGATTTAACCCTTTAACACACAAGCATTCATTTGCTTACTTTTTTGGGGATTTATCTTGGTTATCCCAGTTCTCCCCCCTTTTCCCTACCACTTCATAAAATGAAGGGAAAGTTGTTATCTTTGAATTGCTTTCCTGCCTCTTCCCCATCCCAAAGACTCCTTACTCTGCCCTTGGTATTGTTCATGGTAACTAAACTGTAACAACGATCGTACCTCCAGTCTCTCCTTCTTAGCTCTAGATTGGAGTATTTACTGTTAGTTTCTTGAAAGGTGGTGCTGTTAATTTTATGGGCTTTCGTCTGCACCTAAAAATTCTTTAATTCTCTCTCCCTAAGCAAAGTTGAGTGTCTGTTTTGATTTTGCTGTCTGTAACTTTGCTTAACTTGTGCCATTTATACTCCCCACCTCAACTCTCATGTGCTACTTGTCCTATAGGACAAGTACAGTTGTATACAACTTCAGGAGAGAGATATAAAAGATGCTTGGCAAAGGACTTTTTGGCAATGGGTCTGGGTTCTTCCAAAATGAGATTCAAATAAACTTGATACAATCCTTTCCCTCTCTACAATTGCTCTGAAAATTACTCATTTTATATGCCCCACTTTATGATAACAGATGCTTTTCTCAAATCTAGGATATCCAGAAATAGAGTCAATGTTTCACATTCAGTTGTAGGCCGTTTACTCTACAGGGTTTATTGGAAACATACAAACAACCATCAGACAGGAAGGGTGTAGGAAGACATGTACATTACATCTCTCTGCCACCTATTAGGTGCTTCATCTACGTATCCCTCTCTACTCCTTGTGGGTGCGGAAGTTATTTAAAAAAAAAAAGACAATATTTGATGGTGTGTACACATACATGTAAGATACTTTATTATTTCTAGCTCCAAATAGGGATGTCTCAATTTGAGTATCCTTGAAGAACTATATCTAAACTATAATTATTTACCGATTTGATTATAAACTCCTTGAAGGCAAGGTCTGTGTCTCAGTGCCTAGGGTCAAGGATGGCTCATAGCATAGCTGCAGCACAGGAAGCAGGGAGGAGGAGTGTGCACATGTGTGTTGGGGTTAGGGGATTGGGAAGATGCCTAAATTCTCCCAGGATTCTCCACTCACTCTCTGAATTGACTGGTCTAAACAATAAAATACCACTTCAATTCCTTCTGTCTGTACTCTGACCATAGGGTGCTATGTTAACATAGGTGCCATTAATAACAACTTTGTCATTATTAGCAAATTATGACTTGATCTCTTAATGAGACTTTGCCTGAGCAAGTAGGTCTCCTTAGGTTTTTGCATGTCAGAGTGGCCAGAAGGAAGCAACTTTTTTGCGGGGGGGTTCTTGTAGTTTTGAGCTGCTTGTGGAACAGTTAGTGTTGTAACTCTCCAAATGAAATTAGATTCTGTTTGGTCTGCTCCGCTGACAATTCCTGGGCTTTCCAAGGCTCCCTGTGGAGTAGAAGTCGTTCATCCACAGAAGCCAATCATGGTTTTTAGCTCTTTGGAACTCATGTCTCTTCCCTTGGTGCCTCAGATAGAGGAAATAAAGGACCCTCCCTAGAGCTGATTTGGCTGATTTCCTAAGGCTCTCTTTGAGGAGTCAGGTTTTATTTTTTTTTTTAGCACCAGAAGGAAAACTTTAAAGGACTTTTGTGGTGGTTCCAGATCCAAGGACATTTTCTTGTGTTGAGTGGCTAATGTTTTAACACATTGGCACAGGACTTGGTAATGCAGATGGTGATGTTTTGGAGTACCAACTCTTTAATTTCTGATTCATAAGAGACAAGACTTTTTTTCTGATTCATAAGAGACAAAACAAGACAATGAATCTAGGAAGCCATTTCTTCCCCACTATACTGAGGGTAAAGACATTGGTCTGGGAGTCAGAAGATTTGGACTCTAGTGCTAGCTTTGTGGCTAACTCACTGTGTGACCTTAGTCAAATCACTCCCTCTATATGGACCTTGTTTTTTTATCCATAAAATGAGTGTATTGGACTTGATTAAGGGTTCTTAACTTTTCTTGTGTCATGGACCCCTTTGACAGTCTTGTGAAACCTATGGACCCATTTTCAGAATAGTGTTTTTAGATGTATAAAATAGAATATATAGGATTATAAAGGGAGCCAGAGGTTATTGAAAATAAAGATATACTCCCCCCCATCCAAGTTCACAGACTCCCTGAAATCTATTCACAGAACACTTGGGGTCTGCAGACTCCAGATTAGGAACCCCTGTTATGTCCAGATCTCCTGTTACGTCCTAAGGGACAACAAAATAGTACATCGAGTTTGTATGACTTTCTCTTCTTTTGCCAATTCAACATCTCTACCCTTGTTCTTTTCTAGTGGAACCTGAAAGCCTACAAGAAAATTCATCACTCTCCAAATTTAAAAAAAAAATGAGCCAACCCCTCTCTGTACAGGTTTATATTTTCACCACAGGCATCTGTTCAAACATCTCTGGCCTTTCAGCATCACTAACATTTCTCTGGACATTGAATCTTTTCCTGACAGGAGCTAGAGTTTTTATCTCCGAATTTCCACCCTGGTTATGGTTTGAAACTGTCCTTGCTCTTCATTCTTGCCTGATATCATAATTTGCAACTCTGATGCAGACCTCCTGCTTTCACCCTAATACTAATTTCTATCTTTGTTCTTCAGCTCAGGATCTAGTCTCATTTCTGGAGGCTCAGCTTTGGGAGGAGAGGGTAATGCAGGAACACAGGGTTCTTTTAGATCAAGGGTTCTTAACTCGGGGTCTAAGGACATGTTTCTAAATTTTTTTGATAATTGTATTTCAACAAATTTTATTTTTGTAATTTTATATGATACAATTAAAAACAATGCTTTGAAAAGGGGTTCATAGGCTTCACTGGCATGCCAAAAGGGTCCATGATATAAAAGAGGTTATGAAACCCTATTCTAGATATTTCACCTACTGATTCTGAGTGGCCACTTCCTCTCCACATTTGCCCTTTTGGATTCTTTTTTTTTTTCAAAGTAGAAGCTTTGGGAGTCTTCCTCTAACCATCTTGGAGAAATTAATGTCCTCTTCTTTTTAGCTCAGGGTTCTACTACCAGAGTCCAGAGGCATTCCAGCATAGTCATCAACATGACCACCATCATCATCAGTAACAGCATCAATAGCATCACTATTCTTTGCATAGACATAGCCTTTTATTGTTATAAAATTCTTAGAGGCAGTGCAGTACAGTAGAAATAAGATTGGATTCAGAGTCAAAAGACCTGAATTCAAATCCTGTCTCATGCACTTCCTAGTTGTATAACCCTAGGATAAGTCACTTAATCTATCCAACTTCAGTTGCCTCATCTTTAAAAAGGGTAGACTAAATATGTATAGTACCTGCCCCACAGGGTTGTGGTGAAGAAAACACTTTGCAAACCTTCTAGCCCTCTATAAATGGGAACTGTTTTTACATATGCTGCTTCATTTGATCCTTACAACATCCCTGTAAAATGGACTTGGCATGGATCATTAAGCCCAATTTTGAGATGAGAAAATAAGATCAAAAGAAGTTGAGTGGCTTGGCTAGTGTAGACAGCAGAGGGTCTAAGTTTGGGGAACATCATAGTAATGGAAGCCATAATAGTAGCTTCAAAAGGAATTCTGTTAAAGTGATAGAAAAGATAAGTTTTGCACAGCAGCGGAAGGCCCCAATAACATCTGGGTGGAGCAGGTTACATCTTACTGGTACTCTTAAGCATCATAGATTTTATATAGATTGGAGCTTCCCTGAAAAAGGCCAGAGCAATAACTTTTATATGAGATTGACTTCTCTGTCTGGGAAACAGCTCAACAATTGTATCTTCCATAACACATATCACCCAATGATTTAGGCATTTCAGTGTTATATAGCACATTATGACAAATAAAAGGATCTCATTATGGGGTGGGGGTGGGAGGAGTTCAGGCAAAGACTCAAAAGAAACCTCTTATTCATTCTGTCTTTATGCCAATATACTCTTCTGCAGCATTCCTTAGGCTGCAGCTAATAAGTAATAGAACAAAGACGAGACAACAGATCTTCTGAATCCAAGGTTAGAGTTCTTTCCACAAGAAGGGAATTCTCAACCTTAGGTCCATTTACCCATTTACAGGTCCATGGATAGATATAAACTTAGATGGGAAACAAAATCACAATATTATTTTCACTTCCTTCTAACTGAAATTTATAAATTCCTTCAACATTGTCCTGAGAGAGGCTCTATAGGCTTCACCAGACATCCAAAGGGGTCCATGACATAAAAGGTTATGGACCCTTGTACCAGAATATATTGTCTTTACTATGAAGAGAAAGGGAACATGGGAAGAAGTCTAATGAAACAGCTATCAACAGAAAGAAGCGAGAATCTGGGTGAATGGAAATGGGAGAAGAAAAGATGGCAGGATGATCTCTATTCCCAGAATTCGAGATTTGGGAGGGACCTTGGTGACCATCTACCCCAACCTATGTTTGAAAAACAATCTTTTCTATATCATACCTGGTAACTGTTCATTTGTTTTTTGCTTGATGACATCTAATGAAGGGCACAATCTTCGCCCTGAGGAGGCCCATTCTGCTTCTGATCAGCACTGTTATTAGAATTTTTTTTGTTTTTGTTTTTGTTTTTTGCTTTTCGGTGAGGCAACTGTGGTGAAGTGACTTGCCCAGGGTCACACAGCTAGTAAGTGTCAAGTGTCTGGGGCCGGATTTGAACTCAGGTCCTGACTCCAAGGCTGGAGCTTTATCCACTACATCAACTAGCTGGCCCTAAAATGTTTTTCTTGACATCAAACCTAAATCTGCATTTTTGCAATTTTCACATGTTGCTCCTAGTTCTCTTCTCTTCTCCAAGAAGAACGAGTCTAATTGCCCTTGCATCAGACAATCTGTGAGATATTTGAAGGTGGTTCCTATATCTTCACTAAATCTTCTCCAGACTAAATATAGTCAGCCTCTGTAATGAATCTCAGATGGCATGAACTTGAGGCCTTTCACCATCTTGACTATCCTCTTCTGGACATTCTCCATCTTATTAAAGTCTTTCCTGGGGACAGCTAGGTAGCACAGTGGACAGAGCTCCAGCCCTGGGGACAGGGGGATCTGAGCTCAAATCTGGCCTTAGACACTTGACATTAGCTATGTGACCCTAGACAAGTCACTTAACCCCACTTGCCTCACAAAAAAAAATGTCTTTCCTAAAATATGGGGCACATCGTTGAACACAGTACTCCAGATACAGTTGGACCAAGACAAAGGAGAAAAAGCCTTAATCCTCCTTATTCACTGGTTTTCTTGGATGGCACATAATACTGCTGGGCTGTGTTGACCTTTCAGTCAATCACAAACTGTGCCTAGCCATACCCTTGCCCCACCCACCCCCAATCTTGTCATTGTTAAGTTGATTTCTTGAGTTTGTATAAGATTTTACATTTATGTCTGTTGAATTGCATCTTATTTAAAAATCAAATATCTGAGTGGGCATTCAAGGATCAGGAGCAAACAGGAGAGGAGTTGAGGCTGTGCTAAATGGTTAGGGGACTGTACCTTTTAGTGAATATCCAGATGTGCTTGGCTCTGGACAAATGGACTTAAACAATGTCTCGCTCTCTGTGTTCTGGACTGGTTCTATAACAAGATCAAATGAGACATTCGACTTCCTGATTTCCTTTTCCATTGTTCTCTCACTTCACAAGGACAACTACAAAATCATTTCAAGAATCCTATCCTAAATGGCTTTTAATGACTCACTGGGGTTTTGAGGATAATTTGGAATATACCTATGGTGACTTTTTTCATTCCTTGCTAGCATTTCTTATGACTCTCATCCACCTCTTTGTCTCTGTTTCTTTCTTAGTCTCTCTTTGTCTCCATCTGTCCCTTCCCTTCTTCTGCTCTCCCTTTTTCCTTCTTCTTCCCTCTTTCTATCCCTTTTCCCCCTGCCCCCACCTCTTACACTCACATCGTGTGACCATAGGCAATTTTCTCTCTTCCTCTCTCTCTCTTCCTCTCCCTCTTTCGGTTCTGTCTTTCCATGTGTTTCTTTGTGTTACCTCTCTCTTTTTGCATTTGTCTCCCTCTCATACATGCACATACTCCTCCCTCCCTGAACAATTTCTTTTCTAATTCACTACTTAAATGCATACAGAAGCCCTAACACAATGAAAGCCTTTCCCTCCTCTTAGAATGGAATAAGAGCAAATGGAAATAGTACATTCAAAACGACAAGGAAAAAATGGAGACATCTTTCCTTGAGAAGACTGCAAAATGCCTGCTGGTACTTATATGATGCTGTGTGTGTGTGTGTGTGTGTGTGTGTGTGTGTGTGTGTGTGTCTTTAATAAAGTCATACAATATTCTGTCTCTGGGAGAAGCCTCTCCAAGAGTTGTACTTGTTGCTATGGTAGCTCTACTGCTTTAATAACTGTAAATAACCATATGTGGGTTACTGTTATTCAGGATAGAGGATGGAGGTTTCCTTGTCTTTTCCCAGAATCCCTTCCATGATAATGGTGGACATCCCTTTGGGATAGTTCTTCCTTTTGTTTTTTCAAAGTCAAATTTTGTTCATGATTCTTATCATTATGATTTCCTCTCTTATCATCTTTAACCAATCATTTAACAGATATTTATCAAGTATCTTTCACTAGTAAAGTCCTGTGCTAGGCCCCATGGAAGAGAGAGGCCCTTACCTTCAAGGAGCTTTTGGTCCAACCATTTGAGGAGCCATGAATATGGTTAAAATAAATAACGTAAGACTGTACAGGGCAAATGTCAATTGAATGACTCAGGTAATAAGCAAGATTGAGTTCAAAGGAGAGAGAAATTCTCACTGGTTGGGAGCATTTGGGGAAGATTTCTTGAAGAAAGTAGGATTTGAACTGAATAATTTTGTTCTGCCTTCTGATATCTTTTTATTGTTGACTTGTACTATTCATATTTTTTTTCCCAGTGTTAGATGAAAGCACACTGGATTGAAAGTCAGAAGGCCTGATTTCTAGGACCAGCCCTATCACTAGTTAACTATGTAACCTGATGGAAGTCTTTCCATATGGATCTCAGATTTCCCATGTATAAAATGAGGGCATTGGACTAGATCAATCTCCATGATTTTATTTGTCTTGCCTGTGTCCTGTCTCTCTAGCTAGATTATAAATTCCTTGAGGGCACAGATTATGTTGTACACATCACTGTATCTCCTGCTGTGTCTTAGTGGCTTTAGCATGAGGCCTTCCACAGGGCTTGCCTATTGCCAGATAGATGCAGAGGATGGAGGAGGACATTCTGGGGAGGGAGAATGGCATTAGCAGAGGTTCAGAGGCATAGGGGCATGTACTGGGGGTCCATGAGGTGATAGACATAAAGAAGAGTCAGTGACACAAGGGAAGGATATGAGGCCACAGTCATTGACACGTTTTATAGAAACAAGGACTTGGAATACATTTCACTTGAGATAAATGAATGATGAGAAAGACATGCAAACCTCTATATATCAGGATTCCCTAACCCTATCACTGACTTGCTCATGGGGGAGGAAGAAGTTGCGGAGAATGCTCCCAAGGACATATATACTCTAGTATATGCTGACCCAGGACTTGTATTGTCATCACCTCTCCTTTGACCCCAACTTCTGTCCAGAAAAAACTTGCCAGTTTCTCAGCAATAGCATATGGTCAGAAACAAACACACCACTACCCTCCTCTGATGTCATTCCTAATAATAGTAATTCTTGTAGAGCACTCCACAATTTGCAAAGTACTTCACATGCATTATATTTTTGGATCCAGAGGCAGCTTGGTGGTACATTGAATAGAGCACCTGGCCTGGATTCGGGAAGACCCGAGTTCAAATCCTACCTCAGAAACATGCTGTCTGTGTGATCCTGGGAACCCACTTATGTTTTTTGTATCTCAGTTTTCACGTCTATAAATTAGGGATGATAATAATGGCACCTGCCTTTCTGGGTTGTTGTAAGGATCAAACGAGATGACATATATAAAGAACTTTGCAAACTTTAAAGGTTCCATGAATTCTATCATTATTATCCATACAATAATCTTGTGAGGTAGATACTAGATAGGTCTTATTGCCCCCATTTTATAGTTGAGGAAACTTTACTCAGAGAGTTTAAATGATCTGCCCATGGTCAAACAGTGGGAGTGTCAGAGACAGGATTTGAACCCAAGTCTTTGGGACTTCAAATCTAGCATTCTTTATTTAATATCCCAAGCTTGCCCTGGCACAGGCAATCAAGAGATCACATACTGCCATGTGCGTGGGACATGCTGAGAGCCCACCTCCTGAGTTCACATTTCGCAGCTGTGCTTCTAACTTCCTCTGGCTTAGGCCTACATTCTGTCTGCACACTCTTTCCACTTATTATTGCAAATTGGCTGATTTGATCAATAATATACCAGCTCGGTTCTCGCTGTCTGAGTCTCCTAAATGCCACGGCTAACCACAGGCCTAAGGGGAAGTGCTAATGTGATCAACCCTCACTCTGGCTCCCAGCTGTTCCCCATAGCACCCACAGAGCAGAAGATTCACAGAGCAATCTCCAATGCAAATGAAATACCTATGTGCTGGGGAAGATGAAATTTTTTGGCCTTAAAAATATATGAATCTATGAAATGTAACATTAAAAGCATTCCTCATTGTATTTGTTTGCCTGGTCTGCTCAAAGTAGTTATCTGACTTGCTTAAGCCATAGGCCCTGCCTAGGAGTGACTGGGTGATAATTGCTTAAGAAGATTTGATCATCTTTAAAATGCTTGCTTCTGCTCTTTGTGCTTTTAGATACTGAGATTAGATTCCAGACCCAATGAGTAAGTAGTATCCATCCACACCAAGCAAGTGCCCACCATCTTTCTTCTTTAAACATTTACTCCATTCAAATGAAGAAACATCAATGGATGTTAGTCACTGTACTAGATAAAAATTAAATAGACCCTCAACATGGTTGAATTCTATGGGAAGATAGAGAGTGAATATAGATAACTGTAAAACAATGTAGGAAGCATGGAGTAGATGTGGTGAGCAAAGGAGGGATGACATCAAGAACTCTAGGAAAACTTGAGGTGGCAAAGAAATCTAACAACCAGGGATATCAAGGAGGCTTAATGGAGGATGGGCAAATGAATTGAGATTCATGGAGTGAAGGCAACAGTGAGCCGGATATACATCTGGTCTCATTCTGAGGAAGGTAAAACAGTGCAGAGAGGCTATTACTGATCTAAGGAGAGTGGAACAGTTCATTGGATTTGTAACAGTAGAACGTAACCTCCTTGAGGCCGTGGATTTATTTTTTTCATTTTTGTTTTGTCATTGTATGCCCACCTCCTCCTTGCACGTAGCAGGCATTTAATAAATAAGTGCTGGTTTAAATTAATGATTAAATGAATGATGCTTTCTCGGACACTCACCATAGTGACTAATGATACACCCTAGCTAGGGTAAGAGTGCATTGGGTGAAGTGATCTGATTGGCTTATATGGAGATTGACTTTGTAAGCTTCAACCACCATACTGACCCTAAGTTCTAAATTACTGAGGTAACCAGGCTAATGAGTGGTGTGGAACAGTGGTAGAGAGCTAGTTAGAAAGTCAGGAAGGCTTGGATTGAAGATCCACTTTTGATACTTACTGGCTGTGTACCCTTGGGCAGATCACTAACCTCACTGCCCCAGGCAATTCTTTCTTAATATAAATTGTCAAGGAAGCGCCTAATCTACAATGATGGAGGAAAGGGAGTTCCCTGCCCCCATAAGAACTACTCAGAACCTGTCAACCTGTCTTCCTTCAAATCAAGCTAATAGTATGGTGGGGGGATAAGCATGATTCTTTGACATTCCCCCTCCCCCTACAATACAACATAGCTTTGAAACACTTTTGAGTTTTGTATTTGTGAAACACAGATCCTCTCAGTCTACAGGGATGGGGCATTCTTCTGCTTCCACTAAAGAGATTCATGTCTGGGACCATTTGGAGCCTGGACTCTAAAGATGGGGGGAGAGGAGGGAGTTAGTTACTTTTAATGTAGTTCTGGCTCTTTATGTCCTCATTCCAGAGTCTCCGGGAATCGCTTAAAGCTTAAGATCAGATCATGTTGAGGTTCTCTCCAAAATGGACTTAATATACAATGTAAATCAGGCATAGGGCAGCTATTTATTTCCTCTACCCAAAAGAAATGCTTAAAACACAAAAGCCTCATAAACATGCATTGATAAATATTTAAAACAAGATACAGTCACCTTTAGCTTCTATTGTGTCTGCCCAGAAGATTGACTCTTAAAACATTAAAACATGGAACATTTAGTGGCACTATTAAATTAGGTATTTTATCTCCTGCATCAACACCATTTTGTCCAAATAGCTCATTCAAGGTCCACATTTTCTTTCAAGCTAGACTAAGGCTTGGACTTGCCCTTTTTTTGATGAATTGTAGCACCTGCAGGGAACACCTCTTTCAGGGCAGATAGTACTGATTGAGCAACCAAGAAGTTTCTAACCTCTAAAACATATGACATTTCCTCCCAAGTTGGAAATGTCCATCCCAAGATTGTCTTTTGGTCACCCATTCTCCGGGAAAGAAACAAATAGCAGAAGAGGAAGCCAGGGTCTTAAAATTCTGACCCAGATTCATCTTGATGAACATATGCTGTAACTGCCATTTGTTAGCATCCAGGCACCATAGGTGCTGGTGTGGGGAGAGAAATTTTCCCCTCCATCCCATTAGGAAGTCCCAGAAAAAGAGAGAGAATCCATGTCATGCATTCTGGAGATAGGAAGGAGAGCATGTAAGTGGAGATTTTCTCACCTTGTAAAGACAACTGAGTTGAGTAGTCCTTCCTGGCTCAGCGGTCAATGCCCTCCCAATGGTGCCATCATAGAGAACAAGAGATTACTATAATATCCCAAAGCACCAAGTCTACTAGTGTTTAGTCAGAATCCATGTGACACATCAGATGTGACCTAGGGATGCCTATTTCAGTTCCATACATATTCCATTGGGATATTCTCTAACCAGAGCAGATTAGGAGGGTGGGGAAAGCAACAAGATTATAATCCATGATTTATTGAAGATATAAATGTGTGGATAAGGTGTCCATTTCTAACATAATAGTTATTTTTAGTACTTTATGGTTTGTAAAGTATTTTCTTTAAAATATCCTTATAACGTTTGTAATATAAGTATTATGACCCTAATTTTACAGATGAAGAAACAGAGACTGAGATTTTCAGTGACTTTTCCATTCATAATATTCTACATGTTCATTAAGTGATAGAGCTGGAACAAAATTCAGGTCTTCTGACTTCCTGTCCAGTACCTGCCCTCCTCTACCGTGTCATTTTTGGTAACTCTGGCCACCATAAATCTTACCCTTCTGGGTGATAAATTGCTTCTTCTGAAAATCTCCCAGTTAAAATTGCCTTTCACAAGATATTATTTTAAGGTCATTTTGTCTCAATAGAAGTTGGATTCTAAGTGATTTAATTTTTTTTTTGTCCTAGTTAGAGTCTTTCCCTCTCTCTCTGTTTCTCATCTTACCCCTGGGCTTCAGTGATTCAGAGATGTTGCCAAACTTCAAGAAAAACTCTGACTTTAATGAAGTAGATTTTCTCATCTTCCCTTTCCTTCCCCCAAGAAAACTTCAAACTTGGAAGCTCAAAGCTGAGCCAAAGGGCTCTGGGTAAATACGCATGGAGATAAAATAAAACAGACAATCCTGATGATGTTGCTTCTGTGGGTTTCTCTCCCTCCCTAAAGTTCAGTTGACTGAATTTCTTCTCAAGCAAATAGATGAATCCAGTTGAAAAGCATATGCTGTATGCTGGTTTTGAAATTGGGTTAAGGTAACAAGATCCAATCACCTAAAATTTAGGAGGAAAATCCTTTCCTCAGATATTTTGGTGGCATTGCTAGTAACCAGGTTATAAGAAGGTAGTTTATGACAAAATGTCAAACATCGACTCCTACTTACTTTTTCTGGTTCAGCCATAGTAGACCATGCATACTCCTCTATGAGTTGCTCCCTTATTATTTTTTAAGTTGTTCCTCTGGAAAAAATATTGTTTCTCAGCAATAATGTTCTAAGATGACTGGGGAACCGACCTCAAGGCCACGTGTGGCCTTTTAGGTCCTTGGGTGAGGCCTTTTGATTGAATCCAAGTTTTATAGAACAAATCCTTTTATTAAGGGGATTTGTTCTGTGAAGTTTGGATTCAGTCAAAGGGCTGCATTTGAGGACCTAGAGAGTCATATGTTGCCTCAAGGCCACAGGTTCCCCACTTCCAAAAGAGAGGAGGGCACTGTCAAAAGACGTAGGCTGAGAAACAATGGGACCAGAGAGGGTGAAACAAGAAGAATTAGAAGAGCAAAACACTGCCCTCTCTGCTGCAGAAAGTACATGGGATTGTCTTTCATCTTCTGGGTAATAGCTTCCATTAACGTGAATAAAGGAATTGGAAGCTCAGGGCAGTGCAGGTACCTCACTTTCAAGAAAGGGAGCACAGTATCAGAATAGGAGAGGTAGTTGACAGACTGATGTCATTAGCACTCAGATTTAAAAAAAAAAATTCTGTAGAAAGAGCCATGGATTTGGAGTCAGGAGAACTAGATACCAATTTTACTTCTGATGATGATGACTAGAGCAAAGGAAGAAAGAATGGATTATTATGTAGGGTAGTGGAGATGAATAGTACACAGTTAAACTGATTAATTATGAGGCCAAAACTGTGACGGGAGGAAAGAAAAGCCAGAACTGGGGCGATGGACTGGGAGGAAATTGAGAGATTGAGGCACAAGACGTGACAATGATTTTGAAGAGCAGGGTTAAGGAGATTGAAACAATGCTAGGAGGTCAAGAGATTGTGATCAGAGAGGAGAATTTCTGAGTTTAACATCATGAAGGTGACATAGTTTTTGGTGGTGATCAGTCAGGTCGACTTCGAAATATTGTCTGTGGTTGGACGAGGTAGAGTTGAAATGGAAGTCATGGGTTTTGAGGAAGTTAAACTGGGAGGTTGGATGTTTATTTATCATCAGATATGTTACTTTGTGAAAAAGCTGAGTCTAACTCTTTGTGAATAGCTTTAAAAGTCTATAATACAAGATTTCATCATCATCACTTATATTTACAAAATGTGTTTTTAACAGCATTTCACAGTTGTCTAATATGATATTTATATCATATATATGTATGTATATTTATATGTGTGTATATATGTATATATGTATATGTATGTATTACTGAATGGTAGACAGGACAGGATTATTGCCATCATTTTACAGATCAAGAAACTGAATTATAGAGAGGCGAAATGACATTTTAAAATCATGCAGTGAGTCATTGGCAGAAGTAAAATTGGTACCTAGTTCTCCTGACTCCAAATCCATGGCTCTTTCTACAGAATTTTTTTTTATAATCTGAGTGCTAATAACATCTGTCTGTCAACTACCTCTCCTATTCTGATACTGTGCTCCATTTCTTAAAAGTGAGGTACCTGCACTGCCCTGAGCTTCCAATTCCTTCATTCACATTAATGGAAGCTATTACCCAGAAGATGAAAGACAATCCCATGTACTTTCTGCAGCAGAGAGGGCAGTGTTTTGCTCTTCTAATTCTTCTTGTTTCACCCTCTCTGGTCCCATTGTTTCTCAGCCTACATCTTTTGACACTGCCCTCCTCTCCTTTGGAAGTGGGGTCTGCAAGTGATACAAGCATTTGCACCAGGAGCTCTGCTTTCTCATAGTCTGTAATGCTGCTGTGGGTGGTGAAAAACACTCTCTGTGCTCCTCAAACTTCAGATTTGTGACCTGTCTAAAAGAACACCATGATGTGCAGGGAGCAGGAGAAACTGAGCTCAATGACCTCCAGTAGTTGCTGGGCAAGAAAATAGAGCTTTGTGTCTCATAGCTTTGAAAAGCTTTCACGGCTGCCTTTGATCAGCTCTTCTTTATTCTGGATCACAAAGCAATGTTTAAGGCTGGCTTTAAGCTGCACACAGACAGTGATAGAGCCAGTCAGAGGGCTTAGCCTGGGCCTTAAGCTCAAAAAGGGCTTCAGACTAGGAGGCAGAGAATTGCAGTCATTCAACTATGCACTGCCTGGTATTGTGAGTTATCTAGTAATTTCTATGTCTTATCCCCTCAAGTTATTTGAGTGATTTCACCAGATTCAGTTTTAACTGTGATGTTTCATGAAAGCTAGATTTTCCCTCAATAATTCCATCGCAGAGAAAAAGCCTAGAAAAGCATTTGCTAAATTAAAAAAATATATCAAAAATCAGGTCTCATTTTGGGGGATGCTCTATTTCTTCCTTTTTTATTTGTTTAAAATAAAAATTGTAGTTAGGGGTCTCAAAAACTGGAAGCAAAACAGACCCTTTGGACCCCAAAAGGATGTGAGGAAATGAATACCTATCATTGATCAAGATGACTGCTACCTTTCCACTCCCGTTCTAAATTTAAGAGTTTGGCTAATTGATGTATACAATATTGTTGTTGTGGAGTCATTTCAGCTGTGTCTGACTCTCTGTGATCCCACTTGGTGTTTTCTTGGCAGAGATACTGGGGTGGTTTGCTATATTCTTCTCCAGCCCATTTTACAAATGAGGAACTGAGGCAACAGGGTCACACAAGTAAGTGAATGAAGTTGGATTTAAACTCAGGTCCTCCTGACTTCAGGGCTGGTGCTCTCTTTACTGTGCCACCTAGCTGCTATGTGTGTGTATATGTGTGTGTATTGTATCTATCTTGTATATATATGGATGTATACATACATCCATATATAGTATATAAATATACACATACATACATATATACTTTATATCTCTTAGAATTCTTTCATATACTCTACTCATCCTACGCTGACAATAAGTCTATCAGGTAGGTAGCATGTTAGGGCCCAGATTTTACAGATGAGGAAACCCAATTCCTTAAGCATTGTTATGGAGTTGAGACTAGAATATGTGGGTTTCCTGATTCCACTTCCCACTATCTACTAAGAACTTGTAAAATACCAAAGTAATGTTAAGAAAACCCAAATCCCCCTTGGAAATGAGAGAATGCTGAAGAATAATTTATCACGTTGCTATATTCAACAAGCATATCTGCTAATTGTCCCCTCTCTCTCCACCTTCCAAGGGGACAGTGACCATAAATTTAATCAAAATCAAGCCATCTCATCCAGAGCAGATATAATCTATGACTTTGCTGAAGTTTGATGGGGCTCTGCTGGTCTCTGATTTGATCCTCTTAATAATTTGGAAGGTAGGTACTATTATTATCTTCATTTTACACATGAAGAAAGTGAGGCAGCAGAGCTTATGTAACTTGTGCAGAATCACACAACTGGTTAAGTTTCTGAGTCTGGATTTAAAATCAGGTCTTCCTGACTCTAGGTGAAGCAACCTATTCATTTCACCGCCATAACTGGTCCTCAAAGGATGGTAGGATTCTCATAAGTGGGGAGGAAGGGATAGTGTATTCCTGCTGAGGGGAATGGGATGATTCAGTCAAGTCAAGTCAATAAGCATTTATTAAGTGTTTACTATGTGCCAGACACTATGATAAGTGTTGGAAATACAAATGTAAGAAGAAAGATAGTTTCAACCTTTAAGGAGGTTATATTCTAATGAGGGAAGATATAAAAGGAAGCTGAAAGTGTGTGTGTGCGCGTGTGTGTGCGTGTGGTGGTGGTGGTGTGATGTCATCTGGAGAGTTGAGATAGAGAGTCTGGTGTGGTGCTATAGTGGAAGGAGTGATAGGTTTGAATTTATAGGACCTTGGTCAGGGTCCAGGATCTGCCACTTAATACCTATGTGACATTGGCCAAATCACTTAACCTCTCTAAGGCTCAGTTTTCTCAACTGTAGAATCAAGGGAGTTAGACTCAATGATCTTGAAGGTCTCTTTCATCTCCAAATATATGATCCTATATGTGCCTATCCATATTTTGGAGGTTGTAAGTAGAACAACATGGCTAGTGATGAATACCTTTAGGGAAGCAGTCAAAAATAAAACTTTAAAGATAGATTGGGGTCAGAATGTGGAGGGCTTCAGATATCAATCTGATGCATTAGGACTTGATTCTAGAGGCAATGGGAAGGCATTGAAGGTAGTGAAACTGAATAGTTAAATTTCCTAGGCAGGGGGTCATTTCCTTTAAAGGCAGCTTAGTGCAGTAGAAAGAATGCTGGGAAGCACCTGGCAAGGCCTGGATTTGATGCTTGGTTTTGTCTTTTAGTTAGCTGGATGAACCTGGACAAATTAACTTCTCGGAGCCTCAGTTTTTTCCCCCGTAAGATGGGGACAGCAGTATTTGTAATGCCTACTTCACAGAGAGACTTTAATAAGATAACATATGCTAAGTAGTTTGTAAAGCTTAAAGCACTATCTCAATGATAGCTGTTATTAATAGGTGATTTGCAAATGACACACAGAGAGGACTCTAGGCTAGCCAAAAGCAGCAACAGGGTAGGGACCAGAGCAAACTGCTTAGCTCTAACTTCTATTTGTCTCAAAGGTCTGTCTTTGATTCTGACATCTTTCACCAAGTGGCAACTCTGATCAGGACACTTGAGCCATTGTGTGAATTACAGAGATCAAATTAAAGCCATAAATTCTTAGTGCAGACAGAAGGGAGAGGACAGGCACCCACTCCTGGAGCAGGGCTATGGCTCTGCTCTAATCAGGAATTGCTGCGGCTTTGGTAATGAGCTAGTTTTGTCGGGAGGCTGCTGCGTTTCTGTGACACAGCTCTCTGGTGAGCTGAATTCTCCCTGCAGCAGAGTCAGGGGAAAGTAAAGCAAGCAGCCACGACTCTTGATGTCTGGCTGCTAGCTGGCATGCTTTGTGTACTGGGACTCCTCTGATGTGTTTTTCATCTAGCAGTTACAGGTTTGGGGAGAATGGTGGTGATGAATGGCAGGAGCTGCCAGTTCGGATAATCAAGGGATGGTAGGAAAGTACATTTTGGTTCAAGTGACATTGCATTTACCATTTCTGTGTCTTTGTGAAGACTCATTATTGATACTTAAGGATGCAGAAAAACACAGAGGCATCAGATGATGCTTAGCATTAGGAATCAAAAGACATTAATAAAGTTAGAGGGAAGAAAGGGCAGAATTCATGGGGTGAGAAAAAAGGACATTATCATTAAGTAATAACTCATGGCTGGAATTACAGCTTTTGACAGACACTACCCACCGAGCTAATGAAGTTGATCTGATTAGGGAGTCTTCAATAAGAGGAAGCGTACCACTTTTCCTCTTTTCACATTGTCCGTTTTCAAAATACTCCTCTCTTTTATTCTTTTCCCTTCCATGAACAGCAAATCACTTAAATGTTCTGGGCCTTTGTTCCCTCATCTGTAAAATTAAAGGGTTGATCTCTAAATGATCTCTAAGATCCTTTTCAGCTGTAAAATTCCACAAGCTTGGGATCCTTTGTTTTATATAGCTTCCCCATTTCTCCTCCCCCCTCCATTTCTATTCTTTCCTTTCTCCTTCTGTATTCCCAAACTTTCTATGCTGTTTTCTTTTTAGAAACTTAATAGTATTTCATTTTTCCAATTATACGTAAAGTTGGTTTTCAACATTTATCTTCATAAGATTTTTGAGTTCCAAATTTTTCTCCCTCCCTCCTTCCCCTCACCCCTCCCCAAGAGAGCAAGCAATCTGATATAGGTTATACATATACAATCATATTAAATACATTTCCACATTAGTCATGTTATGAAAGAAGAATCAGAACAAAAAGAAAAAACCCATGAGAAATAAAAAACAAAAAAAAATAGTATGCTTCAAACTTCATTCGGGCTCTATAGTTCTTTCTCTGGATGTGGATAGCATTTTCCATCATGAGTCTTTTGGAATTGTCTTAGATATTCTTTTACTGAGAAGAGCTAAGTCTATCATACTGGATCATTACACAATATTAATGTTACTTCATACAATGTTCTCCTGGTTCTGCTCTCTTCACCCAGCATCAGTTCACATAAGTCTTTCTAGGTTTTTCTGAAATCCACCTGCTCATCATTTCTTATGGAATAATAGTATTCCATTACATTCATATACTGCAACTTGTTCAGACGTTCCCAATTGATGGGCATCCCCTCAACTTCCAATTCGTTGCCACCGCAAAAGAACTGCTTATAAATATTTTTATACATGTGGGTCCTTTCCCCTTTTTTATTATCTTTTTAGGATACAGACCTAGTAGTGGTATTGATGGATCAAAGGGTATGCACTGTTTTATAGTCATTTGGGCATAATTCCAAATTGCTCTCAGAATGGTTAGATCAGTTTACAACTCTACCAACAATGCATTAGTATTCCAATTTTTCCACATCTTCTCCAACATTTATCATTTCCCTTTTCTGTCATATTAGCCAATCTGACATGTGGGAGGTGGTACCTCAGAGTTGTTTTAATTTACATTTCTCTAATCAATAGTGATTTAGAGCATTTTTTTATATGACTATACATAGCTTTTATTTCTTCATCTGAAAACTGCCTTTTCATATCCTTTGACCATTTAGCAATAGGGGAATGACTTTTATTCTTATAAATTTGGCTCAGTTCTTTATATATTTGAAAAATGAGGCCTTTATTGGAAACACTGGCTGTAAAAATTGTTTCCCAGTTTTCTGCTTTCCTTCTAATCTTGGTCACATTGGCATTGTTTGTGCAAAACCTTTTTAATTCAATATTATAAAAATTATTCATTTTGCATTTCATAATGTTCTCTATCTCTTGTTTGGTCACAAATTCTTTTGTTCTCCATGGATCTGACAGTTAAACAATTCCTTGCTCTCCTTTATGTCTATCACCCTTTATGGTATCACCCTTTATGTTTAAATCTTGTACCCATTTTGACCTTACCTTGGTATACAGTGTGAAATATTGGTCTATGCCTTGTCTCTGCCATGCTTTTTGTCAGTTTTCCCAGAAATTTTTGTCAAATCATGAGTTCTTATCCCAGAACCTGGAGTCTTTGGGTTTATTAAATGGTAGATTACTATAGTCATTTACTACAGTCTCTTATGTACCTAACCTATTCCACTAATCCATGACTCTATTTCTTAGTCTGTGCCAAATAGTTTTGATGATTGTCACTTTAAACATGGTATGGCTAAGCCACCTTCTTTTGCATTTTTTTCATTAATTCCCCTGATATTCTTGACCTTTTGTTCTTCCAGATGAATTTTGTTATTATTTTTTCTAGCTAAATAAAATATTTTGATAGTTTGGTATGGCACTGAATAAGTAAATTATTTTACGTAGAATTGTCATTTTTATTATATTAGCTCAGCCTACCCATGAGCAACTGATATTTTTCCAATTGTTTAGATCTGATTTTATTTGTGCAAAAAGCATTTTGTAATTGTGTTCATCTAGTTCCTGGGTTTGTCTTGGCAGGTAGACTTCCAAATATTTTATATTGTCTACAATTATTTTTAATAGGATTTCTCTTTCTGTCTTTTACTACTAGTATCTATTTTGTTTTCATATTTTTTAATGTCACCTTTAGGGTCTTGTCTTTTTGGTCTCCTAAGATCACTTGTAAACCTCATCTTCTATTACAGAGGCCCACCTTGGATAAAGCAGGAATGAGTTTTGGATATACTCCCTGCCTTCCCAAAACAACAGCATGTTTCCTTTTCATGTCATAACTTCTTATCCCAGCATAATGGTTTTATAACATATGAATGTTTCCTCAGGTTTCTTAGGCTCTAAGATAAATGTCCTTAGAGTCTCAACACTGGAGCTGAGAATCTTAGCAAAAGACTGGAAGTGTAGTCGATATTATAGGGCACTGGAATGGGAGTCAGTTCTCATCCCATGTGTAATTTTATCTTGGGAAAGTCACTTCATTTCTCTGGGCCTCAGTTTCTTCATCTGTAAAATGGAGGAGTAAGACTAGATGATCTCTAAAGTCTCTTCTAGTTTTGAGATCAGATCTATGCCAGCAATAAGGCCTTTGAGGCTGAGATTAAGTCATACTTCTAACTGTATACTTGTATGAGGAAAAGATCCTTTAAGGGCATCTATTCACTTCTCTGGAACTTAAGTCTACTTCTGAGAAAAGCATCTGTGAAGTCATCTGCCTTGTCTGGAGCATAGGTCTGCTCAGAATTTCAAGAGAGTATGTCACTGAAGTTAAGTCCTACTCAGTTCTGAAGCATCAGTTGCTCATTTGAATGTGACAGGTTATATAATTAATACTAGAATGACTGGAGAAGACATTTACTTCAGTGATTTTCACATAAAGATTTGGAGAATTTTTAGATTAATAGCTGGGGAAATATTGAAACCAGAACTCTTTGATGATCACGAAAAACTATAATTTACCTAATCATATATAGATAATTAAAATTTTGTTACTCATCATAAGTTACAGTGGGTCATTCACGGAGAAGACTCAGAGAGGAAGGGCAGGGAAGGGCAGGAAATTGATCAGATAGAGGATAGATGAGCGTATGTGGAAAGGGTTCCTGCTACACTTGGAAAGAAGTTGAACTAGAAGACATCCAGTGTTCCTTTCACATACGTGATTTTGTTATTTTGGGAATGTTCCCATTGCTAAAGTGCTAAAACCCTGGAAAGTTTGTGAGGGAAGAAAGATTTTTATAAAAATTCAATAATTCAATTCAACAAATATTTATTACGTGTCTACTCTGTGCAAGGCACTTCTTACTGGACTGGAGAAACTCACAAAAATGGAAAGATAGTACCTGCCCTCAAGGAACTTGCATTCTGCCAACTCTACTTTGGTAAATTACCATCTTAATCACCACATTTCCCCTAGTGTTTTTTCCAATGGTATTTCATTACTTTGCTGAATCCTTGGCAGTAGCTACAAACTTTACTTCACGACCCTCTGTTAGGCAAGATGGGTTAAAGAGGGATGAACAGGAGGTATGGATGCCTCCTTGTGACTTTTTTCCATTGATTTCTAGGGGACACATTTTAACTAAACAGATTTATATGTAATTCATACGCCTTCAACTCTTTTGTTTGCCAGCAGTAAAAGGCAATAATTATTTCTGCTACTGACAGTCTAAGCCACACAGCATCATGCCATGGGAAGACCATGGCATGGCATCTTACAGTTGGAGGAGATCTTAGATCCACATATTCATTTTACAGTTAAGGAATCAAAGGCATGGAAAGCTGAAGTGACTTCTTCAAAATCACATAGCTAGCTATGACAGAGTAGGGATTAGAACCTGAGTTTCCTGACTCCTAGCCCAGTGGTTTTTTTTTTCCTAAAGTGCTATGCTCACTCCCTCTTATACTATGCTTTTGAAGAGAAACAGCAATAAATAGAAAAAAGTCCTTTATTTACTATTTGAAATTTAGGTGGCACGGAAATTTTCTAAAATCAGAGACATTGCTATCCACATTTTGTCCTAGGGCAAGAGCTGAGTTGTGAACAAGATAGTCAAGATGGTTCCACACCAAGGTTTGGCACTGTCATAGTGCCATAGGAAAAAAGTGGTAGATTTGGATTCAGAGGAACTGGATTTAAGTCCTGGATCTACCATTTACTTCTTGTGTGACCTTGAGCAAATCACAACCTCTCTGGCCTTCAGTTTCATCGACTGCAAAATAAGAGTCTTGGAGTAGATAAACTCAACATTCCCTTGTGTCTCTAAAGCTGTGATCCTATGATCTCATGACTATGAGATGAGGTGTAATGGTGAGTCACTGGGAGAGGAAATGTACCTATGTGAGCACTGAACTGTGCCCTACCCACCAGATGTTTGTGTTGTAGGGCAAAGCCTCTCCCAACTACCGTCTTCAAATTTGCTGCTTGTTAATTACAGCTCTAGCTAGGATGACATCATTGCTTTAACAAAATAGAACAATACCTTTCCTTTGTATCGTGCTTTAGGGTTTAGAAAGTGCTTTGTCATTCTTTATTTCATTTAATCCTCAACAACCCTGGG
The DNA here is from genome assembly GCF_900497805.2 of Vombatus ursinus. NCBI lineage: Eukaryota > Metazoa > Chordata > Mammalia > Diprotodontia > Vombatidae > Vombatus > Vombatus ursinus. The sequence continues at coordinate 9,425,393 of NW_020948983.1, forward strand.
AAATGAGAAATAGAATTGTTTCCAAAAGAGTGTAGACATTCAGACCCCCAGCAACCATGTGGGTGCCTCAATGGACATCCCTGCTTATTTGTTGGCAAACTTTCTGCCCTCTATCATGTTTTTACCTTCAGTGTTCAGCTGAGAGTCTTATGCACAGGAAATTAGAAGTGGCTGTCATGCTGACATGTACAAATTGGCAATTAGAGCTGAAATAATTTTGTTTTGGACTCTTATTCTTTGGCTCTCCTAGAATGCTGGATATTTTATCTTTATATCTTTTCATGAGGTAGAGATTGCATGAAGATCTTTAACTGAACCCTTACCACACACCCTCATCCACTTTCCCATACCTTGTCCTTAGGCTGATCTGATGAAACAGAGAGTAGGAAATTTGCTGGCAGCTTTCTCTAGGACCCCCTAGTTTGCTCAGCATCCAGCCACCCCTGTCTCACAGGTGTATTGAATAAAGCCTCCAGTCATCACTGCAGCAGAGTCTGTAGCTTGTCATGGCTCCAGACAAGCAGTACTTCTCTGTGCACACTGCCAGTGGCTAGACTGATAGCTTGTCTTACAAATAAATAGCAATTGGTTTCATGGAATCTCTGAAATCTGGCATTAATTATTGAACTGAAAGGACAGCATGAGGATATGGCAATTTTAAGTGTGATTAAGAAGTGGTATGTGGGGTCTTTGGAATGTCATAACATATTTTTGTTATTCCCTCCCTCCCTTTCTCCCTCTCTCTTTTCTTCCTCCTCTCCTTTCCCTCCCTTCATCCTTTCCTCCCTTCTTCTTTTCCTCCCTCCCTCTCTTCCTTCTTTCCTCCTTTTTAAACTGATGCTTACTGACCCTGAGCTCACTCAGAACCTCTTCCCAACTTTCCACACTGCGGGCAGCAACGCTGCACTAGCAGATCTAAGGACCTGGCACGTGGGCTTGCAAAAACAAACAAACAAACAAACAAACAAACAAAATCCAACCCCATACCTCAGTCTGCTCTCCTTTCCAGAGACTCTGGATCCAGGCTGCAGAAATTTGCTTGACTATGACAGCCAGTCAGCCAGAAGACTGCTGGGGGCTGCAATAGTCAGCCAGCACTGCAGCAAGCAACCCAATAGCACCAACCAGCACTGTCTGAACTGCCAGTGCTGGGCCAGAGAACTGAAGAACAGAAGGAGCAGGGAAGGATACTGGGACTGGATACTCTGTGTGTGTGTGTGTGTGTGTGTGTATGTGGTGAGGAGGAGCTGTGTAGCTCTCTTTCTTCAAGAGAAAGAGCATAGCATCCAACTGGGGCCACTTGTGTCCACCCAAAAGTCACTTGGGGCAGAGGCAGAGTTTTTTACCATGACTTGCCAAGGATGGAAAGAGGTTGAGATACTCTGAAATCCAGCCAACAAGGAAATCACCCTCAGAGGAGACAGAGACAGAAAGTGAAAAATAGAGGAAAATCAGGGGAAAAAAGACTGAAATTACCAAAGATCTTAAGAAGAAGAAAACTTAAAGACCTTGAACGTAAGCAGATAAACAAACAGGGAAAATATTTAAAATGAAGGAAATATGGCCTCCAGATTTAGGAAATCAATTCAGGCATCTATGTCTAAATATTGTAAAACAAAGGATAATGATCCAATGTGAGACAGAAGACCCTGTGGAATGTGAGAACATGGAACCACAACACTCTATTCCTGAATGACTCAAAAGAAAAGGTAGTATTGTGATAGTAGAGTTTCATATATCAAAATAATATGCAGAATAGAAAAAACAAACAAACTGGAATCCATGATGGCCAAGTCTCACCAAAAAATAAAGGAAAGAACAATAGACTGTGAATGTAAATATACAAAAGTGAAGGACAATTTAGAAGAAGAGAAACAAAAAACAATAACATTAAAATAAAATACACTTAGTATGCAAAAAACCCAAACTAAACCAATCAAAAAACAAAACAAACAAACAAACAAACAAAAAAACCCAACCAAACCAAACCCTACTGACCTTGAAGCTAGAAAGTATAGAGACAACCTAAGAATCATAGGTGCCGCTGAAGAACATGGCAGGATGAAAAACCTTAACACCATAATGCAGAAAATAGTAGAAGAGAACTGCCCAGAACTTCTGAATAGAAAATGAAATATCAATTGAAAGAATACATAGATTGATTCAGGGGTCAGAGAAGGAAGGCTGCAAATTCTAAGACACATAGTGGGTTAAATTTAAATTTAACAATTAAAAAACAACAAGTTTTACAAGTGATCAGGAGAAAGATCTTCACATGCAAAGGAAAGGACATTTGAATAATGCAAGACTATTCTGCATCCACCCGAAAACTTAGGAGAGAATGGAATAATGAGTTCTGAAGAGCAATGAAATTCAGGTTGTAACCCAGAATAACCTATCCTGTAAATCTGAGCTTAACCATAAATGAAAAAAAAAAAGATGGGTGTTCAATTATAAAGAGTTTTTGAAACTTTTTTTAAGAAAACCAGAAATGAAGAGTTTTTTTCTCCTTAAACACCCCAAACAATAGAAATAAAGGAGGGGTAACTAAATGTAGCAACCAAAGACAACAAGAGCAGCAGAGTGACAACAGAGGGACTGGTCAGAGACTTCTTTCTAAATGTATACAAGATGACAAATTTTAGATGGAAGCATAGTGTAAAACAGTAAAAAGACAGGCCTAGGGCATTATGGATAGGACCTGGTGACATCCTACCTACAGATTTATCTTTTTTTTTGTGAGACTACATTACAACATGGGAGGATACATGAAAAATGGGGAAGGGAACAAGAAAATAGAGAGGAATGTGGGATGTGTCACAGTCAAATCAAGTGCTAGGAAAACGAGGGGAAGGTGATACCTGTGGTCTCCAAAAGAGAAGAGGCTTCAGAGGAGTGGATGAGAAGAGGGAAGAGATTTAAAAGGGAGTGGGAAAGGAAGGTGTTGCAGAGGTGGTGGGAAGGGGTTCTGATGAATGCTTCTATGGGTAAAGAGAGTTGGTCTGTGAAGATTGATGGGGACTTTGCATTGGATGTGATTTAAGAGATTTGGTTTTTGAAAAGTCTACTCATCCTTCCTTGGGGTGAGGAGGGTTTGAACTCCTGGGGGTGATTGGCACCTAATGGAGTGGGAATACATGGATGCAGGCAGGAGATTTTGAGGTAAATGAGGGAAAAAAGTTAACTAGGGGGAGTATAGATCAATGGTGGGCTGCATAATTAGGAACATGTTGGGGGAAGGACCCTACCATTCAGTATTGTACTCTCTGATAACTGCAATAATTGGCATTGTTCTGAGAATAAGACACAATGGAAAAGGGAAATTCACAGGAAAGGCTCTAAAAAGCAGTGGCAGAAATCACCAAGAGGGGAAAGTCTAGAATTGATACCTTGGAACTTTTGATTTCCTGAAGAATATAGAGGGACCAGATAATTATAAGGGTCATGATTCAGAAAATATGGGTCTAGAGGAGACAGAAAGAGAGGATGGATAATGAAGAGAGTGAGAGAAATCATTTTTGAAAAGGGATACAAAAATGAAAAAAAAATCTAATGAACTGGTCTATTTGAAAGGGGGAGGAGAGGTAGAGGAAATCTAGTTGAGAGGAAAAAGGTGGGGGAAAATTATATAACCAGATAAAATCAGGAGAGAAAAAGGAACTCAAAAGCAAAACCCCAAAGGGAAAGAGAAACAAATGAGAGGAAGGAATTAAGGGTGAAGAGAAGAAAGCCACCTTAAAAAAATTAAGTTAAAGTAACTGAATGAATGTAGTACCATGTTACAGCAGAAGAGGGAAAATCATAGCTTCAGAAAAAAAAAACCAATAAACCCCACTAATATTAGGGCCAGATGGAAGAAAATATAAATCCAACTCATAATTTTAAATGTTAATAGGTTAAAAATCCAATAAAAAAAAGAATGAAAGAGTGGATAAGAAAACAAAACTGTTCAATCTGTTTCTTAAAAGAAATATAAAAATAAACAAAGACATTCAAAATAAATTAAGGAGATAGAAAATTTTTTACTATGCATCAAATGAATAAAAAAAAGCAGGAGTTGTAATCATGCTTTCTGACAAAGCAAAAATAAACATTCAAAAAATGAAAAGGGATAAACAAGGAAACCACATTATGGTAAAATAAACCATGAGCAACAATATCTCAACACCCAAATTAATAAAGAAAACATTTGAGCCACAAGAAGACATAGACAGTAATACAATGGTAAAAGGAAACTTAAATTTCCTTCTCCCAGTTTTTGATAAATCTAATAGAAAATAAAGGAAAAATATGCAACTAACCAAATTTCTTGAGAAACTAGAATTAAAAGACAACATTTTAAAAATGTGACTGCAAAATAATATCAATATTTCTCAATACCATGTGAAACTTTTACAAAAACTGCCCATGTATTAGGGAACAGAGATATTGTTTAAAAAATGTAAAAAGGAAAAATAGTTAATGTATCCTTTAAAGATAAAAATGCAATAAAATAATTATTGGCTCAGAGATCAGACCCAAATGGAAACTTAACAATAAAATTCTAAATAATGAATAGGCCAAAGAATAAATCATAGAAACAATTAATAACTATGTAAAGGGAAATGATAATGATATAACAAGATAAAGTTCCTAGGATGCAGCTGAAGTAATCCTCAAGGGAAAAATCATAACCTTATAAACATACATTAACAAAATATGAACTGAATAAGCATTTAAAAAATAGAAAGTCCACAAATAAACCTAAAATAAGGATAAAAGAAGAGCTGTTAAGAACTAGAAAGGGAATTAAATTGGAATTTTAAAAACTATAGAAATGACAAAACTAAGAGCTGGTTCTTTCAAAAGACTAATAAAATTAATAAATGCTTAGAAATCTGATTAAAAAGAAGAGAGCAGAAAATCAAATCAATAAAATAGCAAATGAGGAAGATGAAATCACAGCAAAATCAGGGGAAATAAATTAACCAGAGTGCCAGGATGATTCAATATGAGGAAAACAATCAACATAATCGTATTAAAAATCCAAATATCAAAAAGTGCATGTTCATTTTAATAGATGCAGAAAAAGCTTTTGACAAAGTAGAACTCTTAATAGATGCAGAAAAGGCCTTTGACAAATTATAACACTCTTTTGTGCTAAAAATCTTATAAAGTATAGGCATAAAGGGAACTTCTTTTAATATCATGAAAAGCATCTATCTAAAGCAACAGACAAGCACCATACACAATAAGGATACACTAGAAACTTTCCCAATAAATACAGGAGTGAAACAAAGATGTCCACTCTCTCTATTATTATTTGATGTAGTTATGGAAATGCTAACAATCGCAATAAAACAAGAGAAAGAAATTAAAGGGATAAAGAAAGGTTAAGAGGAAATAAAACAAAAAAAGAGGAGATAAAACCATCCCTATTTGCTGATGAAATTATTATTTTTTTAAATCTTAAGGAATCAGCAAAGATAGTAATTTAGACAATAGCTTCAGCAAAATTGTAGGTTACAAAATAAATACTCAAAAATCAATAGCATTTCTATATGATAAATCTAAATTTATATTGTATTATATATTACATAAGGAATATATATTTTATTGTATATTTATTACATGATATATGTCATATATGTAATAATATAAGGATCTAGATAATAAATATAATAATAAAATGTAAGAAGCAATAATAGAGAAGGAAATTTCCATTCCAAATAACTACATTTATAAAATATCTGGGGGTCAGTCTCCCAAAACACACAAGAGATTCATATAGATTCAATTAAAGTTCAAAATAGTATTAAAAATGTAGCATAGTATTCAAAAATACTTCTTAAAGAAATAGAGAACAACTCAAATAGCTGGAGAAATATTCAGTGCTCATGGCAAAGCTGTTCCAATATAATAAAAATGACAATACTACCAAAATTATGCTTTTCATATTATATCAATCAAATTACCATTAGAATACTTTATAAAATAGTAAAATTCATTTGGAAAGAGAAAATATCTGGAATATCAGGATATATGATGAAAAGAGCTAGGGAGAAAAGGGGAATAGAACTTCCATACCTCAAAATATATCATAAAATAGGAGTCACCAAAACCATCTTTGTATTGGTTTAAAAAAAGGAGAGAGCATTAGAATAGACTAGATAATGAAAAATCAGAAACAATAGAATTCAATAGTTCAGTGTTTAATAAAGTGGAAAACATAAGTTACCTAGGAAAAACACTAAATGAAAATACAAATCCAATATTAAAGATCATCCTATAAAAAACCAGAAGAGAAACAGATCATATACCTCTTACATTTATGGGTAGGAGTTATATCTTTGACAAGAAATAGGAGCAATTACAAAAGCGAAAACAGATAATTTGATTATTTGAAACTGAAAAGCTTCTTCAGAGACAAAATTAATGCACCTCAAATAATAAGGAAAGTGCACATGGGAGAACACAATCTTTGTATAAGTTTCTTTCACAAAAATTTAATATTCAAGATATACAAACATGTATCTATGTCACTATCTATAACTAATAGCCCTTTCCTAATAAAGTGGTCAAACAATATGAGCAAACAGTTCCCCTCAAAATTCAAAATATTCACAATCACATGAAAGAATGTTCCAAATAATTTATAATAAGAGAAATGCTAATCAAAACTAAGGTTTCACCACACATTCTGCAAATTGTCAAAATAAAAAATGGCAATAGTCAGTGTTGGAGGGGTTGTGGAAGAATTAACACACTAATACATTTTTGGTAGGGCTGTGACATTTTGGGAAAGGAATTTGGAAATATGTAAATACAGTGACTAAAATGTTCATATCTTTTGATCCAGAGACTCCATTATTGGGCTTATACCCCAAGGAAGCTATTGATAAAAAGAAAATCCTCATATACTCCAAAATGTAACTTGTAGCACTTTTTGTGATAGCTAAGAGTTGGAAGCAAAGTAGATCATTTCAGAAATGGCTAAACAAATTGTAGTACATTTATATAGTGAAATATTACTGTGTTGTAGTAAATGATATATGAGATGAACACAGAGAAACATGGAAATATCTATATGAACTGATGCAAAATGAAGTAAGCAGATCCAAGAAAACTACATACACTGTAACTACAACAATGTAAATTTAAAGAACTATACATAAAAAAAATTAAAGTTAATTTAACAAAATCATAAATATCAAGCAGGATTCTAACGAAGAAATATGAGAGAACACTCCTGACCTACCCCTTAATGGAAGTTGGAGGTCCACAGGTGTTACACATTGCACGTTTTCAGACTTTTTCAATGTATTGACTTCTTGTATTGTTTTATTTTTCCTCTCTAAAAATTAATATTTGTTATATGGGATGGCTCCTGGGATGGGGAGATGAAAGAAGAAAGATACTTGGGATAACTATGGTTATATAATAAACAGAACACTTCAATAAAAAATATTTTTTAAAAATAGATATCTGAGAAGAGAATTTTGATTTCTGGACCATAAAAAAAAATGTAAGATAGCTTCTGGGCTAGAGATGAAATGCACTTAATGAGGACAAATAAAATACATTTTCCCAAAGTTCTGTGGATTTAATCTAGTGTGCTTTAAATTGAAAATGGAGAGGGAGAGAGAAAGCTATTTACATATTTCTGTCAAGGAATTACAAGATGGTACTGTAATTTGAGCTAAACATATGGAAAGTAATTTAGGAAAATAATAGGAAGTGGAGCATGGTAGATAGTATTTAATTGAAGATCAGAAAAGGGGGAAAATAAAAAATATTGTCATGGAAGTATCTTGCAGATTACCTAGACAGAAAGTGGAAATAAATGATAATATGAGGCTCTTGAAGGCAAGGCATCTTCCATTTTTGTCTTTGTATCCTCAACTCCTGGGGTTCCCCTCCTTCTATTTTGTTTTTTTGGATATAATTTAGAATTAATTAATTTTCCATGATGTAGAGTGGAAATTTCCTGAGGCCAGGGATTATTTCATTTTTGCCTAGCACCTAGAATATTACTTGGCATAAAACAGGGGCTTAAGAGATGATGGACTGACAGGGAGGAAGGTCCATCAAATACCCAATATTAGAGTAGAGTGAAAAAAAGAACACCTCAACTGCTTTTATCCTCATAGAGAGAAATCTGGCACTTAATTCCAAAGCCTTTACTGTTGTCAACTTTTTTTCTCAGTACTAGTGGTTCTTAATTTTTTTTTTTTTGGACTAGGCAATGGTGTTAAGTGACTTGCCCGGGGTCACACAGCTAGTAAGTGTCAAATGTCTGAGGCCGGATTTGAACTCGGGTCCTCCTGACTCCCGGGCCAGTGCTCTATCCGCTGTGCCATTTAACTGCCTGCCCCCCCCATCTTTTTTAAATGTGTAAGTGTGTGATAGATTCATTTTGAAATCTGGTGACAGCTATAGACCCTTTCTCAGAATAATGATTTTAACCCATAACATAAAATTTGAGATCACAAAGGAGACTAATTATATTGAAATATATCTATCACAAATGTTAAAAAATGAATTTATGAACCCCAGGTTAAGAACCTTGGTCTGGAAGGAAAGTCTCCATTTCTAGAGTCAGGTTCTTTTGGGACATAGAACCTCCAGTACTCTAGGTAGCAATTAGGTCACTTAACTTGTCTTTGAACTTTATTTCCTCTTGTTCATTATAAGCATTGCTCTTGTCCCGTGGCTTTATTTAACTTAGGGTCAGAAAGTCTTATAATTCCCATTGAATGTTTAATTGACATCCTTTAATCCTTCAGGATCATGTCAAAACTGCCCTTGCAATGAATTGCCGAGAGCTGTTTGGGTCTTGCTTCTCTGGAACCACTTTGCTCTAGGCCAAATTCTTGACTTAATCATACATAAATACTCTATAACTAGCCTTCCAGTCTTTGCCCCATACAATGTAAACAAGATTTGGTAATAGTGATGACTTTATCTATCCTGGTATTGGTTGGAGACTTTTCTCTTCTAAGACTAATACAATGTTAAGATGAATTCAATTCTTTTCATGTCTTAGGATAATTTCATTCTTCAAAAGCCAGAGAAACCAATTTTTTTTTCCTGGATGTGGTTATGACCAACAAATAGGTAGTAGTTCTTCAAGTAAAAATGTTGGGAGCCTTGAAGGGAAGCGATACTCCTTTTCAGAATCAGTGATAGAAAAAGAGAGGAAAACCCAGAGTCTGAAATTTGCTCTACACTTGGGGAGAGTAGAAGTCAATTTTTTTTTTTTAAGGATGGATGAGATTTCATGGCCTAAATTTTTACAGAGGAAGTTTGCTTAAGGAGTTTGAGAAGCACTCAGTAATGAAACTCAAGACACAAAGATAAATTACTCTGAGGAGAAAGAAAGGGGAGACTGTCTAAAGAGATTAATTTGGGTATGTAAAGGATTCATCTACCAACTTGATTTAAGGCCTACCTAGATAAGAAAAGGATTAATATAAAAGAGTAAATGAACCTATAAGATAAGTAAGGAGCACTAAAGCTCAGAATAAGCTGAGACTGATGTTGAATGTTAAGACCAACAAAGTGCCTTTAAAAATTATTTTGGGGGCAAGAACATTAAGGAATGGATAGGACCACTGCTTGGGGAAGATGGAACAATATTTAGCAGGTAATAAGATAAGGAAAAAATACACGATTCCTCTTTTCCTCTTCTCTTTTCTATGCTAAAGAGAATGTTCTTCAGACTGGGAAGGATAAAGGAAAAATGGTTGGGTATTGATACCCAAGACAAGTGAATAAATGATAAGGGAGGACCTAGACTATCACATTCTATTGAGATTACACTTAGGTGCGTTTGAAACTGGTTGGCACAAAGAACAGTCATTATGGGGTCAGTATTAGCTCCTACTGGTGTCTAATGTAGTATCCTAAGGATCTGTCCTTGGCTCTGCACTAACATTTTTATTGATGTCTTGAATGAAGGCATATTTGGCATAAGTTCAGTCTATCAGGTGCCATCCCTAGAGTAATAAATCTGTTCAAATTACATAGAGGGAAGACTTAACAGGTTTTTTTTTTAAAAGGTTTGGGAGGTCTGGTAAATTAGACCATCAATCAACTTGTTCATCAGTCAACTTGATCAAATTGTTTTTTTCAACCTATTTTTAGTAAAACATCTTTTAACATCATTACCCAGTATTTTAAAAATCTCCTAGAGAAAAATGTGTAATTTTTAATTAAGGGAAACAGTCTCATTCATTTGTTTATATATTCAATAAAGATTTATTAAGTATTTCCTGTATCATGAATTCTCAACCTGGGATCCATGAACTTGCCTTTTTTAAAAAAATTGATAATAGTATTTTATTAAAATTGGTTTCTTTTGTTATCTTTATATTTTATTTTATGCATTTAAAAACATTATTCTAAGAAGGGGTACATAGACTTCACCAGAGTGCTAGAAGAGTTTATGATACTAAAAAAGGTTAAGAACCCCTATGTCATTTGCTCATCACTTGGTGGTATACAAAAAGAAGGCATGATCCCTGCACTCATGGAATTCATGATCTAATGATCTAAAAGTGAACCTAAGGTAAGTCTAGAAGGTGGTAAGTGCATAATAGGAACATAAAGACCAGGGCAGATATATTTTACATACACCAAAGTACCAAAAAATATCTTGCTAGTCAATATGCCATCTCTGGAGGCAACACGGAGAACTGGATTTAGAGTCAGGAAGACATGAGCTCAAATCTCTTCTCAGACACTTGCCAATGTTATCTTGATAAAGTCACTTAGGCTCTCTTTGCCTCAGTTTCCTCATTTGTAAAAAGAAGGGAGTTGGATTTGAAGGCTCTAAAGTCTTTTCTAGTTTTAAATATTTGATCTCATGGCATTAAACACTTCATGGTCTTCAAAATTCCTTATTTTCTCTTTAGAAACAAGTTTGTGAGAGGGCCTGTCTGGCAAGAGTGAATTTAATCAGTTACAGATATAAAGATAGGGAGCAGTATTTATAGGCACCTACATGGTACTATGAATAGCATGCTGAACTCAGAGTCAAAAGGAGCTGAGTTGAAGTTCTCCTTCCAATACTTACTTGCTGTGTTGCTAATCATTTAACTATTCTGCCTCAGTTTCCTCATCTGGAAAGTGGGGATGATAGTAGCACCTACCTCCCATAATTGTTGTGAGGATACCATTAGATAATATTTGCAAAGCATTTTATAAACCCTAAAGTTATGTAAATACTGATTATTATTATTATTAGTAGTAATAGTATTAGTATTATTATTATTCTTCAGCAACAGCTTAGAGAGACATAGAGACATCCAAGAATTAACACATATTTTCATTCCTTTCCTCTCCTCTCTTTTCTTCCACTCTTTCTCCCCTTCTTACTGGCCCACTTGTTCTCAGTAAGAACTTTACTTTTCCAAAATAGTTTCTAAACACACTGAGAAGTCTGTGACTTTAGGCAAAACTACCTCTATCCAAGAGCTAGCTTCAGCTTCACAACTGTTAATCCTGCGCTGCTTTGAAAGTGGGCAATTAGCAGATTCATGGCTTCATATATATTTACAACAGGGCCCTGAGACATTAGAAATGCAATTGGAATGAAAGCCATTATAATCTAACAGTTCTCTCTCAGGACAGCCCACAAAACCATTATGCTTTCGGGAGCTAGAGGTAATTGCTTTAGGTGATAAGTAAATTTTTCTGCTTGCTGATAAAGATACCCAACACTTCCTATGTGCAATACCCCATTGCAATAGACAATTGTAGATTAAAACAAGGATAAATAATTCTCCTCAGCTGGATTCAGGTACAGGAATCTATTTTCACTTCCTTTTCAAATGCTAAACACCCGTCTGCCATGTGCCTGAGGCGTGCAATGGAGGTAGTTAATGCAATTCCCCCCAAAGTCTTCTGCTATCCCTATCTACCCTCTAGTAAAATGAATAGATTGGATAATAGGTCCTTACATTACTCCAGTGATGTGTTCCTGAGCCTTGGAGAAAGGATTCATTTCTTTGGGACTATTTTATATGAAAGTTTTTTTCTTGGGAGCAACATCCCTGATGTTTGGTGATTCCAGCTTACCTCTTATCAAAAAGGCCTTACACAGAAAACTTTCCATTTTCCCCTTTCTCTCTTACATTCTTTGCTGCCAAAGTAAAATGAAAGGTATGCCTTGGGATCAGGTTGACTACCTCCTCCCAATTGACCACAAGGGTTAATTAGATAACTCTAGAAATCTGGATATAAGTAGCATACAGACACATGGATTTTCCAGGCCGTGTTGACAAAAGATAAATTTGGTGTCATTACAATACTTCCAGATCTTTTCTTATAGTTACATCCCCAACAGAAGAGACTGAACTACAGACAAGATTGAAAGTATTACATATAGATTGTTACTTCACTGTGAACCACTGGAAAAATTTACAATGGTGTAATAAAAGTTGTTCTCCATCAGAATGCTAGGCTACACACTAAGGTCATTTGTAATAGTGCTGTGTTTTAAACATATTTCTATGGAGGCCTTGGATTGAAATATACTGGTATTCGGGTTTTATGATGAATGTTCTTATAGAACCAGATAGAGAATCTAACCTACCTTTAACATAGTAGCTGATGTTATGGAAAGAACAATGGATATTAGTGACTGAAAACTTCATTCTAGTCCTGGGTCTACCCATTAAGCTGTAGTGTCTAATGGTAAATCATAACCTCTCTGAACATCAGTTTCCCCATCTGTAAAACTGGAGTATTTACAAATACTTGCACAAATGCAAATATATTTACTTTGACCAGGAAATCGTAGGATCTTGAGCTGGAGAGGTACCTAAGCCAAATCCCTCATTTTATGAATGAGATACCTGGGGCTCAGAGAGACTAAATGACTTGTACATTTGGGGGTGTGTGCGTGTTAAAAATTATGAAATGAATGAACATCAAGAATATAAAAAGAATAGGAAAAGAGGATTACATGTGAAACTGAAAATCTTTATTATATACAACTTGCTTTTAAAAAAAGGTTTATAGGGGCAGTTGCTGTTCTTTGTCCTTCATTCTTGAAGAGACCCAGTGACATCAGGAAGGTGATATCTTGACTTACAAGTGAATTGGATTTAAGTGAGGCAGGGCTGTGTAAAGTCACCAGCCTCACTCTCTCCTCCAAAGCTTTCTGGGTCCAGTGGCAAGACAGATCAGGATGACTAGAGATGGCTACAGTTGTAGTGGGAGGCCTTGGCCTTTTTATACTAAAATCTTTCCCAGGTCTCAGTTTGTCTCAGGCAACACCCATTCAGTGACTAAGGCTAGATAAGAAATGAGGCAAAAAATAACCTCTTTTCCTACTTAAAAAAAATATCAATCTGGGAGAGGAAGACCCTTAAGGTTTCTGGCCAGAATAGAAACTAGCTATTTATACTCACTCTGAGCCATCAAAACCCAGACAATGACCAAGTAAGGGTTGGGCTAGGACCTATTGTTGGACAATCTATGAGAGCCAGAACGATTTGGGTTTAAGGCATGGACTCCATTTGAATTCCAATGGGCTTTATTGAAGCCTGATTTTCCAGCTCCATATTTCAAGAAATCAGAAGTGAAACTACATAGGGCAAAAGAGTTAATTGCCCAGTTTTTTTTTTAAATGATGGAATAGATAAATAGGGAAGAGAAAATACAATTTAGCCTGTAAATCCCAAGATATCTTGTGAGGTTTCAGAGATCAGAATTTATATTTCTTTCATCAGAGCACTCACAGGTAAGAGGATGATTCAAGGGGAAGCTAGGTGGCTCAGTGGACAGAGCATTGGCTTTGGAGTCAGGAAGACCTGCGTTCAAATCCAGCATCAGATACTTACCAGCTGTGAGATCCTGTGCAAGTCACTTAATCCTGATTGCCTCAAGGAAAAAAAAAGGTTTATAATAGATTAAATGTGTTATTTTCAAGTATGTCCTATTAGGGTTGCCTTCTGAACTTCTTTCCCTTCTCTGCGTTAGGGAAAAACAAAGCTTCAGTGACCCTCTTTTCTTTTTCTTTTTGGTGAGGCAATTGGGGTTAAATGACTTGCCCAGGGTCACACAGCTAGTAAGTGTCAAGTGTTTGGTCTGAGGCCTCCTGACTTCAGGGCCGCTGCTTTATCCACCTAGCTGCCCCTAATGACCCTCTTTTCTTTCTTCTTTTTTGGGCAAGGTTATTCCTTTTCCTCCCCCTTTCCCTCCCCCCCCAAAAGAAAGAAAAACACCATCCTTTTAACAAACAAGCAAGTTGAAGCAAAACAAATCCCCATATTTGTCATATCCAAAATTGTATCTTTTTTTTTCTATAATTGTCTATTACCCTTCTACCAGGAGGTGTGTAACATGCTTCTTCAGTTTTTATCATCAGGAATTATGGTTGATCATCACATCAGTCATTCTTAAGTCATTTAAAATTGTTTTCCTTTATACATTTATATTTTATGTATATTTATATGGATATACATTTAATATTATATAATTTGATTATCACTATGTATCTTCTCCTGGTTCTATTTATTTTATACTGTACCAGCTCATATAAGTGCAACATCTCTGAAATCACCGTTTTTTGTTACTTCATATAATACAATGCTTTATTGCATTCATTCGTATGCTATAATTTGTTCAGTCATTCCTTAATTTATGAGTATTCCCTTTGTTTACATTTGTTACAAGAAAAATGTTGTAAATATTTTTGTATGTACAGATCTTTTCTCCCTTTCTTTGACTTCTTTAGAGCATAGACCTGATAGTGATATTTCTGGGTCAGACTGTACATGCAATTTAATGACTTTTGGGTCATATAGTTCTTAATTGCATTCCAGATTGGTGTGACCAATTCGCAGCTTCCAGCAGCGGTATACTAGTGTCCTTGACTTCCATCAAAACAACTATCATTTTCTTTTTTGTCAGCTTTGCCAATCTGATAGGTATAAGATGCTTCTTTTCTTCTATCATTACTAACTCACTTAGTGATTTCATCAACTCCCATGAGTTTACTTATCATTTCTATGAATATGATGTCCAGATTTTCATATCTAGCCCTATCCTGTCCCCTGAATTTGTCACAGATCATCAACTACCTTTTGGACGTGTCAAACTGGATGCCCCATGTGCGTCTCAAACTCAGCTTGTTCAAAACAGAACTTGCCAGTACTCTAGAGGGCACTGCTATCCTCCAGTGACCCAGCCTTTCAACCTCAGTGTCATCTTCAAATCCTTACTTTCTTTCACCCCATATACCTAATCTGTTGCCAAATTTCATCATTTCTACTTCTATGGCATCTCTTGGACATGTTCTTTCTTTCTACTCATACAGACATACTCCTAGTTCAAGCCCTCATCACCTCTTATCTAGACTTTTGAATCAGCCTTTCAACTTGTCTCAGGCAGCTGGTGGCACAGTGGATCCAGCAATGGGTCTGAAGACCCATTGGCTTGAGACACTTACTGGCTATGTGACTCTGTGTGAATCACTTAACCTCTGTTTGCCTCACTTTCTTCAGATGTAAAATGGAGATAATAATAATACCTATTTTGTAGGGTTGTTGAGAGGATCAAATGATTTGTATTTGTAAAAGTGCTTACTTAATACAGAGTCTGGCACTTATCTATGTAAATGCCCATTCCTTTTCCCCTTCTTTTGCCTCCCCTCTCCCTGATCTCATTGTCTCAAGTTTCCCCAACTTTAATCCATCTTCCACTCAGCTGTTGCCAAGGTGATTTTTCTAAAGCTTATTGCTGACCAGGTGACCCCCTGCTCAATGAGCTCCAATGGGTAATAGGATTTGTGTTACCTTCAGGATCAAATATAAACAAATGTTTCTGTTAGGCATTTAGAGCTTTTCATGACCTGATTCCTTCCCTGCCTTTCCAGTCTTATTTCACTTTACTCCGCTTTATGCACTCTAAGATCCAAGAATGTGGACTGCTTTAAGCTGCATGAACATTACCCTCCATCTTTGTTCCTTTGCATTAGCTACCTCCATGCCTTGAATGTTCTGCCTATTAAACTTTGCCTTCTCTGTCTTCTGCTGGAGGCCTTTCCGGCCCCCTCTTCTTTCCTCCAGCTACTAATGCTTTCTCTCAAATTGCCTTCCATATACTCTGTATATATCTTAGTTATTTTCTTGTTGCCTCTTCCATTAGAATGAAAGTTATTTGTTAGCTATAAATTTGTTATTTATTAGTTGTAAGGTAGTTATACAGTTAAAAGTTATTTCATTTTATGTTGTCTCTTTCATCTCTCAACTTCTTAAGGGCAGGGATGATTTTTGCCTTCATTTATATCCTCAGCACTTAGTCCTGAGAGAAATGATTACTTTTCCATCATGTTAATAATCAATTATTGAATTAGGACCAGAATTTTTTCAGAAACCTGTAGGTTGTTGAGTTTCTGAAGGACATTGCTAATACTAAGATTGAAGTAACTTTCTCCTCGATCTTGTTCAACCCCACCCAACCTTACAAGGAATTTAATCTAAGGTGGGGAAACCCACTGTGCTCTATGCAGGTTTGGGTGGGGAGAAATCCTTTGATTAGATTGCCCAAGGCCAGGCAATTTAGAAGTAAATGATGTGATCAAAATTACATTTCCTCTCCTCCTCCCCTTAATATTCACTCTCTCTCATTAATTGTTAACCAATCAGAGTGGCCACCCTCTGGTACACACACTCTTCAAGAGCATGTAAACTGAGCCCACCTGTATGATTTGTCATTGGCATTCTAGAGTCTCACTGACCCATTTTATTGGTGACATGCTAGCATTATTAATAAAGTGATTAATTACCCAGAAACTGTGTCTCTCAAACTTCTTAAATGTCACAACACAGTGTCTGGCACATATTAAATGCTTCATAAATGCATGTTGACTGACTGAGGCTGAGCCATTGGAGTTGTTTTAATGTGCATTTCTTTATTTACAAGTGATTTGTGACATTTTTTTTTTCCCGTATGACTTTTGATAGCTTGGTATTCTTTCTTTGGCAACTTTCTGTTTGTATCTTTTGACAATTTATCTATTGAGGAATAATTATCATTCTTATATATTTGAATCAGTTTCTCATAAATTTTATGGCTTCAACCAGGATTTGAACCCAGATTCCCTAATTCCAAATCCAGCTTTATTTACCAGACAGTACAGATGACCAGTCAATTTTAACATTATTGGTTTTATTTGTACAAAAATTTTTCAACTTTTATGTACTCAAAATGACTCATTTTACCTTCTGTGATCACGTTTCTCCTTTGCCTGGTTGGATAGTCTTCTATAAATCTGAAACACAGTTTCTTTCTTGTTCCTCTGATTCATTTATGATATAACCTTGTATATATAGGTCATGTGTCCATTTGGGATTTATTGTTGTATATGATGTGAAATATTGGTCTAAACCTAATTCTATAAAATGGTTTTCTAGTTTTCCCAGGAGTTTTTGTTGAGTAATGACTTCTTACTGAAGTAGGTGTGGTCTTTATTGAATACTATATTATTTTATTCCTTTGCTTCTGAATGTTGTTTACCTAATCTGTCCAGCTGACCCACCTTTCTATTTTTTAAGTAGTACCAGATAGTTTTGATGATTGCTGCTTTTCTAATATAATTTGAGATCTGATTGTAAGGTCCCTTCACCTTCTCACTTTTTTTCATTATTTCTCTTGAAAATCTTGATCTTTTGTTCTTTTGGAAGACTTTAGTTATGCTTTTTCTAGCTCTCTGAAGTAATCCCCTGATAGTTTGATTGATATGCCACTGAATAAGTAAATTAATTTAGATATTATTTTTATTACAGTGGCACTGATTTTATGTTTTTAAAAGTTGTTGGACATGACAGCTGTTGGGTTTTTTTTTTGTCCTATAAGCAGATTTGGATAATAATACTGCAATCTTGATGGGCATAGCATATCTGGTTGTAAGTTTCCTTGAAGACTTACTTATTCTTTTGCCAATCAAATGACTCAATCCTGTTTCAAGAAAGGCTTAGACTTATAGAACAATAGAGTTAAATCTGGAAGAGGTTTCAGTGCTCTGCCTAGTCCAACTGTCAGGCCAAAGACATTGGTAACACAATCAGGGTTAGAACCCAGGTCTATTTTCTCATAGGCCTGTGATAACCCTATATTTCTCCATTTTTGACAGATTTGTTTTTATTCTAGCAACTACTTTATCATGCTCAATTGGAAATCATCCTATCCATAATGGTGCTGCCACCCTCTTAAGTTGGTGTTCCCAGTAGGGTGTGAATGGAATTTAGAGATCATCTAGCCAAATCCTATCATTTTATTGGTGTAGAAATTGAGGCCAGAGGGACTCAAGCAGTAAATGGCAGAATCAGGATTTGAAATCAGGTTTCCCTAACTCCAAATCTTGCTTTATTTACCATGCAGTATGGATAACTGATTGATTAATCAACAAACATTTATTAAGTGCTTTTAATACTAGGCATCAAGATATACAAAAGGGCAAGCCTTTGTGGAGCTTACATCCTACTGGATTTAATAGAATTTTAATCCACCGACTTAATAAGCATACTTCCTATGCTAACATGTTAACATAGAAATTATTGGAGGGACCAGGATTTGTTTTGGCTTATGTTTAAATTACTAGCATTGATAGATGGAGGATATTGATTTCAATTTTTAAGAAAATAAAAAATAAATGCCTAACTGCCATCATGACTAAATCTCTCCAGGCAATGACTGCATTTGAAGATGGATTCCTGGGTTCCAACAATTTTTCAGTACAATTTCAACTTTGTCATTTTCCTCCTGACATGCATTTCTAATTACCAACTACTTTATAGTTGAAGAGTACAGCTGTTCTTTTTAGAAATGGAGAGGGCTTTTATTTCCTTTTTTTTTAAATGTGATTTTTGGTAAAATTCCTATAGTGCTCATCCCACTCCACTGGCCTCTTGTTCTGTAAGCCTGACCCAGCTCTGAAACAAGATTTGCAAAAACCCAGTCCTGAGGCTGATGGTTAATTGCGCTAATTCTGTCTTTCCTAGGTGAAGCCGAGGAGGCTTTCTCTGATAAGCTTGTAACACCCCAAGAGAGAGACTATCCAGGTAAACATGTATATTGTCCTAAAATAATTGGCTTTTATTACTAATTCCATTGTTTTTTCCTCAAGGACTGAGTAGCTGTGATGTAGTAAACTGGAGAAATATTAAAATGATACTTGACCCAACCCTCACCTCCTGCTAAATAAAGTAGATTGAAAATGTGGGCTAGGGATAAAACAAGATGCAGTTTATGTGATAGTCAATCAGAGTGGCTAGGCTAAGGAAATATCTGTATAGGAGAATATAGTAACCTTGGAATTTGGGGGAAGGGTTATTCCACAATATCCTGATACTTATTTGAGAGAAGCTCTTTATTTTTAATCAGAATATACTGTTGACAAAAATGTATTCCACCCACAGATGCATTAACATGGAAATGAAAGTACAGGCAAACTGCTCCTGGAAGTAGAGAGAAACTAGGCTTCTCTCTCCTGAAGTATCCACTCCAGTGGTCACTGCAGTAGAAAGGGTTGCCATCCAGGCAGTGGAAGAACAAAGGGTTCAATGAGCAACAAAGTGAGTTCTGTGGTTGGGAGTGCCTATCCCAGCACCTTAGTAGGTACTTAATGAATGATTAATGAATTGAATTGAAATAGCAGAGGTAATAGCAGATGAAGCTTTTATCTGGCTGTGCTTAGAAAATGTACAAGATTGTGACCTTTTTATTCAAAAACTTATATTCATTTATAAGAAGATGGGTTCGGATTCTGCCAATGATACATACTACCTCTTGGGGTACTGGGTAAGAACTTAACCTCTTAGTCTTCTAGGCCAGAGGTATTAAGTGCCCAACCTGCCCATTGGGAAATATTTAACAACATAAGTAAAAAACAAAACAAATCAATAAAACCTGTATAGCTTATATCTTAAAACTAAATCAATATGCACCCCCAGGGATTTTTATGTATGGATTGTTGTTTTCATTTTTCAGTCATGTCTGACTCTTTGTGACACCATTTGGGGTTTTCTTGGCAAAGATACTGAAGTGATTTGCCATTTTCTTCAGCTCATTTTACAGATGAGAAAACTGAGGTAAATTGGGTTAAATGACTTGCTCAGGGTCATATAGCTATTAAGTGTCTAAAATGGATTTGAACTCATGTCTTCCTGAATCCGGGCCCCAGCACTCTATCCATTACACCACCTAGCTGCCTAGTGGCCCTCATTTCTATTTGAGTTTTATACCACAAGCATAGGCAACTCTCTCCAAGACTATGAATGGTAGACAATGTGCCAACTCCTATACCAATGAAATCATAGGTCTAGTCCCTAAGCCGGGCAGGGGGATAAGAATAGAAGTAAGACCATGTCCCTACCCTCAATGAACTGTCTAGGAGGGAGGTAAGATATGTATACAAATAAACAGAAAGCAAAATGGAATGCGATATTGAGAAAAGTAAAAACAATGAGTTGTAAGCGTTCTGAAAAGGAAAATCCTAAAAGGATAATTCTCCTTGGGTTTGGAGTTAGGAGAAAAGGCAATGAGGAAAGAAATGAAGAAAGGCTTCATTTGGCCCTTGATACTTGTCTGACCTTGGACAAATCATTTCCTTTCCTTGAGTCAGTTTCCTCATGTATGAAATGAAGGAATTAGACTAAATGGCTTATAATTTTTCTTCTAGCTCTAAACTTATGATCCTAGGAGTCCAGCATTTTAGCTGGGTCTTAAAGAATGGGTAAATTTACAAAGGCTAGAGATGAGGAAGAGAGAAGGTGGGAATTCTGTTGAGGTTTAGGGGAGCTGGGACCCCAAAATGGCAACACCTGGGTCCTGCCTGAATGAATTTGACCTAAGCCTTCCTTCAGCCAAAGACAAGGTTTATTAAAAACCCACCATATTAGCCGGACTTTTAAGGAATCTGAACATTTGTATCACTAATGCAAGCAGGCCAGATTGAATCTGAGCCATGGGTCAGATTTTAAGAATCTGAGCACCTTAATGGAGGCTAAGATGGACCTTATATACAGAAAGACTGTGGGAGGATCTAGGAGTGGCTAAGTAGTCTGAGGTGACTGTGAGGTAACAGAGGAGTACGGGGAACACTGGGGACCTGGACCATGTGGCCAAAGAAGACTGGGGTCTAGCTAAGATCAAGGAGTGGGGGCCTAGGGTGGGGCCAGGTACAGGCAATGAAAGGGCAGTTAATTAACTGGGAAGGGTAAAAGCCAGAAACAATGAAAGGCCAGTTGAAAGGATTATTGGGATAATGCCTCAGCTGAAGACTTGACCATGTAGGGAAGTTCAAGGAGGTTCAAGGTGGGGGAGAAGGTTTCCAGAGCCTGTACCCCTTTAACTGTAGTAAGAGACAATCATGAGAGTGAAGGTGCCAAAGTGTGAAATCATATGACGATTTGCAGAGGATGGCGAGTAGTCTAGTTATCCTAATTTCTAAAAAGTCAATAAATTATTTGTAATACCATTTATTAGTGGAGATCAAAGAGGTAAAATCAGCTTTTACCTTACTCTGAAACTGGTATCTTCAATATTTACCTTGAAAAATTGAGTGGGGTAACTCAGAACTAACTCTACAAGATGAAATGGAAGCTAAATCACCTGGTTCCAGGGTTAACCCTGACAATGCTATTGCCAACTTAGCTCACTTTGTGCATTTATTAAGCTTCATCCAGTTGGCATTTTAGGGGAACCTTTGATTGAAATGCTCTCAAGGTTAAAAACAGAAAACTCTGTTGCTTCACAACCTTTAAACTCTTCTCCACTTTTCTTTTTTAACTGAGGGATAGAATTAGATTGCCTATCTATTCTCCACCCCTCCTCTTCCACCTGCTTTTTGCCCCTTTCTTTCCTGTTAAATGGAACAACAATTTGGGAGGTAAGAAATAAATCAGTGGGTGGTATCTTTTTTTTGTGTGTGTGTGCAGTTGGCAGTTTCCCTATTGTAAATAATGAATCTTTCCCCCTCTCCCTGCCATTCAGTAATTTACCTTTGAAACATTTCAACCTCAATAGATGGGGAAAAATATGAGGTTGCCTTCCTAACTTTATGTTGGGTGGGACTCTCAGTGAGTCTCACTTAAATGGCCCCTGTTGAGACTTTGCAATATATATGGACATGGTTTCAATCTTTTCTGGGTTTTGGCACTATTCACAGCCCTCTAATCTGGCATGTCTGTAAAAGGGCTCATGAATTCCCAGTCTTCAGGAACCCAATGAACAGTTGCCATCTCTAGGCAAAACTATAATCATAGCTGGTAATGTGTTCATGAATCAAAGACTCAAAGACTTGAAAGGGCCCTCAGAGGTCCGTCTAATCCAAAATCACCCCATGCAAGAATTCCCTCTACAATATCTAGGCCAGGCTCTAATACCTCCAATGACAAAAGAGCTCCCTATCTAATGAGGCAGTCCATTTCATTATTAAACAGCTCTAGTCCTGACAAAGTTCTGCCTTAATGTGCTTAGGTAATATGCACATTTCATCAAAGGCTTTTTTTTTGGCCAGATTGTGCCTTAACCCAAAGGAGGGACTCTAATGGTGGCATTTCAAGCACTTCAACAATGCAGTGAGATTCTAGGTTTTGTTTTGGTCTTTTGTTTTGTACTGTTTGAGGCCTTTTAGGGACTCTCATTTTACAGATTCTAAATGGCTTCTTATAGTGGGCTACAATGGCCCACTTTGCCTATGTATCCATATTCTTTATGCCCATGTGGTTAAATAGTACAACTAAAACAGGGGGCAAACAAACTAAGAGTATGACAGCTCTGTGGTACAGTGGATAGAGAGCCGGGCCTGGAGATAGGAAACCTCATCTTCTGAGTTTAAATTAGGCCTCAGACATTTACTAGCTGTGTGACTTTGGGTAAGTCACTTACCCCTGTTTGTCTCAGTTTTCTCATCTGTAAAATGATCTGGAGAAGAAAATGGCAAGTATCTTTGCCAAGAAAACCTCACATGGGGTCATGAAGAGTCAGACACAACTGAAAAATGACTGAACAACAATAGCAAAAAAAAAAATTTAGACTGATATCCCAGAGCAAGAAAAATGAAGTTTGCCATCTCTTGTTGGGAGTTTTTGTCATGTTCTTTAGGGGGAAGACAAGATACAAGATCTAGAAGGATTTCAGAAGCCATCTAGTGCCCTGCCCCAGCCCCGCCAACTTTATAGATGAGGAAACTGAGGGAAGTTAAGTAATTTCTTTAAGATAACATACAATATTAGAGTCATGACTTGAAACTATGTCCTTCAACTTCCAAGTTAGTTCTCTTTCCACTGTTCCATACTCTCACTTTCCCTTTCAGGGACTTAATTTCCTAATGTGTAAAATAAGGGTTAGACTTCGTGACCTCTAATCATTCTTTAAGGCTCTAAAATTCTGATTCTGTCATTTCTAAATAAAATAATAGAGAATTCAAATGATAATGGTAGCTAACAATTGTAGAGCATTTAAAGTTTAAAAAGCACTTTTTATTACACAGGACCTTGCAGCCTCTACATTAAAAGACCATAGGGTGTGGAACATGATATTCCATTAGGCAAAGGAACTTGGAATGCAGCCAAGGATTAACTACCCAGAGAAAATGAGCATGATTTTTCAGGGAAGGAGATGGATAGTCAATGAAATAGGGGACTTCCAAATCTTCCTGATAAAAAGACCAGAGCTCAACAAAAAAATTTGATCTTCAAGTACAAGATTCAAGAGAGACATAAAAAGGTAAATGGGACAGAAAGATACAATATGTTGTTAATAAGGGCAAAATGTTTATTTCCCTACAAGGGAAGTTGACACTTGCAACTCTTGAGAACTGTATTGTTATTATAACATGTTAAAGGAGTATACATAAAGGGGGTGGATATAAGTTGACTTTGATGCAATGATAAAAAAAAATTAATCAGGTGAGTTCAATGGATCCAAGTAAATGGATTAGTCTGAGCTAAGAAAATGTACTGAGAAAGGAGGAGGCAAACAAGGGTAAATTACATTACAGGAAAAGACACAAAAATCTATTAGAGCAGAGGTAAACAAGGGAGGGGGATGAGCATTGTTTGAACTTTACTCTCATCAGATTTGGCTCAAGAAGGGAATAACATAATCAGTTAGGTATAGAAATCTAACTTGAACTATAGGCAGTAGGAGGGAAAAGGGGAAACAAAAGGGAGGGGGGATAGAAGGAAGGGAAGAAGCAGTAAGGGTAAAGGGGAAGAAAAGGGAAAGGGATAATAGAAGGGAGGTGGGACTGAAGGAGGTGGTGGTCAAAAGCAAAACACTAGTTGGGGGGGAAGGAGACAGGAGAAAGAAAAGAATAAACAGGTAGGGCAAAGGATGAAGAAAAAGAGATAGATAGTAATCATAACTGTGAATGTGAATGGGATGAACTGTCCCATAAAACATAACCCATATAGCAGAGTGGATTAAAAACCACAATCCTACAATATGTTGTTTACAGGAAACACATTTGAAAAAGAGTGACACATACAGGGTAAAGGTAAAAGGCTGGAGCAAAATATATTATTCTTCAGCTGAAGTAAAAAAAGCAGGGGTAGCAACCCTGATCCTCAGACAAAGCAAAAGCAAAAATAGAAATAGAACTTATCAAAAGAGATAAGGAAGGAAACTACATCCTGCTAAAAGGCACCATGAAGTAATATCATTACTAAACACATATGCACCAAATGGTATAGCATCCAAATTCTTAGAGGAGAAGTTCAGGGAGTTACAGGAAGAAATAGACAGCAGAACTATACTAGTGGGGGACCTCAGCCTCCCCCTCTCTGAACTAGATAAATCTAACCACAAAAATAAACAAGAAAGAAGTTAAGGAGGTGAATAGAACATTATAAAAGTTAGGTATGATAGACCTCTGGAGAAAACTGAATGGGTATAGAGAGGAATATACTGTTTTCTCAGTGGTATATGGCACATACACAAAAATTGACCATGTACTAGGGCATAAAAGCCTCACAGTTCAATGCAGAAAGGCAGAAATATTAAATGCATCCTTTTCAGATCATGATGCAATAAAAATTATATGCAATAAAGGGCCATGGAAAGATAGACTAAAAAATAATTGGAAACTAAATAATCTAATCCTAAAAAATGATTGTGTCAAACAACAAATCATAGAAACAATCAATAATTTCATTCAAGAGAATGACAATAATGAGACAACATACCAAAACTTATGGGATGCAGCAAAAGCAGTTCTTAGGGAAAGTTTTATATCACTAAATGCTTACATAAATAAAATAGAAAAAGAGGAGATCAATGAATTGGGCATACAACTAAAAAACTAGAAAAACAACAAATTAAAAATCCTCAATTAAACACCAAATTAGAAATATTGAAAACCAAAGGAAAAATTAATAAAATTGAAATTAAGAGAACTATTTAGCTAATAAGTAAAACTAAGAGCTGGTTTTATGAAAAAACCAATAAAATAGATAAACCTTTGGTTAATCTAATTAAAAAAAAAAGAAAGAAGAAAACCAAATTACTAGTATCAAGAATGAAAAGGGTGAAGCTACCACCAATGAAGAGAAAATCAAAACAACAATTAGGGATTATTTTGCCCAACTATATGCCAACAAATTTGACAATCTTAGTGAAATAGATACATATTTACAAAAATATAAATTGCCCAGACTAACAGAAGAGAAAGTACAATACTTAAATAACCCCATCTCAGAAAAAGAAATTGAACAAGCCATTGATGAACTTCCTAGGAAAAAATCTCCAGGGCCAGATAGATTTACATGTGAATTCTATCAAACATTTAAAGAACAATTAATTCCAATATTATATAGACTATTTGGTAAAATAAGTGAAGAAGGAATCTTACCAAATTCTTTTTGTGATACAAATATGGTGCTGATACCTAAACCAGGAAGAGTCAAGACAGAGAAAGAAAATTATAGACCAATTTCTCTAATGAATATAGATGCAAAAATTTTAAACAAAATATTAGCAAATAGATTACAGGAACTTATCACAAGAGTAATATACTATGACCAGGTAGGATTTATACCAGGAATGCAGGGCTGCTTCAATATAAGAAAAACTATCAGCATAATTCATCATATCAACACCAAAACTAACAAACCACATGATAATCTCAATTGATGCAGAAAAAGCTTTGGACAAAATACAACCCCCATTCCTATTAAAAATACTAGAGAGCATAGGTATGAATGGAGTCTTTCTTAAAATAATAAATAGCATCTGTCTAAAACCTTCAGCAAGCATAACATGTAATAGGGACAAGCTAGAAGCATTTCCAATAAGATCAGGGGTGAAACAAGGATGTCCATTATCACCACTGTTATTCAACATCGTACTGGAAACGTTAGCTTTAGCAAAAAGAGAAGAAAAAGACATTGAAGGTATTAGAATAGGCAAAGAAGAAACAAAGCTATCACTCTTTGCAGATGACATGATGTTATACTTAGAGAATCCCAGAGAATCAAGTGAAAAACTACTTGAAATAATAAACAACTTTAGGAAAGTTGCAGGCTATAAAATAAATCCACATAAATCATCGGCATTTCTATATATTACCAACAAAGCCCAACAGCAAGAGACAAAAAGAGAAATTCCATTTAAACTTACTGTAGTCATTATAAAATATTGAGGAGTCTACCTCCTGAAACAAACCCAGGAACTCTATGAACACAATCACAAAACACTTTTCACACAAATAAAATCAGATCTAAATAATTGGAAAAACATTAGTTGCTTATGGGTGGGCCGAGCTAATATAATAAAAATGACAATTCTACCTAAGCTAATTTACTTATTCAGTGCCATACCAATCAAACTACCAAAAAACTATTTTATAGAGTTAGAAAAAATAATAACAAGATTCATTTGGAAGGACAAAAGGTCCAGAATATCAAGAGAACTAATGAAAAGAAATGCAGGGGAAGGTGACCTAGCCATTCCAGATCTTAAATTGTATTATAAAGCAGCAATCATCAAAACTGCTTGGTACTGGCTAAGAAATAGAGTGATGGATCAGTGGAATAGGTTAAATATGCAAGACACAGTAGTCAATGACTATACTAACCTATTATTTGATAAACCCAAAGACCCCAGCTTCTGGGATAAGAACCCACTCTTTGAAAAAAACTGCTGGGAAAACTGGAAAAGAGTATGGCAGAAACTAGACATAGACCAAAATCTCACACCATATACCAAAATAAAGTCAAAATGGGTACATGATTTAGATATAAAGGCTGATACTATAAGCAAACTGGGAGAGCAAGGAATAGTTTACCTGTCAGATCTATGGAGAACAGAAGAATTCTTGACCAAACAGGAGATAGAGAACATTACAAAAAGCAAAATAGATAATTTTGATTACATTAAATTGAAAAGTTTTTGCACAAACAAAGCCAATGCAACTAAGATTAGAAGGAAGGTAGAAAATTGGGAAAGAATTTTTACAACCAGTCTCTCTGATAAGGGCCTCATTTCTAAAATATATAGAGAATTAAGTCAAATTTATAAGAATACAAGCCATTCCCCAATTGATAAATGGTCAAAGGATATGAACAGACAGTTCTCAGATGAAGAAATTAAAGCCGTCTATAATCATATGAAAAAATGCTCTAAATCACTATTGATTAGAATGCAAATCAAAACAACTCTGAGGTACCACATCACACCTATCAGAATGGCCAACATGACAAAACAGGAAAATGATAAATGTAGGAGAAGATGTGGGAAAATTGGAACACTAATCCATTGTTGGTGGAGTTGTGAAATGATCCAACCATTTTGGAGAGCAATTTGGAACTATGCCCAAAGGGCTATAAAAATGTGCATACCCTTTGACCCAGCAATAGCACTTCTAGGGCTATATCCCAAAGAGATCACACAAATGGGAAAAGGACCCATATGTACAAAAATATTCATAGCAGCTCTTTTTGTGGTGGCAAAGAATTGGAAATTGAGAAGATGCCCATCAATTGGGGAATGGCTGAGCGAGTTGTGGTATATGAATGTGATGGAATACTATGATGCTATGAGAAATGATGAACAGGCTGACTTCAGAAAAACCTGGAAAGACTTGTATGGTTTGATGCTGAGTGAAGTGAGCAGAACCAAGAGAACATTGTACACAATAACAGCCACGTTGTGTGATGACTAATATTGATAAATTTAACCTTCGCTGGCAATACAAGGATCTAAGACATCTCCAGAGGCCTTGTGATGGAAAATGCTATCCACATGCAGAGAAAGAACTATGAAAGTCGAATTGCTATTTTTTTTTCTCTTCTGTTGAGTTTTGTTTCCTCTTTCAGATGGTTCCTCCTACTGGTTTTGATTTTTACTTACAACATCACTAATGTGAAAATATGTTTAATATGAGTGTAAATGTGTAGCCTATATCAGATTGTGTGTCGTACTGGGGAGGGTGGTGGGGAAGAAGAGGGAGAAAAATTTCAAACTCAAAAGCATATGGAAGTGATTATTGATAAATCAAAATAAATTACTAAAAAAGAGAAAAAAAGCACTTTTTATACATTTGATCTTTGCAGCAATCTTGGGAGACAGGCACTATTATTATCTTTATTTTGCACATGAAGAAACTGAGGCAGACAGAGGTGAGATGACTTGCCCAGAGGCACACAGATAAGTATCTGATGAAGGATTTGAACTAAGGTTTTCCTGATTCTATCTGCTGTACTGCCTTGTTGCTCTTTAAATGAACCTCACACAGAATCTCTATGTCTTTACTTACCAACACACATACACAAAAAAAAGTGAACAACTAAGATGTAATGTGCCTTCCCCAGAAGTATACATCTATTTAAAGTGAATGTGCTTTTCTTTGCTTGGCTGATCTTGACCATAATAATTACAGCTAGTATTTTATAGCACTTTAAGTTTTATAAAGAACTCTAAAAATAGTATCTTATTTATCTTAACAACAACACTGAAAGGTAGGTATTACTACTATTATCCCCACTTTCCTGGTGAGGAAACATGCAAATAGACATTAAGTGACTTGCCCTGGGTCACATAGCAAATAAATGTCTAGGGGCAAGATTTGAACTCAGGTCTTCCTGACTCTAAATCCAGTGTTCTCTCCACCATATGACTTAGCTGCCTTAATTCTTAATTCTTGGGTCTGAAGCCCCAGTTTTTAAAATCTGGCACTATCTTGGGGAAGGGGGACAGAAACAATAGTAGAGGAATAGTCCAATGATGCTTTTTCCTTCATTCTAAAAGATACATGTATGTAATTACTGGAGGGTGAGAATGATGCTAGTCTCTTGACAAATTTCAGCATGGAGGATACGGGGAATATGGAATTGAGAACTACAGGAGAATCTGTGCCTCTACTCTCAGGATTCCCTCAAACACAATGACTAGTTAGGAAGCTGAAGGTAATAACAAGAGACACATCTATATAGCACTTTATAATTTATAGAGTAATTTCTTCATAGCAGACCTCTGAGGTTGGTAGCGCAAGTAGGATTTTTCTCATTTTAGGTAGGTTAAACAACTTGCCAAAGGTTGTATAGAGAGTAATTGACCAAGTCTTGACTAGAATCCAGGTCTTTAGAAGATAGGACATCCATTGGTTTTTTTCTTCCCATTTCATAGTCACATTGAGGTGCTAGGGCCCAGAAGATGACCGACTGTTTCTCTGGGATTACCTATAGACCCTTGAAGACTTAGAGTGATTTTCTAATACTATTGCACATACATTCTCACAGATGAGTTCCTCTTTGATTATCCAGGTGATATCAATTAACCAGCCAGAGTTAATCAGCTTTTAGAAATAGGTTAGATCAAGGTAGTATAGTATGAAAAATCGGTACAAAAACATTTATCCAAAAGCCTGGGGATAGAGTCTCCTCGAGTACATACACAGTCCCAGGAAAAGTGGGATCCAGCTTGAAGAACACATGTAGCAAAGGTGTAACTTTCAACTCCTGGTTGGATGGAAGTCTTCTCTCCCTTAATGGAGTCCTTATGAAATTCCTCTGAGGTATTTGTAGGCCTCTGCTAGACCCTAAAGGTGGGGAGCCTTGTAGAGTCTTGGAGCTTCACCTTTTTTCCATGTGTTTAGTTTGTCCTCTCAGCTCCTGATTGGATTCATTTTTTTTTTTGAGAGGCAATTGAGGTTAAGTGACTTGCCCAGAGTCACACAGCTAGTGAGTGTCAATTGTCTGAGACTAGATTTGAACTCAGGTCCTGCTGACTTTAGGGCTGATGCTCTATCCACTGTGCCACTTAGCTGCCCATCGATTTGTTATTGTTACTGGTCCATTTTCTCTTATAACGTTGTCAGTGAGATTGGGAGGGCAAGTTTGAGACTCCCTCTGAGCTCATTCTCCTTCCTCAAACCTTTGACTCTGGTTCACATGCAAAGGGTTCTGCCTTCTCAAAATGTTCCCAGAACTCTGACTCTTCCCTGACACTCCAAGCAGTTGCTGGAATTCTTTTCTTACATATCTAGGTCCAATGCATTGCCTAATTCCTTCAACCAATCCTGACATATTTTTTATCATCTGATTTCATCTAATGACTTCAAGGACTTCATTCCTTCCCATCTTTATTAACCAATTTTATGCCTTTAATTCATGTATTGATTTAATAGAAGTATCTAGGAATTATTCACATCTATTTTTCATATTTGATTGACTGACTGATTCAATAACTCCATCAAAAGGACCTCTCACCTGATAAATAATGTTATTAGGCTTAGAACATCTTGTTATAACTAAGGCACCTACTCCCACAACCCCCCTCCCCCCAAGAGGGATCAATTTTGTGAGGTTTTTCATCATGTAACCCTTATTTCAGAGATTCTCATGATCGAATGGGTCTGAGTATACTTTGAGGGGCGTGTGTAGTATTTTATTCTTTTGGCTCACAGACATATCAAAGAAAACATATATAGATTATATGCCTAACTATATGCTGAAACCAGTTCCCCACTTGTAAGCACACCTCAATATTTCAAGGAATCTGTAATTTCTCTGGTGACGGTATTCACTCCATTGGCACGGTCATAACTCGTGCATGCTTTCTCATCTGTGAGATTCTTGTTTCTGTTTTTCCATAAATAGTCCACTGAGGATCTACTTAGATGGGGGAAGCCTTTCTATAGTTCTTTTACACCTCAAGAATACTAATAGAACGTTCAGGCTGTGCTTATATTTCCCTTATGTATTTCATAAGATTAGATCACCTGCTTTTCTTAGCATCCATTTTTTTCCCAGTGATAATCCTTATGTCACTTTTTGAGTGTAGGTTATCATTGCTTATATACTGAACATCCATGTACCATATATCTTTCCATTGCCTGTTGGGTTACATGTAACTTTAATTCCTTGTGGATGGTGATATTTCAATATTTGCAACCTTAGAGTAATACCAGAACATTTAGGCTGAAAAGATGGATCTTTGCACCAGGAAAAAAGCTTGAGGATCATTAAAAGATAGCACAATTTTCTAAATGCAACTAAATGTATCATGACTTTCTTTCATTCAGTTCTGGACCCAATTCATTACCATCAGGAAAACCTTTTTCAACTATATGAATTAATGTATGAACTCAATGGACTGACCATCAAATTGTGCATCTTGATATGGATGATGGGCATTTTCTCATCTACTTAACTCTTTATTTATGAAATATTAGTCTAATTTATTTTCAATAACCATGAATCCCTTTGAAAAAGCCCTGTAATGTTCTGAGCCTTGATTCATTCAATACATCTCTTATAAGTAAGAGCACTTGGAAGACCTCATCATCTATACGTTATTTCTCTTCCATTTGGACTTTGCACCAGACAGCCTCTATAATGGTGGCAAACACTATTGGTGAGCATGTCTCCCTGATCTATGTATCACTTGCAAATCAGAGACCACTGAACAAAACTTTTCTGTGGTTGAATTTGTCAGGGAAACCACAATGGGATCATAGAATTCTCTGCATCTTTCAATCAGTCTTGTGGCTATAAAGATGAATCATTTGTGAAAACCTGTTTTGTTTTTTCTGTTTTTATTGATGATGCCCTTAATATTCACGTACACATTCTCACATAGATTTCGTAATGCTAGAAAAACAGATATATAGTGATGTAGTTATTGATTTTCTCTTGATTTTTTTTTATATTAATATCATCTATAAATGTTTTGTTAGCTTACCGTATCCGATACATCTTACAAAACAACCTCTCAATACTTTTAAGTCTCTGTTTCATCCAGTATATATTTCCTTGGTTTGTGTTTGATGTAGTCCAGCTACTCTTTCTAACTCTATCTTTCCAGGTGCCATTTCTTTTTCTTCATAGAACATTTTTTGGGACTGGTGTATTAGAGTCCTCTGTCACTGATGATGGAAATAGGTAATTATAAAAATGATGACAAATTCGCTCCATTTTATGTCTCTTTGCTGACCTCATGCCAGTTTAATCTATGAATGCTCTTAGGATGATGTGGCTCATCTGGGTTGCATGCTGAGGTTTGTTTTTTCTTTAGATATTTTTTCCACTTTCATTGTTTTTGCCATTTTGTAAGCTGATACTTAGAGCTTTACTCAGGACAGGATAATTGGGCCTTTGTCCTAGCAAACTGAATTTTGAGGATGTCAAATTTAGGTGGCATTGACAACACTCACAGTCCTTCAGCAGTATCAAAACAACAAAAATCTAATTTAGTAATATAGGAAATGACCTGATGGAGGGATGAATTGAATTCCTTTCCTTCCTCACCATACCTTTCCCACAGCTGGTGGCTATCCTGG
Organism: Vombatus ursinus; assembly: GCF_900497805.2. NCBI lineage: Eukaryota > Metazoa > Chordata > Mammalia > Diprotodontia > Vombatidae > Vombatus > Vombatus ursinus. The sequence goes on from NW_020948983.1 coordinate 9,458,166, forward strand.
TATTTCTGTCTTTTCTTTCACATATTTGAATCCCATCTTCTCCCTATAAAGTATAATTAAAAACTCCCAACAACTGATGGCCTACTTCATTCTTCTTGCTCTGAGACATCAATAATATTTGCACTGACTTCAGAAATTCCAAGTTATGGATATGAAAATATTGTTCATATACTTCCAGCATCCACATTTGTGGTACATTCAAAACCAGTTTCATCCTTGGCTGCCAACTCTCTACTGAGGAATGACATTATGATTTTTCTGGCTAAAGTAGATTTGGAGCCTTTTTTTTAGGGGGGCACCTTTGTCTAGTGATTTATTTGCATTGGTTAAATATCTATAGGAAATGCAACAAAGTCGATATCTTTGTCATTTTTCTTTTTCTTTTCTTTTTTTTGGCATACATTGCTTATTTGGCTAGTTCAGACTGAAGCTTTTGCAATTGTTCTTAGTCTTCTCATTTCATTTTAATCATTCTAATTTGATTTTTATTTCGATCTTTGCTCTAACTAGTTGATTGTATGTGGAGAGCTATAACTAATTATGCTATGAATCCTACATTATTAATTAGTAATTTAAGATATATAAAGTTTTTTTGGTCATGTTTAGTACACACTGTATCTATTGTCTTGCATCTTTCCTCTGAAAGAATGTATTCATGATTTATAAGCTTGTGGATTGTGAGTCATCTGCAGACCTTTGACTTCTTCCATTTATCAGACCTGAATCATGTTTTCCAGTTATTTTGCGATCCTACTTTGTGCCCATTTTTCACATTGAAGTCACTGAGTCTCAAAGGGCATGTAATATGAGGGCGAACCAAACCAGTCTTTCATTTGCTACTGCAATATTCGAGCTCTTGCTTTCCAATAACCTCTCTAGTTTCTCTTAAATACAAGACTTATCTACCTTCATGTCTACCTTTGAGCAAAGACACACACTTTATCTTCCCTTTTATTCAAATAGGAAAGAGAAGTAGGTGGCAAAAAATATCACAGAACTCTCTAAATGTAATGGATATATGTATATATAATTTTATCCTTAAATTCTTGTATGAAGGATTGAAAATGTCACTCAAAGTTCTTCATGCATTTATGATACCATAGTTTCTCCATGGCTGATGTCTCAATATTGACTTCTTTCCAACATTTTGTTGTTTTAAATATCATTAAGGTGAAAGTTTGGCATTGTGGCCAATTTAAGGACCTTAAAACTCATTGATATTTTCATTAACAAGCTGAAAAAAGAATCACTTTTTGCTGGAGGCAATGACTTCTAGCTTTTGAAAGCCTAATAGTTTCATGTGTTTTTATCAAGGATGGAATTCATAATCACAGGGCTTCATGGTGCTGTTTTTGTCCTTGATTGAAATGTTACTGATTTATTCTCCATAGTTCACAGCCACAACACAACTAGAATGTGGGAGGGAAGCAGATTAGTTGGGCCTGTAAAGGTATATCAAGAGAAGACAAAGTCTTTTAACAACAACTACAAAACAAAACTCAAATAACAAATTGAAAAACACACACACACACACTAAATGCAACAAGTTATTATACTTTTGTCTCAGGCTATTTATTTAAAAGACTTCTTTTGGGGAAGAAAGAAAAATCAGGGTGAGTCACAGAAAAGATATAGTCAGATGGGAGTAAAAGGAGAACAATTTGTTAGTCAAGATATTATGATTTTGGGCCATCTGTGCACAATACTGAGTGATGAACGATATGGAATGAATAGAAAAGTTCAAGATTCCATTCTCCCCCCCCCCCCCCCCGAGGAGATTACAGTTTAGTTGGGGAAATAAGGCTTGTATAGGCACCAATGAGTATTAACAGAATTCTGAGATGGGAGAGATTACTGTGGGCTGGGTTGGGAGGAGGTGGGATTTGAGGGGAGCTTTTAAAGCAGTATTTAGAGAGGAGAATATTCTAGGTGAGACAGGAAGCATAAAAAAATGAAGTGGAAAATCATAAAATCATGAAACTTTAGTGCTAAAAGCAACTTTATAAGATGTGTTTAAAGTATGGTGTTCATTATGGCTAGAGTGGCAAGGTATATATTAGTGAACAGTGGAATATAAAGATTGTGTTAAGCCTTGAATGCCAGATAAAACATTTAGACTTTATTGTATAGACACTGGAGATCTATTAGAGGTTTTTATTAAGAAAATGACATGATTCAAGAGGCAAATGCACAAACTTAAGGTTGTGTTTCTCTATAAAATGAGACAAGGCCGACAACATTGCAAGTAATAAATAGCCTCTCACAAAAGTCTCCTTTTATAGCTTTCCTTGGGACATGTATATTACATTGTTTTGTGTAGCTAGGTGGCATAGTGAATATAGTACTGGGCCTAGAGTCAAGAAGACCTGAGTTCAGATCTGGCCACAGACTCCTAACCAGCTGTGTGGCTCTGATCAAGTCGCTTAAGTCTTTTTGCCTCTGTTTGCTCATCTGTAAAATGGGAATAACAACACCTACTTCACAGGGCTGTTGTGAGGACCGAATGAGATAATATTCGTAAAGTGCTTAACATTGTAACTGGCATAGGCATTTTACAAATGCTTCCTTGCTTTCTCTTTCTTATTATGAAGTATCTGTAATAATCTAGTTTGGTTTCTTCCCTGATGCTTCATGTGAATCAATCAATTAATCAATCCAGAAGCATTTATTAAATGTCTTCTGTGTGGCAGGTTCTATGTTAGGTACTGGAGATACAATGACAAAAGTGAGATAGCCTCTGCCCTCAAGAAGCTTACATTCTAGACACTTGACTTTTACTAGCTATGTGAACCGGGGCAAGTCACTTAATCTTGATTGACTCACAAAAAAAAAAAAAAAAGAAAAGAAAAGAAAAAGAAGAAGAAGCTTACATTCTATTGAGGGAGAAAAACATGTCCATATATAGCTATGCACAGATAGGATTGGGACAAGGGCTGAACCTAAGATTGTACTGGCATAGGAAACTCTCTCTAGCAAGGAAATTCCTTCTAACAATGCAGGTTGGCACCATTTCTGCAATTTATTCTCTTAGAGCCTTAGAAACCTTAGAAAGGTTAAATGATTTGCCCAGGGTTACATAGCCAGTGTGTGTCAGAAGAAGGAGTACAGACCAGCTCTTCTTGACTTCAAGGCTAGATCCTCCATCCTGCCTCTCTGCATACATAGAATACATGAAAAAGAGATACAAGGTATGAGGGGGAAAGGGAGGAGGAAATAACAGCTAGGAAGTTCTAGCTTCATGTAGAAGTTAGTGCTTGAGCTGCATCTTGAAAGTAAGTAGTGATTCTAAAGGTGGAAGTGATAAACGAGTACATTCAAGGCACTGCACACAGTCAGTGAGAAGGGATGAAGAGGAGAGTTTGAGTGACATTTATGAAGAACAGTACAGTCAGTGTGGGCATGTTATAGAGAGAGTGGAGGGGAATACCATGGGAAAAGGCCAGAAAAATTGAATGGAACCAAGTTGTAAAGAAACTTTCAATATGTCGTGGCTCATGTTCTCCTTGTTCAACTAAATCTTGTCATTCTCATTTGCAGGGTCACCATCCATTTTCAGACTCCTGTTCATGGATATGCCTTACATGCTCTCCTTTTCTTTCTCTACACTCTCAGTAATCTCATCAGCTCCTACAGATTCACAATCAAAATCACATTATGACAGAATTTATTTATCCATAGAACATGATGACCCATCAAGGATAAACTGATCATTTGAAATATTATCATCATGCTTTTTGACTTTTTGATGCTCAGAACTTTTTCAACTCCTCAGTGGCCTCTCTCTTCTGATTGGAGGGCCGGAAGGTACAGCATTAAACCTTTCCCAAAGCTTTCCTTTAGAGAGGGCTCTGAACTTTAAGAACTTTCCAGGTAATGCTCCACTTTCCAACAGTAGTGATGCTTGATTTGGACTCCACGGAATGTCTTATTCCTATGCTGGCTACACTCTCGTATCTTCCCCAGCCCCCAACTTCCTTTCAGCTTCTTTTTGGGTGGTCTTCCTCCATTAGATAGTAAGTTCCTTGAGGGCAGGCATTTTCTTTCTCTCATTTGTATCCCTTAGTGCTTAGCACAATATCTCACACAAGGTAGGTGCTTAATAAATGTTAACTGAATTGAATAAAGAGTTAGAAAGAATCTTGGTGGCCATCTAACTCAATTTACATATGAAAGGAATTCCCACTGTAACATCCCTGACAAGTGGACATCCAGCCTTTTAATGAAATTCTCCAAAGATGGGCAATGGCTACCTCAGCATACCTGTACCTTTCTTTACCAAAGTGCCCTTCCCTGACCATGAACCTCCTTTGTGTGTTATCCTCCCTTATTAAAATGTAAGCATCTTGAGGGCAGGGACTCTCTTTGCTTTTCGTCCTTGCATTTCTAGGCTTTCTATCCTATAATTGCTATTGCCTTTCCCCTGGAATTATTTACTTTGTAATTTTGTGTTTAATTACATACATTTATACTGTATCTCCCACAACAGAATATAGTTGTCTTAGTATCCTCAGTGTCTAGCATATAGTTGGCACTTAATAAATTCTTGTTGAATTGAATCATATTCTTCCTCTGTTACCTGCTCTTACTTCCCTATTCTGTGTATTTCTACTTTCTGCATATTTAATAGAGATGATTCAACTATCAACTCTATGCAGATAACTCCCAAATCTTCTTATCTAGCCCACATATCCCCTGAGTTCTATTTCTGCCTCTCTAGCTGGGTATTTTTACTTGAATATCCCATAGACATCTCAAACTTAAAATGTACAAAACAGAACTCATCGTCTTTCCCCCTAAAATCATACTCCCCCCCCTTTTCTATTTGTGTCAATGGGATCACCATTCTTTTGGTTATTCAGATTCCTAATAGTCAATAAACATTTATTGAGCCCCTGCTATGTGCCAGGAAGAGTGCTAAATGCTGAGGATACAAATACAAAAGAAAGAAAGATAATCCCTGCCCTAGAGGAACTGATAATCTAATGAGGGAAGACTATATACACAAGGAAGCTGAAAAGCAGAGGTTTGGGGGAGAAGTACCCAGTGCCAGAACATGACGAAGACATAAGTCAGAGACTTCTCAAAGCAGAGCAGCCGGGGTGAAATGAGGGAATGTCTGATCCGAGCTCTTTCTCTCTCCTTAAATGGATGTTTAGAGTTCAACTCTTCACTCTTCTTCACTTTCTTATCTAAACAGTTGCCAAATCCTGTTGATTTCACTATCTCAACATCTTTTGCATTCTTTCTTTACCCAAAGCACACCCACCATAGCCCAGGTCCCCATTACTTCCTAACTGGATTATTGCAATCTCCTAATTGGTTTCTTCCTCCCATCATCCCTCTCTTCTTCACAGCTCTCTATTTTATATTCCTAAAATGCAGATTTGACCATCCCATAACTCTTCCGCTCAAGATGCTTCAATGGCTCCCAGTTGCCTTTAGGGAAAAACAAACAGATAAACAAAGGAAAAACCAAACTCCTCTGGTATTAAAAGCTTTTCACAAGCTAGATCCAGTTTATCATTTTGTACTTATTCCACATTCCTCCCCCTCACACATGCTATGTGACAGTCAAACTGTCATACTTGCTATTTCCCAGACACAATATTCCATCTCCCACCTCCATGCCATGACTCAGTCTGTCCCCATGCCTGAAATGCTCTTCTTCCTCACTCCTTTCTCTTAGAAGCTCTAACTCCTTTCAATAGTCAGCTCACATGTCACTTTCTTCAGGAGGCCTTTGCTGATTCCAGCAGTTATTAGTTTTCTCCACTTTCAAATAACCATGTTTTATGTATGTATATATGTGTACACACACACATATGTGTGTATGTATATATGTGTACACACACACACATATGTGTGTGTGTATATATGTATATAATATATTTTTTCCTATGAATAGGCTAATTCCCCAAAGAAAAACTTATCCTGCTTGAGTGGAGGGACTTTTTAAGCTTCAACTTTAACTTTAGCTTCAACTTTAAACCTGCTATGAAGGTTGAAATACAGAAGGCAATTAACGAACAATTGTGACTGATTTCTTGTTTTAAAAAAAGTTTCAGCGTGTATGGAACACTTTTGGTAGACATGATTTTTCAAAACAAAATCTCAGTGATCTTGAGAAGGAATTCCACAAAATACAGCCTCCTTTTCCTCACAGAGCTCACTGCTTTGTCATGGGCTTATCGCTGTGGCAAAGCAGAGCCTGTAGCATTTGGTAGTGATGATATAATTCAGATCCATTCCTACATATCTCTTTGGTACCTTTCTACTTGTCATAAATATTGGACACGCAACAAAACAAAACAAAGATCAAAAACAATCCTCCAAGCCCCCAAATCAAATGTAACTCTTATTAATAAATTATGAAACTTTCAGACACTTTGATTTTAAGAAATGAGCTAATGAGAATTGAGTTTATTTTTTTATACTTTAGAGTGTTACTAATATGCCTCAAAGGTTTCATAATCTTGTCTGGATGAATTCAGGCTTCAATTCATACATACCTTTGCATACTAACAGTTTTTATTCATATTCTCTCATAAATTCCCCATAGAGAATCTACTTGCCATTTTAGTAATCTTCCTCTTTTTTTTTATTTCTTTCTTCTTCTAGGTATCAGTACTACTGACCTGCCTCTTTTTTCATTTCCTAGATATGCCTGAAGGTCCTTCTTGTATGTAGGTCATTGTAAGAAGTAGGCCATAGCCTACTTAGGCTTACTGTGCACCTCTTTCTTACTCTTTGGTTCACATATAGTTTTAATTCTTCGGAGATTATAGTGTTGTGTATAGTAGGAAGAGTAAATGGTGATGATGATAGTAATGACAGTAATCACAATAACAACAGTGTACATTTATTTATATACCACTATCATGTTTATAGTTTATCCTTACAAAGATTTAGTGAGGTTTATATGGTAAATCATGTTATTTTTGCTTTACATAAGAGGAAACTGAGGCACAGAGAGATTAAGTTGCATGCCCAATGTCATATGACAAATCAGAAATGGTGCTCAAATTTAGGACCTCTGACTCCCAGATCTTGCTTCAGTGCCACCACGCAATGAGGGAATTGTCAAAATAAAAACCCCTGTGAACTGTTAAAATGGAAGAAACCCCAGGTCCAAAAAGGGGACTGTGAATGAACCAGAGTCTCATCACAGTTTACAAAGATTATAAATGCATTTATTTCCTTAGAAAGAGAAACTTGCAAGCTGGAACAATGAGACAATGTTCACATCTATTTGAAGGGGAATTGTAAAAGATGAGGTATTTATACTTTTTGAAGCATAATAAATTGGAAAGTCAGGGGGAAGTGGAAGTCTAGGGAGAATATTTCTGTAAATACAATAAATCAGAAAGGAAGAGGATTGCTCCTCCTTAGATGTCAGGAATCAAGATGTCTGCTTACCCTTAGATAAATCAGAAACCAAGACGCTTAATTTTTTTCTCTGAGCTGCTCAAGACTCATTTCAGCATGTTATAAAAACCCCAGACTCAATTCAGAATTCAGCCCAAGATGGCTCAGTGAATTCCCTGAACAAGAGTTAGCGGGGTCATGAAGAAATCACAGTTGTGGAGTGAGAGAAGAGATACCTTTATTAACAATTCTCGCGAGAATTGGGTGTGTTCGTTCATTGGAATCACACACCTGTACAGGAGCAGGGCAAGTGGTTATATAGGATCACTTGGATTTAACCCCCAACTTGTTCCAACATTCCTGCATTTTCCATTTAACATTTGTGTTTGCAATGCAATATCTATTGTTTCTATATACTCTGTGAAAACCAATCTCCCCCTCATCTTGTTTACATATTTGTGTAAACCAATAAACCAAGAAATCAATTAATCAATAACCTAATCTCCCCCTGTCCTGTCCAATTCTGTGGGAACCAAACTGTTAGCATTTCTCACAAGCAGTTGTAGAGATCTCTGAGTTCAGCTAAAGTTTACTTCGCAAAGAATCACTGGTGTATCAAGCAGACCTGGGCATCAGAAATCCTTCTGATTAGGTAGTTGTTGTGCTATTTGATTGTCTGGTTTCCCTGTGAAAAAGGGGAGCTCTAGCATATTTAATTGGTTAACACAAGCATTATAGAGCCCATGTCCACAAAAGAGAGAGAAAATAGCCCTATCTATTTATAAAAATGACAAAGAACTTTTTATACATAGTCTTGTTCAATTCTCACAACAATCCTAGGAGGTTGGCAGTGTGGGGATTAATACCCTCATTTTAAAGATAATGGAATCAAGGTTTATAGAGGTGAAATGACTTACCTGTAGTCACTGTGTATGACAGAGTAGGGACTTGAATCCAAATCTTCTGACTTCAATCCCAGTGTTCTTTCTACTGGGAACACACTGCCTCTGACTTAAAAACTTAAAAGTGTGTGTGTGTGTATAATTCAGAATACTTCCTGATGATAATTGTGTTCCTGAAAAGCTATGTGTACCACTGTCTATGGATTTTTGGTTTTATCCAAAATTTTCCCACTGATCCCCTTATCAGTTCTGAGTTTTCTTCAGCATGCATGGGTTCTCATATCTAAAATGAAAGTTTCTGTACTCTAGCCTTCCTATAATATGTAGTAGTTGTTTAGTTGTTTTTTTCAGTGGTGTCTATCTCTTCATGATCCCATTTGAGGTTTTCTTGAGAAAGATACTGGAGTGGTTTGCCATTTCCTTCTCCAACTCATTTTACAGATGAGGAGACTGAGGCAAACAGGGTTAAGTGACTTGCCCAGGGTTATATAGCTAGTAAATGTATGAAGTTGGATTGGAACTCAGCTCTTCCTGTGCTCTATCTACTGTGTCACTTAGTAGCCCCATCATATTTAGTACCTCCTTAGAAATCAATGAAATACTCCACATCAATGAATTTTCCACATATTCGAAATCAATTGTTGAGAAATCAAAAGATGTTCCTTTATTTGAGTGAATTGCTGGAGTAAAGAGGTGTGGATTTGAAGTCACAGGACCTGGTTTTGATCTGAGCTCTGCTGCTTACTACCTGTGTGACTTTGAACAAGTCATTTGACCTTTTGGGCCTCAGTTTCTTCATCTGTAAAATGAATGGGTTGGACTAATCTTTAATGTCCCATTATAGCTCTAAATCTATAATTCTATGAACAAATATTTGTTGACTAGATCCTTACTTTAGGCAAAGCTTTGTGCTAGGTGCTGAATAGCATAATTTTTGTCCTGTCTAAGCTAAAACCTAATTGTTTTAAGAAGAAACATGAATTTTTTTTGCTCTTAGAAAAATGCTTAATTGAAAATTATTCATGTATTGTTTTACATAAATAAGTTCTGAAAGCTTTAAAGTTCATTCCATTTTGTGTTTCAGATTTTACTCATTTTTATATTTTTCTTTCCTAGCAAAGCCCATCTAATTTCTACCCATCTTTCAAGGCTCAACTAAGATGTCTCTGCTTCCATGCAACTCTTCCTGGTGCTCTCTGGTACTCTTCTTCCATTTAATAAAAATGCAATGCTGTTCAACAATCATTTGTTGAATGCCTGCTATGTGTTAGACACTGCTTTAGGCCTTAGTCATTCAGAGACCAAAACATTCCCTGTTCTCAAGGAGACTGCTTGAGTTCTACTGGGGGAAAGCAACATGTGCTCACGTAATTACATACAAAATATACAATGAATCAATGACTTTATCCAAGTCATTGATAAAAAATGTTGAAAAAACTTGTTTTATTATAAGCTATCCATTTCCCCCAATGTAACTGTTGATTTGGATTCCATTTCTAGGGCTCATTGGAGCAGAGGGACCCTTGTAGTCACTAAGGGAAATGTGCTTAGAATTTGTGGCTGCCTATACTAAGGGAGACCATAAAATCACCAGATTAAGAGTAGAAAAGTGCTTTACATGAAGAGTGAGTTTTACATAAAGAATCAAGCTCCTGGGAGCTGTTAAATTTTCAGGAGGAGCAAATATTTGTATCTCGGAAATGGCGAATATACAAATCAGGGCTTGAATTATTTTGTTAATTGTCTAGATTTAATAAAGTAATGGAGAAAATATTAACGATGATCAAGCATAAAAGTGTATCCTGCATTTTTAGAGATTCAATTGTTAAATATTTACTAGCATACTCGTGCTCATAGATGTATTATCCAACCCCTTCATTTTACAGATTTGAAAACCGAGGCCCAAACTGATGAACTGACCTGCCCAAAGACACACGTAAGTAAGAAGTAACAGCACCAGGATTTATGACTGAGTCTTCTGACTTCAGGTCTAGTGCCCTTTGCAATGCATTGTGATGATAAACTGTGTGAAGGTCAATGTTGTTCAGTCATTTTAGTGTTTCCAACTCTCCATGACCCCATTTGGAATTTTCTTGGCAAAGATACTGGAGTGATTTGCCATTTCCTTCTTCATTTTACAGATGAGAAAACTGAGGCAAACAGGGTTAAGTAACTTGCCCAGGGTCACACAGGCAGTAAATGTCTGAGGCTGGATTTGAATTGAAGTCTTCCTGATTCCAGCCCCAGCGCTCTATCCTTTGCATCACCTAGCTGCCACAAAGGTCAATGTTAGACCTTGAGTTAACGAATAACGGAAGAGTGAGCATCCAACATCATGGAGCTCTGGATCTTATAAAAATTTGCAGTTGTCAGGGCTTCTATGAGGATATAGATCAACAAGTGGACTTTTTGAACCCCTTAAACCAAACACTGGACAACCCATATTGCAAGCGACCAACTGTCACAGTTCTAGTACAGTAGTTCTGATTCTGGCTGAAGCTCCCTTTGAGTCCCCTCCCCCGCCTCCCCACCTTTTTTTTTTTTTTTGTCTCTCTTCCCTATTTCCTCTTGGCTGAATCTTAACTAGGGCAAAGTTACTAAAGATTTTCGGGTCATGAGTTACTAACCCAGTCAATGAAGCATAGGAAAGACTTGAATGAAGATGGGAGACCTCAGTCTTTCCAAGAAAGCACAGAGACATTTCCATAGGCCACATGGATATGTCCACAGGACATTTCTACAACTACTCCATCAGGTTCAAATCATCAAAATTGCAGCATGGTGCTGCAGAATGATGGAGAATGTAGGCAGGGCTATTTCATTAACAGCAAAACTGTACTGCTTTTTCTTAACCACAGATGCTGCTAGAAGTCCCCAGTCATATGGGTGGGATTAGCTCTAGGTGTACCCATAGCAATCTAAGTCTTTGCGGCACCACAGACCCATTTAAATTGGACTGATTAACAGTTTGGTGAATCTCTCAACTTTGGATGCACTCTTATTCTTTCTTTTCTCTTTATTTCTTCTTCTTTTTTTTTTTTTTTTTTTGGTGAGGCAATTGGGGTTAAGTGACTTGCCCAGAGTCACACAGCTAGTGAGTGTTATGTGTCTGAGGCCAGATTTGAACTCAGGTCTTCCTGACTGCAAGGTTGGTGCTCCTTCCACTGCACCACCTAGCTGCCTCAACTCTGATTCTTTCTGACTGAAATGACAACTCACATATTTATATGAAGCCAGCCTACTTCAGAATTTATCACTACCTCCACCCAATCCCTCATTAGATGCATGCACTTGTACCTGTATCTAAAGTCCCAGATCTCCCTGTGCCCTTTAATCAGTCACTGTCCAGGCAAAATATTTAGAAAGGGCAGTGGATAGAAAGGACTTGGACTAGAATTAGGAAGACCTGAGTTCAAATCTCACTTCTGCCACTTACACTTGCTAGCTGTGTACCCTAAGGCAAGTCACTTAAACTGTTTCTGCCTCAGTTTTCTTATTTGTAAAATGAGAATAGTAGCACCTACTTTACATGGTTGTTGTAAAGATCAAATGGGAATTATGTGTGTATGTATACGCACCTATATATGTGTATACACACACGCCTATATATGTATATATGCACCCATACATATGGGGCAGCTAGGTGGCACAGCAGATAGAGTGATGGGCCTGGAGTCAGGAAGATTCATCTTTCTGGCCTCAGACACTTATTAGCTGTGTGACCCCAGGCAAGTCACTTAACCCTCTTTGCCTCAGTTTCCTCATCTGTCAGATGAGCCAGAGAAGGAAATTGAGGTGTAGGGTGTTCAGGGAAGAGTGGTAGCTCTGGTGTGAAGGCTGCTGAGCCCTTTTCTAGGCTGCTTCCCACCTTTGGTGTCCACCTTACTCACCCAACTCTCACCTGTGGCTCCAAGAAGCTGCAGCATGCACAGTGGCCACACCCTGGCAAACCATTTTGGCAGATGGACTAAACCAGGTTGAAGGTCACTAAAGGGTCTCACACTCATCAGCGAGTTAGTGGGGTGTCTACCCCAAGCATATGAAAACTTCCCCCAGCATAATGGACAGATGAGAGCAATTTGTTTCAATGGCCATGAAGATGGGAGAAGCATGCACTGTAGAGTGCTTAGAGATTGGTCAGATATCAGAGATACCAAGGTCAAATCCACTGTATCCTGAGCCATGACCAGTCATCTTGACTTTTGTCTTGCCTTTGGACTGCAATGACTCTGGAAGAGAGAGTGAGGCCTATGACCTCACACAATTCTGCCTCACTTAAATCCAGTTTATGTGTGAGTCAAAAGACGTTACCCATACCATTTTACCATTTTTGCCTACCTGAGAGTCCTGTGATGATAGGCAAGTGGTGAAGCAGCAGGTGTGGATACACTGGGAGCTGTAGTGACAACCTTGCACACAGGCAGCCCAGGCCAAAGGATTGTCTTTTCACTGGACTGAAGCAGCAGTAGGATTCTGCAGCCCCCTGGGTATCTGAGCAGCCTTTTTGAAGGACTATACTGCTCACCTCCTGGCATGAGGAAGGGACTAGAAAAGGTCCCCTACAAATTGTCTGCTTCACCCAACTCTATATCCTGCTTGCCAAGGCAGGAAGGGATCCTACCTTGTGGTCAAAACACAAAAAAAGTACAAAAACTCTTGTGAAGATGATTCCACTCACTATCAGTACATAGAATCTGTGCACACTTTTTGGACAGCAAGAAATCTAGTCAATCTGAAAGACAAACAATTCTTGTTCCAAGAGAACTCAGCAGGTATTGCATCCAAATAGCAGCTCTGAGTGAAACAAGGCTGACAAATGAAGGCCAGCTTACCAAAGTTGTAGTTTGATACATGTTTTTCTGGAGTGGCTACAGTGATGGAGAGCACTGTGAAGCCAGTGTAGGTTTGGCAATCAAAACTAATCTAGTCAACAAGCTTGTATGCCCCCTAAAGAGAGTGAATGACAGGCTCATGATAATGTGATTGCCACTTGCAGGAAAGCACCATGCCACCATCATTGATGTGTATGCTCCCATCATGACAAACCCTGATGAGGTCAAAGAAAAATTTTATGAAGACCTGGAGGCTGTCATCATCAGTGTGCCAAAAGAGGACAAGCTTATAATTCTGGGTGACTTTAATGCCAGAGTAGCGCCTGACTATCAGACATAGCAGAGAGTCCTTGGGAGGAATAGAATCAAAAATAACAATAGCAATGGTCATTTACTACTGAAGACTTATGCATCTCATGACCTTCTCATCACCAAAACTGTGTTTCATTTATCTAAATGTAATAAAACTTCATGGAAGCAGCCTCACAGCAAACATTGGCATTTAATAGACTAAGTCATTGTAAGGAGAAAAGACAGACAGGATGTGAGAGTGATGAAGGCAATGTGTGCTGTAGAGTACTGGATCCATCATGGACTCATCCTCTTCAAGCTAAACATTTGCATTCAACAAAAGTAGTGGCCTCAAGGCAAGATAACTACCAGAAGATTTAACATCAACAGATTAGAATGCTTCTCAGTGGGTGAACAGTTTGTTGCTAACTCTGAGGAAAAGCTGAGCCAACGTATGGTCAGCAACAGTGGAGCAGAAAAGGAGTGGGCAGCTTTCAGAGATTTGGTGTACAGCAGGGCATTTCTCATCTGGGGCAGAACACTTACAGACATCAAGATTGGTTTGACAAAAATGATGGGAAAATTCAGCAGCTGCTATGTGAAAAACAAGAACTCCACAGGATTTACCAGCAGGATAGTTCATCCATCTCTAAGAAGGTAACATTTAATTGTGTGATGACTAGCTATGATAGACTTAGCTCTTCTCAGCAACATAATGATCTAAGACAATTCCAAAAGACTCATAATGGAAAATGCTATCCATATCCAGAGAAAGAACTATGGAGTCTGAATGCAGATTGAAGAATACTACTTTATCTTTGTTTTCTTTCTTGTGGTTTTTCCATTTTGTTCTGATTCTTCTTTCACAGCATGACCAATGTGGAAATATGTTTAATATGATTGTACATGTATAGCCTATATAAGATTGCATGCTGTCTTGGGGAGGGACAAGGAAAGGGAAGGAGAATTGGAACTCAAAATCTTATAAAAGTGAATGTTAAAAACTAAAAATAAATAAATTAATAAATTTAATAAACTTAAAAAAAGAAGGCAATGTTTAACTCCATTAAAAGTAAAGTGCAATCAAAGCTTAGAGAGATGCAGGATTCTTAGCTTAGTAAGAAGGCGGATGAAATTCAGTTTTATACTGATCGTAACAATCCAAAACACTTTTATGAATACCCTGAAGGCTATTTATGGGCCAAAGACCTATGGTGTAATCTCACCTACTCAGTTCTGATGGAGTCACATTGATTAGTGATGAGAATATAATCCTGGAGAGTTCTCAACAGACTATCATCAATCAATGCTGAAGTCATTAACTGTATATCTCAGGTTGAAGTCAATCCCTCTCTAGCCAAACTTCCAATTGAAGAGGAGGTTTTGAATGCTATTAGGCTCCTTTCATGTGGCAAAGTGTCTGGTGTTGATTCTATTCCAGCTGAGATTTACAAGTCAGGGAGTCCACTGCTCCTACAAAAGCTGACAGAAATTTTCTGAGTTATATGGCAAGAGGAGGTTATCTCCCCAGAGTTCAAAGATACCTCCATTGTCTATCTCCATAAAGGAAAGAGCAATAGTTTGTCCTGTAACAATCATGGGGGAGAAGGGGTTCTCTCTTAGTCATTGCCAGCAAGATTCTTGCCAGAGTCCTCTTCAG
Organism: Vombatus ursinus; assembly: GCF_900497805.2. Lineage (NCBI taxonomy): Eukaryota > Metazoa > Chordata > Mammalia > Diprotodontia > Vombatidae > Vombatus > Vombatus ursinus. The sequence goes on from NW_020948983.1 coordinate 9,473,216, forward strand.
TCTTTCACCTGGAAGAAGACAGTCATCTACCCAAGAGCCAGTGTGGCTTCAGAAAGGGACAAGGAATAGTTGATATGGTGTTTTTGCTGCTTGACAACTCTAGGAGAAAAGTTAGGAGCAGAACAGAGGTCTATACACAATGTTCATCAATCTAATGAAGGCGTTTAACACTGTCAGTCATGAGAGCTTGTGAAAAATTATGGCAAAATTTGGTTGCTTGGAGAAGTTTATCAGTATTCATGTCAGTTGCATGATAACACACTTGCCTGGGTTCCAGATAATGGACAAGACTCTTGCACTTTCCCAGTCACCAATGGAGTGAAGCAGAGCTATGTGCTTGCTCCCATGTTTGTTAGCACGATGTTTTCTGTGATGTTGTCAGACTCCTTCAATGACGACAAAAATGATATCAAGGTCACTACTGCACTGATGGTAAATTATTTAATCTGAAAAGGCTGCAAGTCAAGGGAGGGAGTGTTGGTGCTTGACTTTCTGTTCACAGATGATTGTGCACACAATGCAGCCTCTGAGGCTCAGATGTGACAAGGTATAGATCAATTTGAGCTACATCTTGTGCTAATTTTGGCCTAACAATTAACACCAAGCAAAACAGAGGTTCTCTGCCAGCCAGCACTGCACCATCCTTACATAAACCATCCGTTAAAGCAAATGGAGCAATTTTGAATGCTGTGGATAAGTTCACTTATTTTGTCAATACACTTTCCAGGTTGTACACATAGATGATGAGGTTGACACAGGCATTGCCAGAACTAGGTCAGTGTTTGGGAGGCTCCAAAGGAAAGTGTGGAAGAGAAGAGGTATTGGCCTGACTGACAAAATGAAAGTCTACAAAACTGTTGTATGTGTGTGAAACCTGGACAGTAGACTAGAGCTATGCCAGGAAACTGAATAGCTTCCATTTGAATTGTCTCAGGAAGATTCTAAAGATCACCTGGCAAGATAAGGTACTGGACACCGAAGTCCTTTCTTGAGCTGAACTGCCAAGCATTCAAACTCAACTGCAGACAGCACAATTCCAATGGGTTGGCCACATTGTTCAAATGCCAAAAGTACATTTTCCTAAAAGACTGTCTTGTGGAAAACATACACAAGGCAACACGCTCACATGAAGGTCAGAAAAAGCAATACAGGGACACTCTCAATGTCTCTCTGAAGAACTTTGGAATCAATTGGGTGACATGGGAGACACTAGCACAGAGCTACCCAGAATGGAATGTCTGAATCAAAGGAGGTACCGCACTCTATGAACAAAGTAGAATTGTAGTAGCTCAAAAGAAACATGAGACATACAAATTTAGACGCATCTCCGCTCCAAATGTTCATGTGTACTGTTTGTGCCAAACCTGTGGTAGAGCCTTCCAAGCTCATATTGGTGTGATCCACCACAATTGGATACATTGTACCTTGACCCCAACAGAGTGATGTCATTTTGGTCCTTTTTTTGAAAATAAAGGACAGCAACCAACCAACCGTAATAGCACTTTGCTATTTCATATAGATAGATAGATATAGATAGATATATACATGCTGCTATATATATATATATATATATGTATGTATGTATACATATATATATATAAACACACTTTGCATACCTTAAAGTACTATATAAATGATAATTATTATTATTATTATAAGAAGCAGCATGCTATTATGGAAAAAAATAGCACTAGACTGAGAAAAAAAAAATCTGAATCCTAGTCAGGAAGCATTTATTAAGTTCTAACTATGATCCAGGTGCTAACTTTGCCACCATCTTACAGTGTAATTTTGGGAGAGTCACATCCCCTTATGGGCTTCAGTTACCTTTTCTGTAAAATGAGGGGATTAATAGAATGAGATAATATGTGTGATCCTTTTCACATCTAACAGTCTCTGCTTCCTTGATTCTAATTTCACATCACAGAACCCTAACTGCCTGGGTTTTGAACTGCTTCCCATTCCATAGGGATGTCAATCATAATGGAGTTCTTGACCATTGATTCCAGCCTTTTTTTGTGTCCTCACATGGACTTCACAGCTTGTGTAGGTATTATTTCTGGTCTATTTATCATGTGAAGTAGAGGAGCTTTGACTGGTTGCTGAACTGGGACTGAGAATACTTATAAAACATACTAACTGGCTGAGATAATTCTTTTTTTTTCCTTGGCTGCAATAGAGTGGGCTGGATTGCTATAAGCCTCTGTGTAGAAAGAAGTATTGTCCCTTCTCAGATGGGCTGACGTGACCTATCTGTTTGTTCTTTGTCTCTTTGCATTTTTTCTTTCTTTCTTTTCGATGAAGGACTATTAGACTAAACCATGACCTTGTGAGTTTTTAAATGTCAAGAGAGCCAACTGTCAAAGGTCCTGGAGCCAGAATCTATGCCAGATTTTGCAGACAGCCTATCACATGGAGGAATAAAGACCCCAGTGACTAGCTAAACCTAATATAGAAATACATTGAAGGCAGTCAAGTGGGAGCAACAGAAACTCAGCAGCTGCCAAGTTGATGGGATCAGTGTTTTGTAGAAACTGCTTTAAGTTTGAGCCCACTCTCCCAGGTGACCAAGAGGATGCCTAGAGAGTGTGCCTCTGGGTATTGTAGAGAAATGTTTGTACTTCTGTTTTTGTCTTATCTTCTCAGTAATTATCCCATAGTAAAAGCTATTTGATGCTTATTGGCTAAATGATAAGGGGAGCACCAGGCGCTAAAGGGTATTTATCATAAAAGGGAGAAACTAATGAACTGGTGATTGATATTGGGAAAAATGGAGGTTCAAGCTGATAACAAAAGAAATATACTTCCAACCTCTTTAGGGGTCCTTCTAGAATCCTGAAGGAGAAATGTAGCTTTGTTCAGGGACCCAGGTCATCTCTGAAAGTGAGAGTTGAGAAAAACAAAAGAAAGATACCTCCAACCCATTCAGGGGTACTTTCAGAGTCCAGGTTGGTTCAGCTGTGAAAGTAGGAGTTGAGATAAAGATCCTCAGTTTCTAAATAGGCTACACAACCAAGTCTTATTTATTTTCATATCTCACCTAGTACCAGCCAATCACCAGTATTCACTGAGTATCTACTAAGCCTATTAAGTACCTTGTGCTGTGCTTGTTACAGAGAATAGAAATGCAAAAGTGAAAACAGTCCCTGCCATCAGGGAACTTGTGGTCTGGTAGGGAAAGCTGTATGGTGTGTACGTATAAAGTTGTATATACATATTTCATGTATCTAAAATGTCACTGGTTCCTGCACATTCATAATAAATGATGTTTGAATGAATGAATGAATGGATGGATGAATGAATAAACAGATGGATGGCTCTTGTCATGTTCTCTGTGTGTGATCTTAACAAGTCCTTTAATATCTCTAGGCCCGAGTTTCCTCATATGTAAAATGAGATTAGACTTGATGACTTCTACAGTTTCTTCCAAATCTAATTCCATAATCCTATGATTTCATACTATGGCTTGATACCTTAATTTCCTGAGTTCTGCCTACTCTAACTTCTCATAATAATGATATGCTTCTCTACATCTGCCTGACTTTCCATCTTCTGACACTTGATTGGCAACCCTGGCCCTATCTCATCATAGCTCAGTAGAGGTTCCTTTCACAATGGCTGGCCATTAAACAAATTCTTCAAGGAAAATGGACCACAATTACCTGTCAATCAATTTCTGTCCACGTCCCCATATTTGTTCTCCATTCCCTTCATCTCTCTCCATCCCCAAAGCACAAAGGGTATATATTACCCTATGGGTGACTTGGTAAATAGCTAGTTGCTGCCTGGGGTAGTTGGAACTGGAAGCCAGGGCTTTTCTTAATCTATGCTGAATTTTCATGCTTGTAGTTATTTAAGCATTCATACAAATACCACCTGCTGTGACTTTGACCTACAAGCTGCAGTCAATGCTTAAGAGTTGCCACTTACTTGGGCTGTTAATTAGCATGAAAAAGACCTCTCTCAAAGAAAGCGCTCCAAATACAGGCTCTATACAATTTGGCCATTTCCTGTTCTGTTAATGTAAGGCATTTTTGGAATACTTTACCTATAGGTTTCCGTGCTAATTAATTCCTTTGGCCCTGAAGCAGAGAAAGGTTTCTATAACCACAGAGCATTAAAGTCTGCCTTTTCCCCAGTCAAGGATCCTTTTCTCTCTGCACATCTCTCTATTTTGTTAATGTGTTACTGCTAGCAAGGAGGATGAAATATTTAAACCCATGAACTTGTAAAAATGAATTTTTAGAATCACGTCTGACCAAGCAGAAAAATACCAGATTGTATCCAATCTTCTGCAGGTAACTTTAAGAAATTTGTAAGAGTGGGGGTGTATAGTTGGCAAAGCAGTGGCCCAGAAGAAAGGTATTCTTAACATGAAGTCCATGAATTTTTAAAAAAATTTATTTTTATTACTATATTTCAATATAATTGGCCTCCTTTGTGATTCTTTGTGTGTTATTTTATGGATTAAAACATTCTCAGAAGGGATTCATCCACAGGCTTCACTAGATGGACAAAGGGGTCCATGGCACAAAAAACCTTAAGAACCTCTGCTTTAAAGGATCATCTAGTCCAATATCATTATTTTACAGATGAAGAAACCGAGGCGTAGGGAAAATAAACAATTCTGCTGGTGGTTCTGCCTGTCTCAAGTCTGTCCCCACTTTAAATCCATCCTTCATTCAGTCACTAAAGTGATTTTCCTAAAACACAGATCTGATCATGCCATACCCCAACCCTCTACTTCCTACTCGCCCCATCCCTCAATAAATTCCAGTGGCTTCCTGGATCCCAGGATCAAATGCAAAATGCTCTGTTGGGCATTAAATAACCTTCATAACCTAGCCCCTTCCTACTTTTCCAATCTTTGTACACTTTACTTTCTGCCATGTACTCTTTGATTCAATGACTTGGATGTCTCAGCTCTGGGTGTTCTCTCCTCCCACTCCACCTATTGATTTACCTGGCTTCCTTTAAGCACCAATATAATCCCATTTTTTTTCCTCCTAAAAGCCTTCCCCAACCCCTCTTAATTCTAGTACTTTCCCTCTATTCATTATTTCCTATTAATCCTGTGTATAACTTACTTTGTGTGCATGTTTGTTAGCATGTTGTCTCCCCCCATCAGACTATGAGCTAGTTGAGGGCAGAGACTGTCCTTTGCTTCTTTGTATCTCAGTACTAAACTGAGTGCCTAGCACATAGTAGATGCTTAATAAATACTTATTGATCGATTAAATTGGCCTTAAATTATATAGGTAATACATGGCTAAACAGGGGCTTGAAGATAAGGAGTGGTATTTCTGCCCATCACATCTGGAAGGGTCTGACTGCAGCCATGGCAGGCTCTTTGTAGACGTGGCTTATCTAGCAGCAGAAGCCAACATAGCTTTCCTGCCTGTGTATTTCTCAGCTGCTCTCACTGTATCACAAGCTTTCTGGTCTATCTCCTTCACATCCAGATTCCTTCTCATTGCTTGAGGGGCTGTTCCCATAGCGTTTGCCTCCTAGTCCCACTGACTGAAGCTCTTTGCCTCTCTAGGAATTCCTGAAGGGGTCACCATGCTGTCCCTGGACCCAGCAGACTTGTTTATCACTGCATTCCTGGCAATGTACCAAATATTCATTTGCTTGTCTTGTTTCAGACAACCTACAGCTGCCTTTGAAAAGGTATATGACATTTGACAAACTTTCACTATCAGAATGGTTTTTTACTTTTTCTTTCTTTCTTTCTTTCTTTCTTTCTTTCTTTCTTTCTTTCTTTCTTTCTTTCTTTCTTTCTTTCTTTCTTTCTTTTTTTTTTTTGATATTCTCACTGTATTTTCACCTTCCCACAATTTCCTACCATTATTCCTACTTACAGTGATTTCTGTTACATTAAGTTATCATTCTTTCTCTGGTGAATCTGTGCATTATGCACTCAATTCTTCAGCCCTCACCCAGATATACTTCAAAGTAATATGAAAGCTAACCTTAATTGGGGATGCACTTTAGTTCCTAGAGTACTGAGTGGCTTGTCTGTGGACATAAGTGCTCATCCTCTTTACACATAAAACTCTCTGTGTGGCCTGAGGCAAGTCATTTTGTTTTTCCCCCTCACTTTCTTTTACTGTAAAGTACAGGCATACATACTTGCCTTCCATTGCTTTCACAGAGCTATGGGGATGAATAAGATCACAGAACCACAAATGCAAGAGAATGAAAACATTGGAGAGATCACCTATTCAAACTCTTTCATTTTATGAATAAGGAAATGAAGAACTAGAGAGAGAAAATCATGTCCCTAAGCATATCCAGTTATGAAGCATAGGACCAGTAGGTAAAATCCAGGTCTTCTGATTTCTGAACAATACTTTTCCTGCCACAAAACCTATCTCTGATGTTTGCCCTCCATTTCCCATCTCTGTCTTTGACATTGTCTAACCCCCATGCCTGCAAGATATGCCACTTCCCTACTGTCTCTCAGAATCTTTTCATGACTCAGCTCAAGCATTGCCTTAGGTCTTTCCATCCATTTGCTAGTGACCTTCTCTCCCTCCTCTCCTCTCACCCCATCACTTGCTTCTATCTTGTATTTATTCTTTTTTATTGATTTTGATATATTTTGTATATTTATTCATGTTTGTACCTATGTTAATTTTGTTTTTCTCATAATGTAAAGTTCTTGAGGACAGGGACTGTTTTTGTCTTATTCTTTATCCCCAATGCCGAACACAGTGCCTGGCACATTGTTGTCAATGTTTAATAAATGGTTATTGATTCACTAACTGATTTTCAAAGCCACAGAAGCCCTTTGCATCAAGGAAAAAGTTGAAATAGCAGTGACTCACATAGGTTGTGTGACATAGTCTAAGGAGCACTGCAATTAGCAGTTCAGACCTAGGTTCTGTCCTGTTTTTGCTACTAACTCCATAGCATTGGATAAGTCACTGTACATATTTGTGTCTCAGTTTCCTCATCTCTGAAGTAAGGAAGTATTTTGGATCTGAATGGGATATTCCAGGTGAAAGATTCTCTGATTTTTAGAAGACTCTGGCTGTGTACTCATACTACCTACCTCATGGAACTGTTCTGAGATGGAGCTGTAACTAAAGTGAAGTGAGTAAAACTTTGTCTGAGTGCTGCTAGAATTTACAGGGAACATTGACAGAAATTTTAGTCTCCAACAGCATAAAAAGTATTGAGCTAAGTACCTACTTAACAGAAATAATTAACTAAAAAGGAGAACTATCATTTGGGGGCTTCCTACACCCCAGATGACCCCCTCCCTAGCCCAACCCAATGCCAACCCCTTTCCTGAAGGTAAAGTCTTGGGGGTATCCTCTCTGTCCTCAATTGAATTGAAGGTACATTCATGTTGCTTGCCCCAGGCAATTGTTAGATGCAGTTCTGTTTTCTGGAAAGCACTGTTGTAAAGCTTATGGTGCTATTTAATTATATTTTTATTATATATTATATTAATACATTATATATTATTATATAATTATATTATTATATTATTATAATACCCATTATAATTGTGTCTATTGTCTTAGAAAGATAGTAAAAAGTCCCTCAACAGTCAAATGGCTAGCCAATGGTGTTCAGAATTTCCAAAATACATCTAGGATATTCTTCAAGTTACAAAGACCAGGAATATCTCATCATATTCATTAGGTGCTTTTTTTCCTAGGAAAATTGTCATGTCATTTCCCTATGGGTTTTCTTGAAACCTGACTTCTGCACAGCCATATTCTTTGGGACTGCTGCCCTATGGTGAGTCCATGGAAATCCAGGCAGCCTACAGGGCTAACTCATACTACATTCTGGAGGCCTAACTCTCAGTTGGAATTTAGGCCACCAATCTCCTCTATTCACTTAGACTTTTGAGTAGAATATTAGCTCCTTGAAGGCAGGGTTTATTTCTTTTTTATCTTTGTGTTTCCAGTGCCTAGAACAGTGCCTGGCATCTATTAGATGTTTAATCAAAGTTTATTTAATTGAATGAAATCTAATTGAATTTATGCCAAGTAACTAGAGCTACCATGGGACTACTCAGATAGGTTCTTAACAATATTTTTGTTTGATTTTTGTGATAGTAAAGATTACTCAGACTCTAAAGTTTGTGAATCCTTTCCTTATCTACCCTCACCCTTGGCCCATCAGATTTTAAATTTTAGAACTTGATGAATATTACAATACTGGGTATTTCACAGCAGACAAATATAAGATATCAGACCTAATATGATATTTGTTGACATGCCCAGTTGGGCAAAGGACAAGGCCATTGCCACACAGGTGACTAGAACCACTGCAGGGTCTTCAACTCATTTATTTCCTAGAAAGTAATATAATTGTTTCCTCAGTGTTCAAAAGGAAAAGAGAAACAAAGAAGTTAGTTGTTTCCCAGAGGAAACAATCTCAGATGAAGTGACTTGCTCAAATTTATGTGAGTTAATAACTAAGTCAGGATTAGAACTCAGTGCTCTTGACTCCTGTTATAACTCCTCTTTCACACTGCCTCTGATGTGCAGATAGTAGTTTAAATAGCATACACGACTCTGGAGTCCTTCCATCCCACTGTTAAGACACTTTGGACACATCAAGGTAGATTGGAACTATGTGTCCCTATCCACTCCTAGGCACTTACGAGTAAACTCCAAATAAGGCAAGTTTAATTACTAGTCTTTTGACATACACCCCCATTTCAAACATTGATTTGTTCTAAAGATATTTGCTTCTGATGGTTAACACCAGTAACAGATGTTCTTAAGATCAGAAAACAGAAGAATATGTAACTATTTATGACACGCTGTGATTTTAGTTCTTAAAATTTGAGGTTGGATGAAATAAATGTGCAAAATATAAAAAAAATAAATGTGTAGGAGAGCTTTAGAACTTAATCTTTAAAATACAACCTCCAGATTCTGCTAAGGACTTGTTTCTCAAGACTATATTAGGCTTCTAGAAAATGAGGAACAGGGAAAAAATAAGAGTTAACATAGTCTAGAGCCTTCACACTGGACCAAGAGTTGGTAGACCTGGGTTAGAATCCCGGTTTGTTACTAAATTGGTGTTGCGATGTAGAACGAGTTAATTCATTTCTCTGGGCCTCTTTAAAATGGTGAGGCTGAATCAAATGATTGCTAAATTCCCTTTCAGTCCCATAAACCTACAGTTCTAAGACGGAATGACTATGGGAAGCCTAAAGTCAGTTTGTACATGGCCTCTGGTTTCACGAGCACTCGCACTGCACTGCCACATTCTCCTTGAAGGGGCTAAAGTACATACCTGTGAAAATTCTTTTTAGCACTAAATCTAAGATCCTATAATCAAATCTAATCCATTGCGGTTGGGGGAGGGGAGAGAAGCATTTATATAATGACTATCATATGCCAGGTACTGTGTTAAGTTTTTTACAAATATTATCTCATTTGATTCTTGTAACAACCCCATGCTATTATATAATGCCCATTTTACAGTTGAGGAAACTGAGGCAAACCGAGGTAAAAGGATTTGCCCAGGGTCACAGGCATTTGTTAAGTGTTCCACAGGTGACTGAGCTGTTGAGTAGATGCAATTTCTCTTATCTTATTCTAACTCTTAGGAAATCCCATGCATATTTATTACATCATATTCAGTTTGGCATGTGCAGGAAACAAATGGGATTAAACCAGTCTGGTTATTAGAGTCCCATAGACTTGGAATCAGGAAGATTTGTTCACATTCTGACACTGACGTTAAAGAGAAGTATGGTCATGAGCAGGGCTCTTAACCTTTCTGAGGCTCACTTATATAACTCTCAAAGGGCTATTGACAGAGTTGAAGATGGGTTCCATGAGCTTTGATCTATATTGGTAGAGCGAATTCTTCCATCTAAGCTCAGACCTCTGACATCCACCACCTATCTCACAGGGCTGTTACATGACTCAAATGAAATGATGTATGCAAAATGACTCCCAAACTTTAAAGTATATTATTTTCAGATAATATTAGCGAATGGAAAATCAATTTCCATCTGTGGCAGATTCATTTTGCATTGCGATTTTCATAACATTGGAAGGGATTACACACATTTCCTGATTATAAGCTTTGATAAACTTTCAGACAGACCAGACAAAGAATTCCAGTTTTAAAATCAAACTTCAGTTTTGACATTTCAGGTTACATCTTTGTCTACCATTCTACTATTTGGATCTGGACTTTTCTCCTCCCAAAGAATTTCCATGTCACTTTTCAAAAGATTAGGTCCATGCGTCTACCTTTATTATACACGTACATAGTCTCTAGGACAAAGACAAGCCCTTGGTAGGTATGGAAATTCCATGCAGCATCCGCAAAGACTGATTTATTTTAAGGATTCTCCTGAATCAAATTTTGTGCAATTGTGTACAGACATTAGGTGGAAATTCTTCTTCCTTCTTCAACCCCGGACCCTCCACTGAACACAGACGAACATAGGGACAGACAGATTGCAGCAATTAGCAAAGCTAATGAAGAATGTGTTGATGTTCATCATTGTAACAACTAATTGGTAATGACTTTTTCATATTAATGATAAATAATTAAAATAAGGTACATCATGATGCCAAACTCAGTATTCTAGAGATTGCTTTCTCAGGTAGCTGATTTCTGCTCTTGGGAATGGTCCTTTGCATATTGGCTGCATTCCGGAGCCCATTCAATTTGTGATAATTGTATATAATGTATTTTTTTCTTTTTTTAAGCTTTTATTTAGTATTTTATTTTTCTCCAGTTACATGTAAAAAACAATTTTTAACATTCGTTTTTAAAACTTTGAGTTCCAAATTCTCTCCCTTCCTCCCTCCCCACCCCACCCTCATTGAGAAGGCAAGCAATTCCATATAGGTTATGCAGTGCATAATGTATTTGAGCCATTAATGGGCTATGTCTGGTTTACTTAGGACATGAATACAAGGCTTTTTTTCTTTACCTCCATAGTCTAAGTTTTCCCAACATAGATTCTTATAGAAAGATTGCAGAGTATGAAGGATCTTCATGCATTCAACTACCTTGATCTTCATCATGGTTCTAATAGTTTGAACAGGGCCCCCTGTTGGGAATTGATTCAATTCAATTTTCGCCTACTTATTAATTACTAACTATGTACAGGGCACTATTCATGGCACTGGGGATAAAAGGCCAAAAAAAACCAAATAGCCTCTGCCCTCAATGAGCCTACATTCTATTGGGGTGATACAAATTGTTAATGAATAAATGAATACAAAATATATACAAAGTAAGAAAAAGTAATTTCAGGAGGGAAAGAGTGCTAATGACTAGAAAGATCGGGAGAGATCTCAGGGAGAAGATAACCCCTGAGCTGTACTTTGAAGGAAGCTAGGGATTCTGCAAGGGCAGAGGTGGTGATGGAGTAAAGCTCAGACATGCGGGGTTATGTGTACAAAAAGGCAGAAATGGGAGTTGGAATGGGGTATATGGGCAACAACTAATAAGCCAGTTTGGCTGGAATGGAGAATGTAATCAGGGGAGTTAAATGAAATAATAGTAAGCTAAATGGGAACCAGACTGTGGAGGGCTTTAAATTTCAGACCAAAAATCTCGGATTTTTTCTTAGAAGCAGTAAGGAACCACTGATGATTTTTTAGTGTGGGAGTGATATGATCAAATTTGTATTTCACAAACAATCAATTTGGCAGTTGTGTTAGGATGGACTGAAGTAGAGAGAGACTAGAATTAAGAAGATCAATTGGGAGGCTATTGTAATAGTCCAGGGTTGGGGGAACCTGTGGCCTCGAGGCCACATGTGGCCCTCGAGTTCCTCAAGCGGCCAAAGGGCCCCAAAGGGCTGCACTTGAGGACCTCGAGGGCCACATGTGGCCCTCGAAGAAAAACAGATTGCTCTTTTGAATTTGTTAGATCATTGTAAATGGAGGGTACTGGGGTCTATTCCTGGCAGGCAGACTTCGTGCCCCATCCCAGCAGCATTAGTACCTGACTGCTCAGTAAGGATGTCAAGGAATCTCTAAACACAGAGGGATTCAAGGTTTTGGTCCTCAGAGACTAAATGGGGATTGTTGACTTGAGGCCTGCAGACCAGCTAAACACCAAGCTGCTTAGCCTCCTATACTTAGAGGACTTCTTTGAAGTCTTAACCTTTGAAAATTAATGGTGATATCCCCAGTCAGCAATCATTTAAAAAAAATTACCCAGAAGATTTAAATAATGTTGAACTTTCAATGAAATAAGTACTCAAAGGAGTCATGCTCAAATTTTTTTCTTTTAAATCAATCTCTTTCTTTGTAAAGGTCATGATAGGACCTCAGCAGAAGGAGACTGCTAAGTAAAATGACATTTTAGGAATTTGGGAGAAGTCATTTTTGAAAAAGTAATTTTCTGATTGAGAGCTCCCTGGACGAATTGCCCACAAGCATTGGCAGTACAAATGTAAGTATGCGGGGGAAGGGTGTGTTTGGAAATCATGCTGATGGAACTATTGGCTACTCATTCTTTTTACTGCTGAATCACTGAATTTCAAAGTTGAAAAGATATTTTAATGTAGCACCAGTCTCTCAGGGCTGTTGTGAGACTCAAGTGAGATTATGTACCGTGCTTTACACAATTTAAACAGCTGTATGAAATCAGGCATTATTATTCCAAAAGATCTAAGAGTCTACCAAGGACAACCATATTGGGACTAGAATTCTATTCACAATGTACTCCAAAATGGTCATGTTTGTTTGGAGGCATCCAGTGAAGGGGGGAACCTGCTATCTCCTGAAGCATCCCATTCGACTTGGAGATACCTCAAATTTTTAGTTTTTCCTTGCCTCCAAGCCTTCATTTGTCACTTTGCAACTCCCACACTGTCCCTCCTTCAGGACTCTGGGGCCAAGAAGAACAGATCAAATCCTCTGGCACATGACAAGCCTTCAGATATTTGAATATAGCTATAGTGCCCCTTCTGAGTCTTCTATTCTTCTGATAAGACATTTCATTTTCTTCATCCAATCCTCATAATATTTTGATGTCATTCACCATCCTTCTCTTGCCTCCTCTGTAAGTTCTTCAGATTATCCATTTTCCTCCTAAAATGTATGTGTTCTTAGAAATTAACTCAATATTCCAGATGTGGTCAGACCAGGTAGAGTAGCCCTGATCATCACCTTCCTAGTCCTCAACCCTCAGCCTCTAGTGGTACGACCTTCAGTTGCATCAGCTCTTTTGGCTGCCACATCACTCTGTGGTTAGCTTGCACTGAATTTGCAGTCTACTACTGTATTTCCATAGTTCTTCCATCTGTACTTTGGATGTTGACTTTTTTGAACCCAAGGATGAGAAATTGTATTTCTTCATTAATTTCCTTTCATTGGAGGAAGGAAATAGATGTTGGGGAGTCAATAACAAAGGTGGATTTATACTGACTTTCAAAATACTTAATTCAGGGAACATGATTAAAATGCTTCTAGTTTATTGTTAGAGAGTCTATGAGTTCTATCTATTCAAACCCTGTGATGAGGTTCTATGGCATTGGAAAGTCAATGCAATGTAGTAGAGAAAAGCTCTGGTCCTGAAGTCAGAAGACCTGGGTTCAAATTCTGACTTGTATACTTAACGAGTGTGTAGGTGGTGGCCACTAGTAGTGTAGTTCTGGGCAAGTCACTCTATCTTCCTTATCTTTTATTAGCAAAATGGGAGTTCTAGCTACCATATAGGACTGTTAGAAAGTGTTTTGTAAACTTTAAAGAGCTTTACAAATGAGAATTGTTGTTATTTTAATTATCCTCATGCTATAGATAATAAACATCTAAGAAAATGAAAATTCACCTTGTACTCTCGTACGGAGAAAAAAACTAATATTACAAGGTAGCTGCACCCTCTAAGTGACAAAGGAGTGAGATAGACTAGAGTTACTGTAAGAATTCAGAGGAGGGAGATCAGAGAAAGACAGATAATAGCTAGTGACTACCTTAGTGACTACCATACCTGCCTTGTGTCCCAGGGTAGGATATTATAAAATGTATTTACTTAGAGGTCCATAAGAGGGCAGAGAAACAAATATCTGATCCCTCATATCATATCAATCACTGAGTCTTTTTTGACAGCCTCAGTGCCTATTCCTGTGTTAGCTCCTGTCATGGGGTATGAGAATGGAGCACAAAGACATAAAAAACAATCATGCTCTGACTGGAAAGATAAAGCAAACTCACATGGAGTACTCTCGAATGCTACGACAGGGACCACGTAAACTGACTCCAAGTGGAACGGGTATCCAGACAGAGTTCTGTGTGGTACAGAGTAGTTAGAAATCATTTCATGGAGGAGATAGAGCTGCCCTTTCAAGCATAGGAAATCTTTGGAAAGGTAAGGGGTGAAAGAAGAGCATTCTAGGTAGAGAGAAGAGCATAAGCAAAAATCTGGAGTTGATTTGTTTGGAGTGGAATGGGAAATTAAATTGACAAGGTAGTTTATTTCCAGGTTATAGAGGGCCTTAGAATCTAGCCAAAAGATTTTGCTAATAGAAATAGCACTGAGCTTGGTGTCAGGACATCCAATGTTAAATCTTGGCTTTGCTATTCATTAGCTGTGTGATCTTGGACAAACCACACTTGTCTTAGCCTCAGTTTCCACATTGGTACAATGGGAATAGGAATACTTACACTTACCTTATCAGATTATGGAGGAAAATGTGAGATAATGGCTACAAAATACTTCATAATAATAAAATCCCATCCAGGGCACTTAAAGTCTTATTGTTCCTTGGACAAGGAAACACTCTAAAACTATAAAGTTAAAGAGAAGTAACCGTTCTGCATTGACAGAGGGAGTTTCCATACTGGGAGTTACCCCAGATGAAGAAATTACAGGTTCAGCCTTCCCTCCAAAAACAAAACAAAATTTAAAATGAGGAAAAAGTCAATAAAGCAACTTATAAAAAAGAAGCTATGATAATGATGAAATGGGGAGCCTTTATAGGTTCTTGAGAAATTGCTTAATAAGAAGGGCATTTCAATGCCTTTAGATATAAACTGATTATCTATTGCAGCAAGAGCTATTGGCAGATGCGAACTTTTAATGGAAGGCTCTCACATGTCCCCCTTGGGCTGTTATGAAGGACTTAATGATTTTCTCATTCTCTATCCATCTTTCCTGAGGGTTGGCAGCCATGTACTTGATAGTAGGAAACTAAGGTTAGCTCAAAGAACATAATGAGAGTTTGCAAAGGGAATCCTATTAGAATGTCTGTCCCTTGTGGCTGTCTCACGTGACAAAAGAGCACTAAGTTAGAGTCATTATTTAAACTTAAGTGAACTAAAAAGCAACCATTTGCTTTGTTGAATGACTTGACTCTGGTCCCTCTGAGAGCCTAACTCTGATTTCTCTTCTGTTTCCAGGGCTGTGAGGCTTTCTGCCTATCAGCATTCTCTAGCATCAACCCTTTCATTGAGAGGTACCTAGCAGCCTATCTCTTTGTTTCAAGACTATTTCCCAAATCCAGTCTGAACTTTAGTATTTTCAGGGGGTCTTCTACTGTGCTTGGAGTGGTGCAGGATTATGAGCTACATTCTGAGATAAATTCACTTTTTTGACTCGGCACAGTATCAGATATAAGACACGCTAGCAATGGGAAATGATAGAGTTTTGACACACAGGACCCCGCCAACACACTTTATTCTTTACCTTCCTATTGCTTCATTCACAAAAACTGCCAGACAAAGTATGCCCCAAGCCCCAGCTGGGAGTGCCAGACTGGGAAATAGGGACACATGTCAATTCCATTTGGCTTACCCATCAGCATGTCAAGGTTTGTGAGTTTCCAATGAACTGAAACTACCTGATTTGTTTTACTAGTGAATGAATCCCAAAACCTCCAGCTGTGCCAGCAGAGGCGGGTCTCAGTTTAGTGATGGAATGAATTTGATTACCTGGAGACCGTATCAGAAAAATTCCAGACCAAATCCACTTATTTTGGTGGTGGGATGAGAAATCATTTGGATTATATCCTCAGTTCTCCTCTGGCTTCAGGGTAGGGGAGGGCGGGCAGCCCTTTGTCACCAAAAAAAATTGGAATCAAAACACGCATCCATTTTGGAAGGATGTATGTGGCTGAACAGACATTTTAGTGTGGATTGTAAGTAGTAGCTTAGACATAACGGAAAGAGACCTTGCTAGCTGTATAATTTTAAACAACTTACTTTTAACCTCTCTGAATCTTAGGTTTTTTTTTTTCATTTGTAAAAGGAGATGAGCATATCAAATGAGGTAACGGAGGTTTTAAACTGTCAAAGATTATATAAATAGGAGCAAAATAAGCATTTATTAAGTGCCTACTATGTGTCAGACACTGTATTAAGAGAGGTACAAATATTATTTCATTTGATCCTCGCAACAACCCTGGGAGGTAAGTGCTATTATTATCCTGATTTTACACTTGAGGAAACTGAGGCAAAAAGCAGTTAAATGACTTGCCTAGGGCCACATTTAAACTCAGGTTTTCCTGACTCCAGGCTCTGTGCTCTATCCGCTGGGCCAGCTAACAGCTGCCTCTAAATGAGGAGGGATGGATTCTATCATGCATTTTGATAAACCATATAGAAATGATTAGGCATCACAGTAGCTGACATTTATAGAGTAGGCCTGGTACATACTGGCCATATGACCCTGGGCAAGTAACTCAACTTCTTAATGCCTCAGGCAGCGCTCTCAAAGTGTAAGACAGAACAGGTAACTGACTACCTGCTTTAGTAGAAGGAGCTACCTTATTACAAATTCCATAAACCAGTACAATCACAGGTCAAATGCGTGTATGTGTATACAAATATATATGAGATAATGTATGTAAAGCACATATATGGATGTAAAGCACATAAATGTATAAATGAAATAATGTATGTAAAGCACATATATACATATATGTGTGTATATATGTGCTTTACATACATTGTCTCATTTCATTCTCTCAGTAATTTTATGAGGTAGGCGTTGTTGGTACTCCCACTATATAAATGATGAAACTGAGGCTCAGCTAAGTGAAGAGACTGGACCAGGTTGTATGATTAGGAATTATCCCAGGGGAGATTTCAAGCCTAATATCCCTGACTCCAAATCAAGTGTTCTATCCACTGTGACACACTACCTTTCCACAAACCTTCCATAGAAGGTCTTTTCAAGGAACTTATTCCTTTGTTAAAGAAGACTACTCTGGGGATGCCAATGCAATTCTTAGTTTGACTATGGTATTATCCTTCACTTGCTGTATGACTGGAAATATATCTTTGTCTATTACTAAGCCAAAAGTGGTATAGTGGGAAAAGTTCTAGATTAGAAGTTAGAATATTGGCAAATGGCTTAGCTTCTGTGGTCACCGTTTTTTCCTTTGGTCAAATGGGGGGAAAGGGGGATATCCTTTGATGTCTCTTCCAGCTCTAGGTCTATGGTTCTTTATGTTGCTTTTAGGCCATTTCTTATTTGTAAGCCGCTGTTGGCAATGTGTTAGAGCCTACAGACACCCATACATTGCCTCCATCTTTTCATTGCCTTTGGGAAATGAAGAATTTTGATTCTTCCAAGATTCTGGCGTTCCATAATTCACATCGACCTTTTCAAAATCTATTAACTTGTTATGATTCCCTGAGGCTGATCCCCCAGTTAGAATAACAAACAAAACTCCCCAAATAATACAAACCAATTTGATGATGTGATAACCCTATTAACTCCAGTTTTGAGGTTTGGGGGGCAGTTCTGTATGTAATGAAATTGCCTCATAGTAACTCTTGTCCTGTTATACCTGGCATCTGATCTGACCATGTTGCCAGGTAGCCTGACTCCTTTTGGGGAGGCAAGATGGATTTTGGACATTATTTCTATGGCTTCCTGAAGCACAGCTTGCTCCAATTGATTTTAAATCTGCCAAAGAGGGAATCTTTATCTCTAGGCTATGCCTAGTATATAAGCCAAAGTGATAATGCAATGCTTCCTGAATAACAAATTCTCATAAGCTTTTTTGTGAGACCATTATAATAACAACAATAATAATCCTTCACATTTGTACAGTCCTTTATACTTTACAAAGCCCTTTTCACATCCTTAACTTATCTAATCTTCGTTACAGTGTTGTGGGGCAGGCAAGACATAGCAGGGCGGGAATTTTTTTTTAATCTTCATTTTACAGATGAAGAAACTGAGTCCCAAAGAGAGAGGTTATTTGAATAGAGTGAGCAGCTTTTAGGTGGTAGAACTAGGACTTGGAATGCCGATTCTCTGTCAAATTCTCATTCAATTCGATTCAACAATTATTAATTAAATACCTGCTATATGGCAGGCATACAATAGTAACAAGGAAGCAGTGCTATGTGCAAGGCACTGTGCTAGGGGCTGGGTTTACAAAGACAAAAATGAAACAGCCCCTGCCCTCAAGGAGCTTCCATTCTACTAGGAAAGAGACAACATGTGCAAAAGTAACTAACATCAAGCAATATACAAATTGATTTTAAGAGAAAAAAGGGTAAATAACTTGGGGAATCAGGGAAGATCTCTTGTAGATGTCCCTTAGATATTGCTTTGAAGGAAGCTATGACTTATTCAAGGTGGAGTTGAGTAGGAAGTACATTTTAGATCCAGGGGGCACTTGTGAAAAGGTGTTTAGGCAGGGGAAGGAATGTCTTATAATGGGAAGAACTAGAAGGTCATTTGACAGAAACAGAGAGTGAAGAAGGTGGAATAATACAAAATAAGACTGGAAAGGTAATTAGGAGACAGGTTTTCCAATACATCACAGTAAGGAGAGAAAAATCAGTTTACTCTGATGGACAGAATTAGATGGGACTTGGTACCCACTTAAAGGAGGGCAACTGGAATTTCACTTTTTTTTTTTTTAGTGAGGCAATCGGGGTTAAGTGAGTTGCCCAAGGTCACAAAGCTAGTACACGTCAAGTGTTTGGTCTGAGGTCGGATTTGAACTCAGGTCCCGGTGCTCTATCCACTGTGTCACCTCGCTGCCCCTGGAATTCCTTTTTTTGAAGGAAGACTTTTTTTTTCTTGAGGTTGTGCCAGGTTTGGGAGAAAGTTATTTTCTCTAGGGTTATTTGGGGCTTGGTTGGCTACAAGGTATAGCTGAAAGAGCACTGGACCTGGAGTCCAAAGACATGAGTTTGAATCTGACTCTACCAAACTCCATGACCTTGGGCACAGATACTTCATCTCTTTGGGCCTTAGTATCTTTATTTGTGAAATGGGCAGACTAATCTTCGTACTTTACACTTCTCAATATTGTTGTAAGACAAATAGATGATAGATAGATAGGCACATAGATAGATAAAGTATTTTTTAAGTGCTTACTATGTGCCAAACACTGTGCTAAGAACTGGAAAACAAATACAAGCAAACAAGATCATCCCTATTTTTTTGTATAATATTTTATTTTTTCCCTAATTGTATGTTAAAACAATTTAAAAAATATTTTAAAAAAAGTTTTGGGTTCCAAATTTTATCCCTCCTTTTCTTCCTCTCTGAGATTGTAAGCAATCCAATATAGTTTATACACATGTGGTCATGTAAAACATTTCCATATTAGTCATTTTGCACAAGAAGATGAATAAAAAGAAAGAAAGAAAGAAAGAAAAAAAGAAAGTGAAAACAGCATGCTTCAGTCTGTATTCAGACAGTATCATTTTTTTCTCTAGAGGCAGATAGTATGTTTCATCATGAGTCTTTTGGAATTATTGTATTGCTGAGAATAGCTGAGTCATTCACAGTTGATCATCATATAGTATTGCTGTTATTGTGTACAACATTCTCCTGGTCCTGTTCACTTCACTTTGTATCAGTTCATGTACGTCTTTCCAGTTCTTTTCTGAAATCATCCTGCTTGTCGTTTCTTATAACACAATAATAATATTCTATCATAATCTTATACCACGGCTTGTTTAGCCATTCCCCAACTGATGGACATCCCCTTGATTTCTAATTCTTAGCCACCACAAAAACATCTGGATAGTCCCTAGTCTAAGGAGCTTACGATATAATGGCAGATAACAATACATATAGGGATGCAGAAAATGGGAAGGAGAGCTGATTGGCTTATATTACAAGTCCTGCTTTAGTCACTTCCACTTCCCAGGCTCCTTTCGGGGCCTTATGAAAATGAGTGACTAGGAATAAAGGTATTAAAGTCTGTGTCCTAGAGGCAACCTTTTTGTTTCACTAGTCTCTTTCTATGCAGTCAAGGTAGTTAAACCTCAAATACTGCCTGAGGTGTAGAATGCTCTATTTTCATGCCTCTGCCTTTTGCCTCATGTGATTTTCAGCCAGCCAACAAACTTCTTAATTTTGAAATTCAAACTGGATAGTCGAACCACTCTGGCACTTGGGTGGTACAGACACAGTAAGACACAAGGCAGGACAAGGCAAACAACAGCTCAAGGCTATGAAATGATAACCTTTTGCACACTGATTACTGTAGACCTTCGGCCTGTCTATGTCCTCTGGATTTGTACAGCTTGGATTCAAAACATAGAAAGTGTAAGATATTAGGTTAGATTCTTAGAGACCTATAAAACACTCAGTACCTTCTTATTTCTTTCCTGAGCTGCTATTACAGTCTACCTTCTTCTACCCTCTTTATTCTCTCAGTCTATTCTTTGCATCATTGTCACAGGAATCTTCTTTAAGGATAGATCTTATCATTTCACTCTCATGTATTCATTCAATAAAGGTTTATTAAGCAACTGCCATATATTAGGCACTCTACGTGCCATATATAAGGCACTGTATTAGGTACTGGGGCAGCTAGGTGGAACAGTGGATAGAACACTGGGCTTAGAAGCAGGAAGTCTCATCTTCATGAATTCAAATCCAGTCTCAGATACTTATTAGCTGTGTGACCCTGTGCAAGTCACTTAACCCCATTGCCTCAGTTTCCTCATCTGCAAAATGAACTTGAGCAGGAAATGGGAAACCACTCCAGTATCTTTGCCAAGGAAACCCAAAAATGGGGTCACGGAGAGTTGGACACAACTGAAGATGACTGAACAACAAAAATTAAGAACTGGGGAGAAAAAGATCAACATGACAGTTTTTCTTGATACTCCCCTCTCCCAGGTGTTAATATTCTCTCCCTCAAATTACCTAGTATTTATTTGAAATGTGTACATATGTATAAATGTTGTAACCTTGGGTAGAATTAAATCTTTTAGGGCAAGCCTAGATTTTCTTTTTCTCTTGAATCTCTGGCACCAAGCGTACAATTGGTGTTTAAATATTGAATTGATGTCAAGGAATTTAAACTAGAAGGGATAGAGGAACATGTATCCAAATAACTCTAATAGAAGACAATAGGAGTTTAGTGAAAAAAAATATCTAATTTATATGAGAAATTTTAGGAGGTAGAAAGGTTGGGGATTGTTAGGGAATGCTTTGAGGAGGAAGTGGTATCTTAGTTGGGCCTGAGAGGAAGGGAAGAAGTTCATCAGATCAATATAAGTGGAGTAGAATGAGGGTCCATTCTACAGATTCAGAATGATTTGATGACTCAGAGAAGGGAGCAGGAGGGACAAGAATGCCAGGTTTGGGCTTACACTTAGAATATACTCAGAGGAGAAAAGTCACATTCATTTGCCAAGTTGGATGCTGCAGATAATAGAAGGTACAATGCAAAAAGGAGAATATAAATGGAGAGGACTAATAACCCATAGGATATAACAGGCAAAAAAGAGGACAAAACTGAAACACCTAACTTCAGATATCTATTCATGAATGTGTGAAACATGGATATGAAGTGAACTAGATATCCTAATATATTCAACCTTATGATACCATTGAGATTAGTGTGATGAAACCCATGATTGGAATATAGTTATAAAAGGGGTGTATGTTATTCAAAAATAGATGATTAATTATATTTCAATCAAATTCAGCAGGCATTTATTAAGTGCCTACTATGTGCAAAGCAGAATCTGTTGCTTTATATTACATAGAATATAAGACTTGGAGTCAGGAAGAGCTGGGTTTAAATCCTTATGGCTGTGTCCCATGAGCTCACTCTTCTCCCTTTCTTTACTTCTCAAAATCCCTTGAAATCATTCTCACACTTGTTTTTGCTTTACTCTAGTCTCTGATAATGAGGTAACCCTTCTGCTCATCAAGGCCTAGCCCTCTCCATGCATCCTTGATCCCATCTTCTCCATTCTTCTCCATGAGACTGGTCCTTCAATTATCCCTTTTCTATGATATCCAATAAGTCTCTCTATCCACTAGTTCCTTCTTTTCTGTGTACAAAAATATCCAAGTATCCCCCATTCTTAAAAAAAATCCATCTAATATCCCCTCAAGCTGTCGTGTGATATCTCTTCTTGCTCTCTTTCAATATATAATATGTATACAACACTTTATAAACTTTAAAAGCTACATAAATGTTAGTTATTGTTATTATTTAATCAACAAGCTTCTGGGAGGGGGACCCTAGGGATACTTTTGCCTTCCCTTCTTCTCATCTTACATCTTATTAGGTCCCATTGGTTTAATTATACCTACATCTACTTGGAGACCATCACTAATGTCTCTCCTGGACTTTAGTTTCACATCACCAGCTAACTTTTGGATACTTCTCACTCTATGATGTAATAAATGCTTCAATCTCAGTATGTCTAAAACAGGATGTACTGTCTTTCTCCCCAAACCCACCACTCTGTTTATTTTCTATATTTCAATGAGAGCATCCCTATCCTTATAGTTTGTCAGGTTCCCTACAACCCACTTTTCCTCACTCTACCTCACACTGTATATCCCCATTTTCCTGAAATGCATTTCCTCTTCACCTCCTCCTTTTTAAATCCTTCACTTTCATGAAGTCTCAGCTCAACTCATCCACATCAGTCCTTTTCTGATTGCTCCAGCTTTTAATATACCCCTCCTAAAACTCCTTGTATAGTCTCTATGTGCTTGCATATATATATATATATATATATATATATGTTATCTCATCTTAAGCTCTTTGAGGCAGAATAATTTCATTTTTGTCTTTATATCTCCTGTACTTAAGCACATAGCACCTGGCACTTGGCAAATATTTAATAAATGCTTAGATGATTGATTAGAATCAACAGAATTTGGCAATTGATTAGCTATTGGTGGCATACATATCTTTTAAAGTTTTTGATTACTTAATAAGTTTCCAATACGTTCTCATTTATCTCATTAGAGAACTCCCTTTTTCCCATTAGAATTCTCTTTACATCTTTAGAATTTAATGCTTGAACAGTTCTTGCTTCCTTCATGCTGATTACTCCATAGAATTTTATGCCATTAGATTTTATCTGTCTTTAGTTGGAACCTTTTGAAATGCATACTTCTAAAATTTAGGTTGTACAGGAGAATATTCTTGGATTTCATTTTCTTCTCCATCACAAATTCCAATATAAGGTGGTCACATTCTCCTAAGGTTGCAACCTCTTCCAGTAGAGCAACTAGGCATACTAAATAGCAGTTTCCCTTGTTGGTTAGTTCATCTTTTGAAGACTGGAATTATAATTTAAAAATTGTTCAGTGCTCTGATGTTGGCAGGACTCCAGCTGATTTTTGAATATTTGAAGTCTCACATCACTGCTATACTATGCTGCTATGTCAGGCTTTTGATCTGTTTTCTAAACTATTTCCCATTTCTGTCCAGTTGGGTTATAATATACATCCATGACAATATCACGTCTATTTTTCCTTTGATCGCCCAAATGTTTTTCCTCTCTGGATTTTGGATTTTCTCACATGTGTATATCTTTTTCATATACAATGCTACTCTACCCCTAACCTTTTTATCTATCATGTTCCTTTGGCATAAGGTACATGTTTTCAGAATGAATGAATGACATCCGTTTCCTAAGTATCATTATGTGCCAAACACTTTGTTAAGCTGAAGGGATACAAATACAAAATCAAGATAGACATCGTGGGGAGTGATGGCCAAAGAAGGGATTATAATCTTGGGCAGGGGTGGGGAACCTGTAGCCTCAAAGTCATATGTGCCCTGTTAGGTGTTCAAGTGCAGCCGTTTGACTGAATCCAAACCACACAAACCCTTAATAAAAGGCTTTGTTCTACAAAACTTAGACTCAGTCCCAAGGCCACACCCAAGGACCTAGAAGGCCACATGTAGCCTCAAGGCTGCAGGTTCCCTACCCCTGATCTTGGGAGTCACAAAGATTATATTTGAACAATATAATGCTATGATGAGTGGCTTGGCTGCTCCTGTCCAAAGCTTTTAGTGATCTCATATGGAGGATAGAGCAACCATAGAAGCAGGGAAAAAAGGGCAAAATAAAAAAAAATCAGCCATTATCCTCAAGTCTCAGTGATATCTATGAGATCAAATTTACCATGTTGAGTTATGACCTCTTATTCACCTCGTCACCCATATTTTGTGTATTTTTATGTAGATAGCTGAGGCCAAAGGTTTTTATTGTTGATTCTTTACTCGAGTTTTGACTTTGCTGAAAATTTATGGATATCACTATTATTATTCTCCTATAATGTAGCTACAGCATAATACACACACATATCTACATATATACACATATATGCACCCACACATATATAAATATATGGAGCACCCACACATATATAAATATATGGAGAAAGAGAGAGAGTGTGTTTGGTAAATGTAAATAGGTGGTTCTCCCCCTTTCTTTTCAGTTTTAATTCTTTTTGTATAGATTTGTAAAAAACAAGGTTAATACTATCTTACTGACCCATATCCTCCATCTCTGGCAAGGCACATACTATTCCAGCATTTCAAGGCATTGTCCAGAAATCCAAATACTATTCTCAGTCTTCATCTTCATAACTGCATGTTCATTCCCCAGATCTATCTTTCTCTTCTGAAGCTCTTTCCTTCCATTGGCAGCAATGATGTAAACACCATCTGTGTCCCTACAGTCTTCAATTTCTTGTCCAAGATTTTATCTTTAGCATTTTTTCTAGAATTTTCCTGACACTATCTTTTATGCCAACGTGATGAACCAGAATAGGGTGGAAGTAACTTGATTTAACAAGTTTTGGGAGGTTCTCTCTCTTATCTTCAGTGATGCCCTAGGGAGGTAGCACATGTCTCTGTCTGTTATCAGTTGACATAGCCTCAGTACCCCCACAAAAAGGAACCAGTAGCTATCACTTCTCACTCATCTCTTCTCTCTCTGACTTTTACTGTGTGGTCTGTCACCTGACAGCATCAGTGGATCCCAATCATCATTCCTAGAAACAGTGGCTTCTCCCTCTGGAGGGTTCTGATCCCTGCTCATTGGGAAGAGCCTACTGCTTGGCTCCAAGCATTGGGTAATACTTTTTCACTTTCTCCTCTGTCATATTTTTTTCACCTTCTTCATTGGAGGACTTCAATGATCATCTCTATGCAGATAATTCCTAAGTCTAGTCACATTCTCTCTCCTGAGCTCCAGTCCCATATCTCAAAGGATCTTCTGGACGTGTGTATTTGGATCCACAATTAGTACTTCAAGCTGAGCATGTTCCAAACTGAACGTCTTACCTCCTAAACTGACCCTCCTCTCAATTCCATTTTTCTGTTGATGGTACCACCCTCCTCCTAACTCGTTTGGGTTTGCTATCTTAGAATCAGATCTGATTCTTCTCATTCCTCCTCCCTCTACATTAATGAATCATCAAATCCTGTTGATTCTTCCTCTACTACTCCTCATGTCCTCCACTCACACAGCTACCACATAGGCCCTCATGACTACTTTTCTAGGGTATTGTAATGGTCTCCTAATTGGTTTTCCTTGGTCTCTCTTTTCAGTTCATCCTTCACACTACTGCCAAAATCATCTTTATAATACACAATTCTTCCCCCTGCTCAAAAGCATTCTGAGAATCCCCATTGCCTAAAAGGATAAAATACAAACTGACTTTTAAGACACTCTAAATCTATCTTTAACCTAGCTTTCAAGGATATTTCATGACATCACTTTATGTACTTTACGTTCCAAACTGGACTTTTATCCATTTCCCAATTTCATTTTGTACTCTCCCATTTTTGTGGATTGCTCAGGCCATCACGAATGCCTGGAAGATACTCTCACCATCTATTTCTTGAAATTATTCTCTTCCTACAAAGCCCACCGTAGGTGCCACCTTCTCCACAAAACCTTCCCTGATCCTCCCACTTAAAAATATTCTTTATCTCTTCAAATTTTCATGTAACACTTTGTAGGTTCCTTTTTTTTTTTCTGCACCTCTCACATTCTATCTTGTTTATGTGTCACTTCTTTTCCTATTGGATTTTAAGTCCCTTGAGGGCCAGTACAGGTCTGGATCTTCTTTAGATCTTTAGCACTTACTCCAGGACTTTGGAAACAAATAAATGTTTGTTTATTTGGAAACAAATAAATGTTCAGTGTAGCAATGAATGATTCTTTGTTCACTATTTTCTCTACACCTCATTGTCTCCTATATGGAAATTCTACATAGGAAGAAACTTTTCATATATTATTGGAAATCACTTTGGATGCTACATCAGGTGGTGTATTTGTATTTTATTAGTTGTTCCCATTTTCTTCTCCTCTTTATGAATGTTTTTATTGAAGTTGGTATACAATATCAGAAGTGAAGACTTACAGAATTTTAGAATTGGA
This sequence comes from Vombatus ursinus, assembly GCF_900497805.2. NCBI lineage: Eukaryota > Metazoa > Chordata > Mammalia > Diprotodontia > Vombatidae > Vombatus > Vombatus ursinus. The sequence goes on from NW_020948983.1 coordinate 9,499,810, forward strand.
ATGGACTTCATTAGCCATCTAGTGCAATCTACCTGCTATACTATTCAGTCTTTGTTTGATTACCTCCAATAAGGAAGACCCCACTATATCCTAAGATAACCGTGCTTTTGGATAGTTCAAATTGCTAGGGTGTTTTCATTTCTATTGACTAGATTCATTTTTTTCCATCTTCTGCCCATCACATCTGATTCTTCCTCCTAGGGCCAAATAAAAGAAGTCTAATCTATTTTCTATATGACATCCCTTCAGACAATTATAGTGTGCCCATGAGTCTCCTCTGTGATTGGCTAAACCTCCTCTGTTTACCTTATATGGCAACAAAATAAAAATCTGATTCTTTTCCTCTGGATGCTGTCCAACATAACAATTTCCTTCCTAAATTATGGAACCCAGTACTGCACGTAAGACTTTAGTATTGGTCTGACCAGAACAAGGTGCTTCTTAAGTTAGGAATGTGCCTTTCAAATTCAAAAGTCACTGTTTATCTTTTCAAAGGTTGACCTTGTGACTATTACCAGTGCTTCTGATGGGCTATTGTAGAGAGGGGGCTGATGGTTTCTACTCTATTTTCCAAGAACAGAAGAAGAAGGATGATACTTTAATTGAAGCAAGAGAGATTAAGGGTGAGTTTGAAAGTTTCTAGAATGAGTTGACCTAAGATCATGTCCTTAAAGAGTAGAACCAACTCCTTCCTCCCTGGGGTAGGTCTGTGTAGTTCTGTCTAGAGTCAGGAGGCTGAAATAGAAGACTTCAAGAGATCCTTCTCAAACCTCCTAATCTATATTTCTATATCCTTAGAGCTTGATCAATTTTGAGGCAATGACACATGGTAGAAGGAAGGTCAGGCTCAGAGTCAGGAAGAATGGAGGTCAAGTCATACATAAATACAAGATGCATAATAATTATGTAACCTCTCAGTGCCCCCATGCAACTCTCTAAGACCATAAATTACAGAAAATTTGCTGATTTTTATTGCTCAAAGAAATTTTATTACTAGAGAGCTCCTTATACCAAACAAATCATAGGTCTGGCCAAAAAAATGAGACTGTTTTAGGACACACTTAAATGTAGCCTTTTAAACTCAGAGTCCTTATCTCAACTACAACCTTAAGATACGCTGGATCTACCAGAGCAAGATTACAACTTCTTCTGGAAGTCCTAGGAATATCCTTGAGGGTTTGGGGAAATTCTTCTGAAATATTATTGGCTTGAGCTCCTATTCTATTGTGTTCTCTGCCATGTTAACCAACAGGAGTATATAAGGTGCTAAGGGAAGACTAGCACCTCTGGTGTGAGGGTTTGCTGAGCCCTTTTTAGGGCTGCTAATCTACCTTTGGTGTCCCTTTTTTACCGAATTCTCACCTGTGGCTCCAAGGAGCTGTAGCACGCACAGTGTCCACACCCTGGTAAACCATCTTGGCAGATGGGCTAAACCAGGTTGAGGGTAATTGACAGGCCTTAAACCCATTGGTGAGTTAGGGGTCTAAGCTTATGAAGACTTGCCCCAGTGGAATGGGTGGATGAGAACAATTTATTCCAATGGCTCTGAAGGAGGCTGAAGTAGTTGATGTTGAGTACTTATTCAGACACTGAAGATTCCAAGGTCATCCAATTCATGAGCAAGTCCAAGACATCATCCCACGATGTCATGGGTCTTCTTAAAAATGAAGGATTAGCAACAACAATAACAATGCTCCACTTTTCAACTCCAGGCCTTTTCTCTGGCTGTCCCCCATGCCTGGAATGCTCTCCTTCTTTCACTCTGACCATTGACCTCCTTGGCTTCCTTTAAGATCCAACTAAAATCCCACTTTCTTCAGGAAGCCTTCTCCAGCTCCTCTTACTTTAGTGTCTTCCCTCTGTTAATTATTTTCTATTTATTCTGTATAGAGCTTTGTTGTTGTTCAGCCACTTTTCATTCATGTCCAACTCTTTGTGACCTCATTTAGGGTTTTCTTGGCAAAGGTATTGGAATGGTTTGCTATTTCCTTCTCATACTCATTTTACAGATGAGGAAACTGAGGCAAATACAGTTAAGTGACTTGCCCAGGGTCACATAGCTAGTGAGTATCTGAGGCTGGATTTGAACTCACGTCTTCCTGACTCCAAATCCAGCCCTCTATGCACTGAGACACCTAGCTACCTCTGTATATAGCTTGCTTTGCATATATTTGTTTTCTTATTTTCTCCCCCATTAGACTGTGAATTCCTTGAGGGCAGGGTCTGTTTTTTACCTTTCTTTGTAAGCCCAATGCTGAACACAGTGCCTGGGGCATATAGTATGTGTTTAATAAATGCTTATTGACTTGACTCTCTAGGGCTACATAGAGAAGGCACATGTTTACATTGGTAGAGGGAAGTCCTCATCTCATGTTGACTATACTGATGAACTCACAAATCCTGTTCTTTAAAAAGAAAAAAAAAGCACAAGGGTAGGTCCTAAGAATATGAAGACAAAGGCAAAACTTGTACCTTTCCTCAAAGAGCTTAAGTTTTACTGCTGTGTGTATGTGTGTGTGTGTGTGGGTGTGTGTGTGTTTACAACATGTTAGATAAATAAATGGAAGATAATCTGATGAGGGAGAGAGCACTTATTGGTCCCTCATTCTTTTTTTTTTTTTTTTTTTTTTTTGGCGAGGCAATTGGGGTTAAGTGACTTGCCCAGGGTCACACAGCTAGTAAGTGTCAAGTATCTGTTCTGAGACCAGATTTGAACTCAGGTCCTCCTGACTCCAGGGGTAGTACTCTATCCACTGTGCCACCTAGCTGCCCCCATTGGTCCCTCATTCTTGAAGAGGACCAATGACATCATGAGGATGATGTCTTGACTTGTGTTTGAATTGGATTTAGGTGAGGCAGAGCTGTTCAAAGGGGAATAGGAAAGGCTTTGTGAAGGAGGTGGTGTCCAAGTTTGGAAGGAGCCCATTGCAGCCAAGGAGGACAGATAGTTCAGAGGCATACAGTAGGCAGAAGTAGTGTAGTACATGAACAACAGTAGGAAGACCAATGCTCTTCCCACTATACTACACTACTTCCAATTCCTGACTTCTCCACTTATCAACTATGTGACCCCTGGCAAATTCCTTAACCTCTGTGAACCTCAGTTTCACTTTTTTCCCCATAAAATAGTGAGAAGAATATTTGTACTCCTAATCTCACAGAGCTCTTAGGAATATCAAGTGGAATATGGTCTGAGAAGTCTTTTGGAACATAAGGTAAATTGAAATTCTTTTTAATAACATCACTGCCATTACTCATTTGTTCGTGACCAAAATATGTCCTCAGTTCTACCTCAACATGTGCAAGTTCTATTCTGCTTTCATGATGGATATGACCTTGAGCTTTGCCTCTCCTATGAACTTTATTCTGATAACTAGTCCATAGTGATCTCTCCCTTTCCTTATCCTGATATGTACATGGTACCTACTGGATACTTTGTCCTCATTTTAACTTTTTGGTATCTACCAAATTGTCCCACAATTAGCTCACAAGTGTTGATTTTGTCCTCCAATAAGATTGTGAATTCCTTAAGGTAGTATCATTTTTTTTTTGTATGCCCCTCAGTGGTTAGTACAGTGTTAGGCATATGGCAGATGCTCAATAGATAATTGTGGAGTTGAATTTAGTGGATATAAAACTTTCCAAATGGAAGCACATTTAAGTATTCAGAGTACACATTTTAAAATGAGATAACTCAAAATGCCCTGCCTGGGGGGTAGTTTGAACATTTGTACCATCTAAAACAAAATTACTGTCTCTTAAATGAAAGGAATAATCATGAAAAATAGTTCTGGACCTTTGGAAGTTGCCAGCAAGTTGTTGAATTTCTGAGGACAACTGTGTTAGCTGTATGCTGTAGAATAACATGGTGGTAAAGTTTGCTGATGAAATTGTTAAACCCCTCAAAGCAAAAAATGTTTTGGAGCAGATGGCAATTTGATGGTTCAGAGGCAAACCCTTACCCTTCTGTTTTCCCCTTCTCTCTGCTACAACTCATGTGGTTCAAGAGAAAAGTATCAGGAGTGAGAATGTTCTGCATTTTCCTCCCATCTGTTGCTGTTAAGACAGTGTGATGGTAATATGGGAATCAATGTGTGATAACAAGACAGGTCTCAGAATAATGGGATCTTTTGGTATTTAGATACTAGAATTGGTAGTGCTAGGCTCAGGGGAAAAGATGGTCAATTTCCTGCTCTGTAAACTTGAAAATGGGCTCAGATGATGTCCATAAAGCAGGGCTGGCAAACTTCCAAGAATCAAACTGTAAAGCAGAATTTCCTGGGACAGCAAAATTACTTTTGCCTCTTTTCCTCTGCTAGAAAACAGAGGAATATAGTTTGTCATAACGGTTAATGGGAAAATATTTCACTTTTCTGTTTTCTGAAGGTTTCATTCCATTATCATATGGGAGTATTTGGAAAGATTACATGAGACACAGTTTGGTGCGTGGATTTGGGGTCATGAAGAACTGGGTTCAAATTCTACCCCAGACACTTACTAGCTGTGTAAGTCAGGGCAAAGTACTTCAACTCTCTGCCAAGTTTTATCTTCTATAAAATAAGTTAGGTGAACTTGATGGTCCCTTAAATTCCTTATAGCTCTACATCTATGATCTTATGATGAAGACAGCCTGGGATGTTGATTCCCTAAACCAGTTTTGGAAATCCTTTGGCAATTCCAATGATCTTTTTGGAGTGTCACAAAATTTCTCAAAATTTAACAATAGTAAATCTTTGAAATTAAAAAAAAATACCAGATACCAAATAGATGGCTTAGAGGATCAGGAAATTGTCAAGAAATTGAAAAACTTTAGACAAGATATCAGCTGCAGAGTCAGGAATTACAGCCTTAGAAAGTGTTGCTATTAATCTCTCTTTAGTTTGGACAGGGAAGGGAAGGCAGGGTGCCTGAAGGATTAACTAAATAGTTATGTCTTAAAAAAACAAAAAGAGGAAATGGCTCAAATCACACTCCCCAGGATAACACTACTAGCTTTTGTCTGTTAAAGAAGCAATTTAAGTCCACTTAGTTTCAGCTGCTCCTAAGATGCTATCTGATTCTTTTTCTTCATCAGAAATGTCTAGTTAGGCTCTGCTGGAGTCTGATTTTGATACAATGGCTTTCTTCTACTGGATCTTTCATTCTTGAGGATCTCCTGTAGAGACAGATCAGAAATAAAGCCTGTTTGGTATTCTTGCCAAACCTCATGGGGTATGTTGGACATATATGTGTGGACTCTGTGTGTGTGTGTATGTGTGTGTGTGTGTGTGTGTGTGTGTCTGTGTGTTGGAGTGGAGGGAACAGTGCTCTGGGGAGGTGGATCATGTCTCTATTCTCTGTGTGTTCTAACTTAAATAGTAGGTTCAATTCTTAACCAGCTACCAGCAATCAAAATAATATTTCCTTACCAATAAACTATTACTGCAGATTTTTCCCAATGACCTAATGATTTCAGACCAATACTCAGTGTTGTAATTCCTACGCTTCTGATGTTTGTAGCAAGTGCCATCTCATAATTTCTTTTTTCTCAAAATGCCTAGGCTATGTTTTCAGCAATAGGTCTTTGTCTAATACGTTTTTTCTCCTAGTGCTATTTAGTTCATCCCTAGTGATGCTTTGTACTAAAGAGACAGTGTGGCACAATGAACAGAGCTCTTTACTTAAATTCAGGACTTGGATATGAATCCAGCTTTAGATATGTGGTAACTTTTTGGTCAAGGGCAAATCACTTATTCATTCTGAGGCCCAGTATAATAATAGCACCTACTTCACAGGGTTGTGGTGGAGATCACAAGATTTAATGCATATCTTTACAAATCAATTGTTTTGCAAATCAGTCAGTCAACCTGCATTTATTAAGCACCTATTGCATGGTACAGTCTCAAATAAGATAATATCTGTAAAGAATGGTTCCTGGCACATAGTAGGTACTTAATAAATGCTTATTCCCTCCCCCAGCAAATACAAAGAATGAAATAATCCCTATACTTAAATTCTAATTTTAAAGTACTATATAAATGTCAGCTAGTATGATTAGTAAGACACCGAACAGGGATTGGCTCTGTAGGCAAAGTTTGTATAAGGTGTTCCCTTCTGGGGACACTAAGTGCTCACAGCAGCTACCCTCCAGAGTGGATCCAATGTCCTGAGAATCTTGGAGTCACAAAGCCAGAGTCTGAATCTTGACTCTGCCACTTACTGTAACCTGTGTGGTCTCAAGAAAGTCACTTCACCTTTGTGGGCCTCAGTTTCTTCATCTATAAAATGAAGGGGTTGAACTATATGGCCTTTAAAGTCTCTGTTTTTGTTCTATGATCTTATGATCTCCTTTTCCTGCCCTTTCCCTCCTGTTCCTGTATTCCCCCCTCAAAAAAAACCCCCCAAAACCAAAAACACCTATTTCCTTGGAGTCTAACCACAAAATATTGTCAAGAAGAAAAAGTATATGATAAGGAAATTTAGTGTGGTAGCTGAATGATTGATATCAGCTTAATTTATGGCCCTGCCTTATTCTTCTTTGAACTTCTAGGATACAATGTTTGCTTAACCCAAAGAAACAGAGCTCTAATGGTACCATTTTAGGTCCAATGAAAGACAGTTATGTGTTTGGGATGATAATGGGGTAGAAGTTATATTGGAGCTTTGCAAGTCACACCATGACTGCCTGCTCTACGTATCTTAGTGAATTGGATGAAAATTTTCATTTTTTAATAGAATAAAGGCTCTCTGAAGCCCCATTGTTTTAGATAGATAGATAGATAGATAAATAGATAGATATAGATGTATAGATAGATAGAGCTATAGATAGATATAAATAGGTAGATGGATAGACAGATATAGAAAGATGGATAGACAGATTAGATAGATATAGATAGTTAGATAGATAGATGGATAGGTAGATAAATAGCACCTACTACATGCTAGGTGCTGTGCTAAGTGTTTTACAAATATTTTCTTATTTAATTTAAACTAGATGACCATTGAGATCCTTTCTAACTCTGAAATGTCTTGATTCTGTTTTGTAAGAGTCAAGAGATCTGGATTTTAGACCTGGCTTTTCTATTAATAGCTGGCATTTATATAGATTATACAATACCTGACATATATTAACTTATTTCATTCATACAAGGATTCTGTGAGGTAAGGGCTACAGTAATCCCTATTTTACAGATAAGAATCTCAAGTAGGATTTGAATTCAGGTCCTCTTGACTCCAAGGCCCATTCTTCTATTCATTGTACCACCTGGTTGCCTCAATAACTTTCTGTGAGACTTTAGTTATGTTACTGGCCTTCTCTCATCCTCATTTTCCTCATTTATGTAAGGAAGGGTTTGGGCTAGAATCTAGCCGCTAGATGATCACTAAGGTACAATTCTGACGTTATGGGCCTGGAGATTTCATGGTGGTTGGTCAGTCAATAAACATTCATTAAGCACCTACTGTTTGTCAGGCACTGTGATAAGTGTTGAAGATAGCAAAAGTGTTGGAGAAGCAAAAGAAAATCCCTGCCCTGGCAAGTAAAGAAACATGTGCAAACAAGCGACATACAGGAAAAATAGGAAGTAAATAAGAGAGAAGGCATTAGAAGCAAGAGAAGTTGGGAAAGGTTTTCCTATAGAAGATGGGATTTTAGTTGGGACTTGAAGGAAGCCAAGGGAAGCCGGTTGGTTGAGATAAGGAGGGACAGCATTCCAGGTATGGGGAACAGCCAGAGAAAATGTTAGAACCTGAGAGATAGAGTGTCTTGTTCCTGAAATACCATGGAAGCCAGTGTCAATGGTTGGAAGAGTGGTACATGGCAAGAAGTTAGGTGTAAGAAAACTACAAAGGTGTATGTGTGTGGTGGGGAAGTGGCAGGGGTAGGCTAAGAAATGGATACCAAGTAGACAGAATTTGGCCTAGGGTCAGGAAGGTATGGGCTCAAATCTGGCCTCAGACACTTACTAGCTGTGTGACACCGAGCAATTCACAAGCTCCATCTGCTTTGATTTTCTCCACTATAAAATGAGGATAGTAATAGCACCTACCTCCTGGGGTGGGTCATTGGATAGGTCACTGGGCCTAGAGTCAGGATGATTTATCTGCCTGAGTTCAAATCTAAAGTCAGATACTTACTAGCTAGGTGACCCTGGGCAAGTCACTTAACCCTGTTTGCCTCAGTTTCCTCATCTATAAAATTAGCTGGAGAAGGAAATGGGAAACTGTTCCAATGTCTTTGCCGAGAAAACCCTAAATGAGGTTTCAAAGAATCAGAAATGACTGAAACAACTGAACAAAAACAACAAAGCCTTCCAGGGTTGTGAAAATCAAATGAGATAATACTTAAGTACTTCATACAGTTCCTGGCACACAGTGGGTACTTAACTTGTTTCCTTCCTTCTATGAATCGCAGAAATTTCTGTCCTAATCAGCAGGCGATCCACATCAGTCTTACCAAATATTCTGACAACTGACTCAGTTTCTCCTGATTCATGCAGGCCTATAGAACTATGTTTTGCTTTGCAAACATAACAGAGTATTCAGAATACTTTCACTAAGAGGAATTCCTTTTTGGACTTTATGTAAACATCTTGTTTTCACACTTTTAGTTCCTAGAAAGCTTCAGAGCTAGGATATGGTGTTCTTTGGTTTGCCCAGTGACAGTATTTCTCCAGATTTCTGGAAACAGTTGTCTGGCTGTTCAGTTACCAGGGCAAGGAACATGGCAGAATAACAAAGAAAGGATCTTATTAGTATGGTACTGTCTCTGAATAAGAAGTGGCTATTAGGTGTTACCTAGAAACCACTTTTCAAGACAAATGAAGGAAAACATCTCCCAGAGCTTAGGATTTGTTTTTTGTCTTTTCTAAAGGCTTGGTAACTATCAACCCAAAACTGTGGAGACCACATGGACTGACTCTTTCAGAACTTCCTTCTCTGGTCCTAGCCAGTTGAAGGCAGAGGATTGCCTATCCCATGAAATAGTTTGGCATGTAGACCCCAAATGCTTCCCTGCCGTGCCCCCAGTGTCACAGACACACCTCTCTCTTCCTTTGCTTGCTGCAATTTGAATCCATTTCCTTAAACTATTATGTTTCATGAAAATACAGAATAATTGGTTATTATTGACTACAGTATAACAAAGGCTAGCTGCTATCTTTAGGGTGAGCCTCCTTCTGCTCCCTTCCCCCAATGTTACCTCCACCCTTTGGCATTTGCTTCATTCCTTTGGGTACAAAAGGATTTGGTTTTAAAGGGTCTCCTGTCAAAATGCAAGTTGCCCCTAGAATTTTGAAGCCTAATTCAACAAATATTTAATAATAACTCACATTTCTCTAGGGTTTTAAGGCTGATGAAATATTTTCCCTCTAAGGTAGATAACCATAATCCTTTTTACAATAAGGAAATTGATATAATAATAATAATAATAATAATAATAATAATAATAATAATAACAATTGCAACAGGGGATTTATAGGGATGAGTAGAATCTCTCTCCAATTGGCTAGGGAGATAGAATTTTCTAGTACTAGGTATAGAAGGGTACTAGGCAGAGAAGATTCCAAAAAAGGAAGGAAGTGCAAATGAGAGAAGTTAGATTGAGAAGGGTAGAAAATAATGATTACATGAAAGGTTAGGACCTGAAAACTAGAGCCATTCAGTGTGAAAGGGGTGTTATATACTGATAAATAAATGTTAACAACATCTGAGGGTCCACCTCCCAAGGCAGCACTGGGCAAGCCTGAGAGTTGTAGGAAGAAGCACCCCTCCCCCATATGTCTCCAAACAAAGGTTCACTGTATTTTCATCAGGGTCATTGGGAGAACTCTCATTAAATCAATGATGGGCAGTACTTAATAACCTCCCCTTATAAATATAATACAAAATAGCCTAAGATAAGAATGTTAGAGGAGTGTAATTTCCAGCTGAATAGCTATCCCCTGACAATCTTTGCAGTGTTCTCTGATTAAGGGACCTGGGTTCAAATCTTAGCTTTGCTGCTTGCCTCTTCAATGATTTTGGGCAAGTCACCTCAGTTATAAAAAGAAGGAGTTGGATTATAATACATCTGAGTACACTTTTAGCTTTACAATTATGAAACAACAACCATTTATTACACACGATAGGAAAAGGTGAGGGTCTCAGCTCAGTTTTAGATATTTTGTCATCCCAAACACATCAAATATTGGGCAACCTGATGCTAATTTAAAATTATACCTTCTTCTTTTCCTACCCTCCCCAATTATTGCCTACCTTTGATAACCCATGAAGATCGAGGCCCCTGAATAGAACTCTTGTCATCAGGGGAATGTGGATAAAATGGCTCTGTCCTGATCCAGTGACCAAAGTTCTTGTCCTTGGATAGGACACTTAGAAATCATATGGGAAGAGACAGTGTGATAACGTGAAAAGAATGCTAAGCTTGGCATTGAAAGACCTGGATTGGATTCTTGGCTCTTCTGTTTGCTAAATGTGGAACCTTGAATCATTTTAACTCTCTGAGACTCAGTTTCTTAATCTATAAAATGGGATAATGATACTTGAACTACCTACTTTGCAAGGATGTTGAGAGCAAAGCTCTTTGTCAGCTGTAGAATGTTATAGATGTTAATTAATATTAAATAAAGAAGGGCAGACCAACTATAGCTGAAAGGGTACGTGGGTCATTGGGGGAGGGGTTCCCTTTCCTACAATAGAAGTCCTTGGCAAAAGCAAAATCCCATCTCAGAGCAGTTCCACTACATGTCAGTAACTGGAAACCATCTGAAGTCTGGAGTAGATAGCCAGGAGAG